>NC_133103.1:48797536-49161994 GCF_022965805.1 Primulina eburnea | reverse complement strand
GAACATCCATTTCAAGTGCATATCCCATTTTTGCGCAGCAGAGTTAATGAAAATCCACGAGAAGCGACTGGACGTATTGTATGCGCCAATTGCCATTTAGCTAATAAGCTTGTGGATATTGAGGTTCCACAAGCGGTACTTCCTGATACTGTATTTGAAGCAGTTGTTCGAATTCCTTATGATAAGCAAGTGAAACAAGTTCTTGCTAATGGTAAGAAATGTGGTTTGAATGTAGGGGTTGTTCTTATTTTACCGGAGGGGTTTGAATTAGCTCCTTCCGATTGTATTTCTCCCAAGATGAAAGAAAAGATGGGCAATTTGTCTTTTCAGAGCTACCGCCCTAATCAAAAAAATATTCTTGTGATAGGGCCTGTCCTTGGTCAGAAATATAACGAAATCGCATTTCCTATTCTTTCCCCAGACCCCGCTACTAAGAAGGATGTTCACTTCTTAAAATATCCTATGTACGTAGGGGGAAATAGGGGAAGGGGCCAGATTTATCCCGACGGAAGCAAGAGTAACAATACAATTTATAATGCTACATGAGCGGGTATAGTAAGTAAAATCATACAAAAGAAAAGGGGGGGGGTATGAAATAACCATAACAGATCCGTCGGATGGAGGTCAAGTGGTTAATATTATCCCTCCTGGACCAGAACTTCTTGTTTCAGAAGGTGAATCCATCAGATTTGATCAACCATTAACGAGTAATCCTAATGTGGGTGGATTTGGTCAGGGAGATGCAGAAATAGTACTTCAAGATCCATTACGTGTCCAAGGTCTTTTATTCTTCTTGGCATCTGTTATTTTGGCACAAATCTTTTTGGTTCTTAAAAAGAAACAATTCGAGAATGTTCAATTGTCCGAAATGAATTTCTAGACTCGCCGATTTATCAACATCAAGTTCGTAAAAAGAAACAAATTATTGTTGTCGATTATGTTTCATCAAAAAAAAAAAACTGAAATTCTGAAAAACCTTTTATTTACTTGTTTATACTATTTTTCTACGAGCTACGAGGAATCTCTTGTACCGCATTCCTAGTCATATCATATATAGGTAGATCTTTTTTAAAATATCCAGAGATGGTTCAGCAGACTGCAGATGTGGTGGTCAAGATTCGAGACAGAATGAAGACTGCCCAGAGTCGCCAAAAGAGCTATGCTAACAAGAAGAGGAGAGATCTCGAGTTTGCCGTAGGTGATCACGTTTTTGTAAAGATAGCACCTATGAACGGTGTTATGAGATTTGGGAAGAGAGGCAAGTCAAGTCCGAGGTTTATTGGACCTTTCGAGGTTCTGGACAGAGTTGGGACACTAGTCTATCGTGTTGCCCTTCCGCCGAATCTGGCCGGGATACACAATGTGTTCCATGTCTCGATACTGAGGAAGTACCTAGCTAATCCTTCGCACGTATTGAGCTATGAACCATTACAGTTGGCTCCAGGCCTGTCATATGAGAGTTCTTGAATACTGCTCAGAGTCGTCAAAAGAGCTACGCTAATTTGAGGAAAAGAGACCTTGAATTTGCCGTAGCAGATCACGTCTTCGTAAAAATAACACCTATGAATGGTGTTATGAGATTTAGGAAAAAGGACAAGTTGAGTCCGAGATTCATTGGGCTGTCCGAGATTCTCGAGAAAGTTGGAACACTAGCCTATCGAGTAGCACTATCGCCAAATCTGGCAGGTGTACACAATGTGCTCCACGTTTCGATACTAAGGAAGTACATGGCAAATCATTCACATGTACTAAGCTTTGAACCGTTACAGCTATCACCGAACATGTCATATGAAGAAAAGCCTATTCAGATTTTATACCGACAGGATAAGAGACTACAGAACAAAGTTACCAAGTTGGTCAAGGTCAAGTTGCTGAATCATTCCGATTTCCGACGAAGACGCTACCTAGGAGACCGAAGCCGACATGAGGAGTCGGTACCCGGAACTGTTCGGTAAGCCTTAATTTCGAGGACAAAATTTATTTAAGGGGGGAGGAACTGTAGTGCCCAAAACTAGTACACGTAAACCTCAATCATGATTGAATTAATTTATTTATTTATTTAAAAATCTAAGCAATGCATACTATGTGTTAAATTATTTTAAATTCATACATATTCATTTTACTATGCAAATTTAAAAATATTTAGGGGCTGTTGGCTATGGTTTGGGGCATGTGTTAGGGTCCTAAGGTTAGCCTAGATGTGGTGGTTCACGGGCTGGATGGTCGGGTAGAGCGCTGGAACCAGAAACTCGAAAGCTGCACAGAAATTGGTCTCACATGAGGGGCTGTCACGTTTCTGATTTTTTTGGGGCTTAGGCGCTGGTTCTGAGTAAAAAGGGGCTTAACCATGGTCTTATGTTATGTCTAAGGGTCAAGTCTAGGGCTTGGTTCGGGTTCGATTCGAGTCGGTTTACGCGTGAAGTCGTTGAAAGCGCACAAGGGTCGTAGCGCATTTCCTTGGGGCAGCTTGGTTTCTATGGATCATACGTTGTTTTATGTTGGTTCGATTATTGTTTGGTGATAGTTTAAGCTGTTGGACAGTAGGTTAGGGTGTTGGCTAAGTATGGTTCGTGTCCCGAGTCGTTCGGTAAGTCGTAGGATATTTTAATTAATTCGGGATTCGCATGTGTACGTTCGGGATTTGTGCTAAGTTTAGTGATTTAAATTTTGTAGTTACGGCAGCAAGTACAGGGTGTTCTAACGAAGTCCACGATGCTCATAAATATGTATCAAATGCAAAATAATTATTTTGAGCTATGCGATTTGTCGTGGCCAAATTATGTTACGGAATTGGAAAGCGGTAAAGTATTACCGGGGATCTCTCCACTCGGTAAAGTATGACCGGGGACCTCTACACTCGGTAAAGTATGACTGAGAATTTATGTATGTGGGAGTAGACATCCGGTCAAAATTGTGGTGATCCCTGCCAGCTCAGTATTGTGGTTTAGTTTGATCAAACGATTTATGTGTATGGGCCACTTGCATTGAACAGAACTCTACCAAAATTTTTTACGTATATGATTATGCATAAAAAAATATGAAAATATGTTTTATGATTTTTATGAAATTGTTTATGCAGGGAAGTCGCTTTATACATATTTATGTCTATAATATTTTATGTACAAGCTAAGTTTAAATTACATGGATTTTTATTACGTATTATTCGTTATTCATGGTTTATGCATGCTGAGTCATTAGACTCACTAGAATTGATCGATGCAGATGAGGTAGTTGAGGAGACAGGAGGCGGTGACCAGTGAGCAGGATCGGGCCAGTGGCAGTGCAAACCCGAGGACCTTTTAGTTTAAGTTATATTATTACGCACGTTTTTAAAATTATTTACTCTGACTTTTGATTATTAGGATTGGTGATAAGCAAATTAAATTTATAGTCTGGTTTGACTATTTTAGATTGAATTAGTAAATATTTTTGGATTTTTGGATTAATCGGATGTTGGTGATTTATTTTAAATGATGGAGTTTTAATATTAATTTTATTTTATTATGAGTGGGGACCGTTAATTATTTTAAGTGTCATACTTCTAATAAATTATTTAATAAGAAAATTTCAAAATTTTTCGAAAATGTTAAATTATTATTATTCTAAGAATCGGTTCCTCACAAATTAATTGGAGCTTTGATTTATTTTTATTATTGTATAATAATCTTCTTTGAAAAGTTTCACCGAGTAAAAATTTGTGCTTGTTGAAAAAGCAATATAATTTTTCCTGTTCCAGATATTGTTAGTTCTCTGGAAGCTTTTCTCCGTTTTTAAAGTAGTTTTTTCACATTTTCTGGAAAATTTCTTGACATGGAATTTGAAAATTTGGTTGAGGTGGCTTTGTAAGGTAGTCTTTCAATCTGTATCGACGATGTCTAAAGACTTCTCCAGAAGTTGAGCCCTCCAAAGTGTGTGCATGGGCATACAATATTTATTGTTTCTCATAATTTTTTCATTCACATTTTTCTCCGTAAATTACTCAACGATGAAGATTTTTATGTTAAGCGACTTCGGTATACACTGGAATGCATCTTGCAGCTAGAAATACTTTCATCTGTGGAAGCTTCTCTCCATTTTTCAAGTAGTTTTCATCACATTTTCTGGAAAAATTTTAGACATGGAATTTGAAACTTTGGTTGATGTGTAAGTTGGCCAAAACTCGCTGTATGGCTTTGTAAGGTGGTGTGTCAATCTGCACGGGTGACATCTAAAGACTTCTAAAGAAGTTGAGCCCTCCAAATTGTGTACATGGTCATACAATATTGTTTCTCATAACTTGGTCGTGCACATTATGTGTAAAGTACTTAATGATGAAGATTTTTAATGGTAAGCGACTTCGATATACACTGAAATGCATCATTCAGCTAGAAATCAGATAAACTCACGGCTCCAGCTCAAAATCGAAGCTGATATAGGAGTAGAAAATGTGATCTATATACATTTTGGATCTTTTATGTATCATAGGATCCCACACTTTTTATTGGTAGTTTTCGTATTCATTTACAGCTCTAAAACATTGAGATTTGCAAAAGACTCTGCAAAGTTTTGTAGCTCGTCTAGACCAATCTTTTTTTATAGTTGTCATCGGATTATTTTCTTTTATTTGATAACCTTAATAAGATTGATGTTTTTTCTTCGTCGATTAAATGTTTTGATATCACTTCGGTCAACTCTATTTGGTATAATAAGGGTTCCATACCAAAAGATGATAACTTTCTTCACGTAATATTTTTGCATGAAATGAGTTATTCTAGATTTTGGATTTTTGTCTGAAATCCTTCAATATTTCAAGAATTTCTTCTTGTTTCTCAATGGTTTATTCATATTTTTTTTTGGTATATGGTATTGCTTATAGACATGGTTTTGTACTGTTTCTTGGATTTTTTTAAGATCTTCAGAGAGTTTAGATGAATCTAGAACTATTTTTAGGATTCTAGTATTTTGATCCATACCTGAGTCCTTTCATGGTTGCTCTTGGTATATAACCTAGGTTAGATCTACTTGTTTCAAATATTCCAATTTATGAGAATAAAACTTATAAATAAACAATCTCGAACATGTGTTCAAATCCATAATTTTTTAGAATATCTCCTTTTCAAATATTTAAATTACACAATAACAATAATATAATACGTCTGAAATTTTCAAATCAAGCTCTGATACCATATTCATTAGGCTATTTATTGAAACAGGCTTACTTTGGTCATTTTTGAAAATATTTCAGCTCATAGGACTAAATTGGAAAATTTTAAAATTGTAGGGACCATTATGTAACATGTTAAAAAATAATAATAATTTAGTATACCACATAACTTTGAACCAAAATCACACTACTTCATTATTTCCAGAAAATTTAATAATTTTACATATTTAATTTTATGTTATCAACTTATAAACGACCATAAAACAGGCATAACTCCAAAATTTTGTTTATGCTGTGATAATATTTATTAAAAAAAAATGGATTTCGCAAGCAAATCTATGATACGAGTTGACATAAGAGGTTTTAGAAATCCAGAAATCTTAATAGCTTGCCTCGCTCTCAAGTCTCAAGGGTCCCTACGATGGTAGTCCCATCAAACTACCGGGCGAACCCGCAGTTCCGGCTAACAAAAAAATGGTATATACCATGAAATCTTTCACGAGCACGTACTATCCTGCTTTAAGTATCATCAGCATCCGCCATAGACACGATGATGAGCTCATCTTGCGATTATAAAATATCTTTAACATAAGACAAAAAGGCGAGAAATGGAAAAATGTGAGGTTGGGATTGCAAACAAATACTTTCTTTTTTATTTTTATTTTAACAACAACGAAGTAATAAAAGCTTACTTTTCCAGAGTGAAATAACTTGTGTATCATGATAGAGAACTCATCTCTTCTCTCCACAGGAAGACCACTCACGGGCAACCGTTCCACCACATCAAACTGTTGACATCTAAAAGGAAAGAAAAGCACAATCTCGTCCAGCCGGTTTAGAAACTCAGCCTAAACCTCAATCCCTGCCAAATTGGTCAAGTCAATTCGATAAGCAAACCAACTCTTACGATCACGTCACATGAATACTAAAAAAACAAAATAAAAAAAATTGAGTAGAGAACAAGAATTTTCACCTCTGTAGTATCATCAATTCTATCATCATCAAGAACTCTGAGGAGGAATTATGAACATAAATATCATTGCCTTTGTTGTCACTCAGAAAACCATGGTCAAGAATTGAAAGAATGTGCTGAATACAGAAATGTTAGCAATTTCAAAGTCATAAAATACAATAATACTTCTTGACCTCTCTCTCATTGCATCAACAAATAAGTCTCCAGGTTTCCCTTTGCAAGTGCACCTAAAAACAAATATGTCATAGTAAAGAAACGAAGGAGATTCTTATTGTTGGAAGTCATAAATCCCAAATATTTACTGATATATTAAGTAAGAGCAATACAAACCTGAAAAAAGAATCCGGTTCAGTGCAAAGGGACAGATCAACCTCAATAACAGAGCTCATCGAACTGTCAGGAGCATAACATTTGGAAAGTCCGGCAGCGAGGTCTTCTCTCCCTGCACGATGGAGACCTAAAAATAAGAACGAATGAGGGCGCTGAAAATGCTCCTTCACAGGGAGGCACATCTCTCATGGATTCCAATAGAGCCTGAATTATCCGGGTCGTCTGATTAGATTCCACAAATTTGTAACAAAATTTTGAAAAATTATCCATATAATTGTGCTCAGCCTTCTTTTGAATCCTCATTTGTTGCTGGCACTCTTCTTCCCAATCAAAGAAGTGTAGGTTTCCATATCCAATCAAGACAAAAACAATTGAAGCATATATTTGAACATAAAAAATACGAGAGAGAAGAAAAAAACATTAAGGGAAGAGTGATGTAAATCCTATATAAAGATGCAAATTCCTTTCATCATTGCAGACACCAAAGCAAAGTGTATTAGAATCAACATCATTCAAACCAACTAATCATAAGTTTCACTCAATGACAACATATCTTAGCACACTGGGTCAGCCATTTCTTACCAGAAAGACTCACATATCCTGCACACCATTTAGACAAATAACTTCCTCAAAACACCTTTAAATGTTATCAACGGCTTCGAAGTACACACCAAACTGATCTGCGCTCACAGTGCAATTGGCAAAACTTTGGGCTTTTGAAAAAGGTAGAATTTGTAGAGGCATTTCGGTGTAGGGCAGATATCCTGACGGAGGTACTTAATATCGTTTTGTAATAATTTTAGATCATAGAATGGCAATCTGAATAGTGTGGCCTCGAGATCCTAAACCTTATTTCTTGTTCCCTTAGGCTAAACATGTTCAGATCTTTAACACCCATATCAACAAATCACTAGGCAGATGACATGTTAAAACGAATCAAATGGACAATTACAGTTAAAAAGTTTCGCATACCCGTTGACTCTTTATTGTTAAGGTGTATCACATCAAACAGCAAGAATGAGATCTCACACACTTTCCTTCAGGAAGGTCATGATGATGATGCGCAAAAGTCACGCAAAAGGTCGTCGCAAAACTTTTCTATGTTATGCCTAAAATAAGTCATACACTGGAGAAATTTGCTATTTTGCTACCAAACAGGAAGCAAGTGATATGGGCCCAAATAATCAAGAGCCCAATAAAGAAAGTAATATGCATTCTGTTATGATATCAATTTTTTACTACCACTGGCTAGGGATCAGAGAGAATTTGTGCATAGGCAACTCTGGGAATTCTTAGTTTTTCTGTTTAAATCTCATTAATACACATATTTTACAGTCTTCAATTGATATATTTGTGTTGTTAAATTGTTCAAAGTCCGTGGAACCTATCAGCTAGGCTCAGACGTTTGATGCCTTCGAATTCCAGAAAACATTCAAGAAACCGTAGAAGAACAATTGGCCTTCAAGAAAACTGCTGTTTTTCCATTTATTGCCCTCTCCTTTTGTATTATGTTAAAGATAATGAATAATCAGAAAATTAGCTCATCCATCCTTCTAAAGAGGTTGATTACAAAATCTAAAGCAGCTTAGTCCATGTTCCTAATTTTACACCATCAGCTATGAACAAGAGCTGCTGCTGTTATTTAGAGACAGTGACACTTGTTTCGAAGTTCTCCACGATGCAGATGAATTGAAGGAAAAAAGATAGTTTTTGCAAGGGTTGGTCAAAGTTTAGATAATCTTTTCAAATTTTTAATAAAGTTAAATTAAGTAATGACAAAAAAAATATTAGATTATCAATAATTGGAACTTTATATATAATTGTATATTAATTATTTGGAACCAACCAACAAGCAACTATTAACATAACATAGAAACGCTCCTATAAGGACCGAATGCTTAACAAAACCTTTATTAGTTCGAGACATCAAAACCGGTTTTCATTACAACTTTCTATTAAAAAATAATAAATATGTTCTTGTAGTGCTATTAGTTTTCCCGCCACTCGAAACTCTGTGTCATTCTCCCGCTTGATTCTTTTGCCGCGCCGCTATCTATGCCGCAGTTGATTCTAGTTTCTGGAGGCGATTTCTGTAGGTAAGGTAGTGAATTTCTTCTTTCTGTTCTGGAAATGTTGTTTTTGCCTTCTTAAAATAGAATAGCAGTGTTTTTTTGCGGTGATTTTATTATGCAATTACACCTTTTTAGGATTTACTCTGTTGTTTGGAAATGGATAAAATATAGTAAGGGGTTGTGTAGCGTGGTGTTTGTTTCTTCATTAGGTTTTCAGAATTTTAGAAATCGTTGAATTGTCAATTTTGTATGCAGGAAAATTTGAATCATATTCCGTTGTGTTTGCAATCATGTTGTTCTTTATTTTCATGATTTTGTTTCTTTGGTTGTTAGAAGCAGTTAATCGCAAAAATTTTACCAGAATTTTGGAATATAATCTGCTGGCCACTCATGGAATACTTCACCATATCCGTAGTAGAGATATTGAATCGAATGCTCATCCTGGAAAGTTATGCTACTTGTCAATAAATAACAAGGCATATATTTATCATCAACGTCCTTATGATTGATCATAATTCCATTGTCATTCAATGTTGTGTGTTGTACGCCATCGGAATCTAACCAACTGCTACATGCTCGATACAAATGTAAATAGTGGATGTTATACTTTAGTTTGACAGGTTTCTGATTTTCTTTATACACATTCAACAACACATCAAAAACAACGGTTTTTATTAAAACCGTTGTGTTTTTACTTTTAACAACGGTTTTAACAAAAATCGTTGTCGTAGCCTCAAAAAATCCGCTCATATACAACAATCTCTTTAAAACCGTTGTCTTTGATATATCTACGACAACGGTTTTTAAAAACCGTTGTCTATATGTGTTTTGTAAAAGTTCAAAGACAACGGTTTGTTTAAACCGTTGTCTTTCAACTGGTTTTTTTAGTTCTATGACAACGATTTTTGTAAACCGTTATCTTTCCTCATTGTTTATATATGGTAAAAGAACAAAGGTTTTAAAACCCGTTGTCTTCGATTTTTTTTTAATAAAATTTGAAGTTAATATTAAATTTTGACCATAGCTAATTTAAAAATTACGACGGCTAATTTTAGCGAAGGTTTTAAGCAAAACCGTCGCAATTTTAAAATTAACGACGATTTTGTTTAAGACTTAGCGACGGTGTTTGTTTAACTGTAGCTAATAGCGACGGTTTATGAAATTACTGTCGCTAATAGCGACGGTTAAACCAAAACCGTCGCAAACTAACTATAAATATCCGCGTTTTCGGTCTATTTCTTCCACACCACTTCACAACGCTTAAAATTTTTCTCTCTTACACGATTTTAGTTTCGATTTAGGATAAATTTTCTCTTTAATTTTTAGTAAATTTTTAAGACCAGAATATTGTTAGCATAGTAAGATTGTAAGTTTTTTTTATTTATTAAATTATTAAAAGTAATTTTTTTTATTTTACTGAAAAAATTAGCGATGGAAATAATGCCAAACCGTCGCTAAAATTAGCGACGAACTTTTTAAAAAAATCGTCGCTAATTTTAGCGACGGTTTTGCATGAATACCGTCGCTAATTACGGTTTTTTGTAGCTACGACAACACTGTGACAGCACTGTCTTCCAGCGAACTCTTTAACCACAGGGACTTTAACAACGGTTTTACAGACTTACGACAACAATTTTTCACCGTCGTTTTTAGACGTCTACGACAACGGTTTTTCACCGTTGTCTTTGAGCACACCCTTTAACCACATGGCCTTTAACAACGGTTTTATTTGACTTACGACAACGGTTTTTAACCGTTCGTCTTTTGCTTTTTTTTGGTAGTAAAGGTACCCTTCGTCCTATAAGTTTGCTAATTTCATCCACTCTTATGCCCGGAGAAATCTCTATCATAGTAGATGGGCTATCAAGTCGTAAGGAAAGAGTCAGACGAACAAAAACATCATTCCTACGAGCAGCATCGTAAGGGTTACGACATATCGTACACCCGAAATTCGCTTTTAATAATTTTCGACGACAATCCCAATGAAGAAAATGTCCCGGACAAGTTCCTGGATACAATCATTGCACCATCTTCATACGTATCCCAGCATACAAAACAACTCTCACTACCATTACAAAGAGACATATATAACTGTCTCCGATGATCTAGCGCATGCTTTGCTCATCCTCAGCCATCTTATGTTTAAGAAAAAAATTATTGGATCATTCCACATTTATATAAGTAATTAATATAAAATTAAAGTGACTAGCTAAGAAAGAAAAAAATACATGAGTTATTCAGACTGAAATTCATGGATTGTTTTTCAGTGTATATATAGCTTCAAGATATCTATTTCTTTCAACTGAATACATATGAAAGCATGTTGATATTTTAATCTAGTGGTGCAAACTGCAAAGTGAAATACAGAAACGATACACCTGACTTGATTTTGAGTGATTCATCTAGAATATAAAATAGGGCGGACAAAGAAAAGAATTAAACAGATCCTTTAGTTTAATGGAACGAGAAAAACATCCAACAGTTTATATTTCAAGATGGAATTCACTACAAGAAAATACACATTCAACAACACATCAAAGACAATGGTTTTATATAAACTAAAGGTTTTAACAAAACCGTTGTCTATGAGCGTTTTTTAAAGCTACGACAACCGTTTTAAAAACCGTTGTTTATATGTGTTTGTTAAAGGGTCAAAGACAACGGTTTGTTTAAACTGTTGTCTTTCAACTGATTTTTTTACTTCTATGACAACGATTTTTGTAAACCGTTGTCTTTTCTTATTGTTTATATAGTAAAAGACAACGGTCTTCGAAATTTTTTTTATATATAAAATTTGGAGTTAATATTAACTGCAAATTTACTGTTGTCTTTAATTCTATTCTTTGTCCGCCCTAGTTTATATTCTAGGAGAATCACTCAAAACCAATTCAGGTGTATCATATCTTATTTCACTTTGGAGTTTGCACCACTAGATTAAAATATCAACCTGTTTTCATATGTATTCAGTTGAACGAAATAGATATAATGAAGCTATATATACACTGAAAAGCAATCCATGAATTTCAGCCTGAATAACTCATGTATTTTTTTCTTTCAAGGCTAGCCACTTTAATTTTATATTATTTACTTGTATAAATGTGGAATGAACTAATAATTTTTTTCTTACACATAAGATGACCGAGGATGAGTAAGGAATTGGGCATACGCTAGATCATCGGAGACAGTTCTATACGTCTCTTTGTAATGGTGTGAGAGTTGTTTCGTATGTTGGGATACTTATGAAGATGGTGCAATGATTGTGTATCTAGGAACTTGTCCGGGACATTTTCTTCATTGGGATTGTCGTCGAAAATTATTAAAAGCGAATTTAGGGTGTCCGATATGTCGTAACCCTTACGATGCTACTCGTAGGAATGATGTTTTTGTTCGTCTGACACTTCCCTTACGACTTGATAACCCATCTACTATGATAGAGATTCCTCCGGGCATAAGAGTGAATGAGATTGACAAACTTATAGGACGAAGGATACCCTCACTACAAAAAAAAGCAAAAGACAACGGTCAAAAACCGTTGTCGTAGGTCAAATAAAACCGTTGTTAAAGGCTCTGAAGTTAAAGGGTGTGGTCAAAGACAACAGTGAAAAATCGCTGTCGTAGACGTCTAAAGACGACGGTGAAAAACCATTGTCGTAGTTCTGTAAAATCGTTGTTAAAGACCTGTGGTTAAAGAGTTCGCTCGAAGACAACGGTTTGGACTGTTGTCGTAGCTACAATTTGCGAAGTTTTTAAAAAACCACGGTTTATCACAAACCGTTGCTAAAATTAGCGATTAGCGACGGTATTCATGCAAAACCGTCGTCAATTACTAAACCGTCGCTAAAATTAGCGATGATTTAATATAAAGTTCGTCGCTAAAATTAGCGACGGTTTGGCATTATTTGCGTCGCTAATTTTTTCAGTAAAATAAAAAAATTTACTTTTAATAATTTAGTAAATATAAAAAAAAACTTACAATCTTACTTAAATATTTACCAAAAATTAAAGCGAGAAAATTTACCCTAAATCGAACTTAAAATCGTGTAAAAGAGAAAAATTTTAAGTGTTGTGAAGTGGTGTGAAAGAAATATACCGAAAATGCAGATATTTATAGACAGTGTGCGACGGTTTTTGGTTTAACCGTCGCCGTCGCTATTAGCGACAGTAATTTCATAAATCGTTGCTATTAGCGACAGTTAAACAAACATCGTCGCTCCGTCGCTAACTTTAAAATTGTGACGGTTTTGCTAAACAACCGTCGCTTAAATTAGCGACGGTTATACAAAACCATTGCAATTTCTAAATTAGCAACGGGTTTGCAAAACCATCACAAAATTTAATATTAACTACAAATTTTATTTTAAAAAATTCAACGACAACGGTTTTTAAAACCATTGTCTTTTACCATATATAAACAATAAGAAAAGACTGTAAACCGTTGTCATAGAACTTAAAAAACCAGTTTAAAGGTTGTCTTTGACCCTTTATAAAAACACATATAGACAACGATTTTTAAAAAACCGTTGTCGTAGCTTTAGAAAAACGCTCATAGACAACCGTTTTTAAAAACCAAAACCGTTGTCGTAGCAAAAAAACGCTAATAGACAACGGTCCGTTGTCGTACATATATCAAAGACAACGGTTTTAAAGCGACTGTTGTCTATTAGTGGATTTTTTTAGGCTAAGACAACGGTTTTAATCACGGTTTTGATTAAAACCGTTGTTAAAAGTAAAAATTAAAACCGTTGCCTTTGAAGTGTTGTTGAATGTGTATTTTCTTGTAGTTTCTGCTGTGCACATCCGTTCACTGATGAGGATTATACTGTCTTTCCGGACCCTTGTGTCACACATCCGGTCCATTCGACACTCTCTTTATAATTAAATGATTGTGCTAATAGTGGTGATTACTAATATGCACAAATTCTCAAAAATATTCTAGAGGAGTCTAGAATTAAATTAACCAAAGAGTTACTTTATAAATTAAATAATGGTTATTTAATTTAATATATATATATATATATATATACATGCATATATTTTATATGGTAATATAAAATATGTGTATATGATATTATTATATCATGTATTAACAAATGTTAATAAATATATTATATATTAATAATATGATAGTTTAAATATAATAAAGGAGATGGACTCCTGATGAGATTAAGAGTCAACCTCTATACATGCACCACTAGAACTCATAATTCATCACCATAATTTTGCACACAAAATACACTACAAGCTTTTCTCTCCATCCATTGAAGTCACGGCCATGTTGAGTTAAAGCAAATCAAGTCATGCAATTAATTTCGGATTAATGATTTGATTAGCTTGGATAATGATTGATTACGAATCAATTAATTTCCCCATTTTTGAAAAACTATCGGCCATCACAAGACTTGGTGAAGAAATATTTTCGGCCTTCCTTGTTCTTCCACCGTCGTTGCACTGTCTCCGGATTTTGGAAATTCGTAGACTACAGTCTTAACGCACAAATCGTTTGGATTTTCTAGCGCAAACCAAACGAGAAAAATAGTCTCTGATCGTGGACCTTATTAGATGATCAAAGAGGATATCCGTTCGTAGGGGTTTACAAGAAGAGCTATATCTGCCTACACATCGGAATAGTTTGGAGTCCAGCGTTGATAACGCAATGTATAATTCTAAACGCCCTATGAATGAAGTTTTAAACACACGACGCCCAAACAAAAAATTTTAAACTTCCGCTGCGTCTTGGATGCGAGAACACGATGTCTCAATACTTGAAAACTAAAAAAGAATAAATATTGCAAAGAGAAAGTACCAAATTACTAAAAAAGATCAAATATATGGATTGAAACGCAATTTTGAAATTTCAAGGAACCAAATTTGCGGAGTTGTAGAGGACGAAAACGATTTTTCCTTCAATATGTCAATTAAGAAGTTTCATTCTCTGTATACTTTATGTTATACATAATGGTGAAGATACTAAAATTTTATAGAAATATTCGATTTAGGGATGATACCCATTTTCTTCCTCCTTGTTTACCGCTTTTCCCATTTTAGTCCCTCTTCATTTTTGACTGCTTAATTAATCCTTCAACTTTTTAAAATATTCCCGAATTGGTCCCTGTCATTATGTTGACGTTAACATTAACATGGACCCACATCATGTGCCTTTCACACGTTCATTTATTTGTGAAGACAGTCGATTAACACGTCCTTATTGTTTACTCTCCTTTTCAACCCTTACTCCCCACCTTTACAACCCTAATTCGAAACCCGTGAAACTAAAAAAAAAAACTGAAAACTTTGTTGTGTTCTAAGGATAGATTTCTACTCATACAGTCTTATCGTGGCTCACCATGAAAAATTACCCTTGCATTAACAGCAATCCCCAGCCATCAAATCTAACACTCTGTGTTGCATAAAACGGCATTAGGCTTTTGTATTGTCCTAAATCAACTCAAACTCCAGAAAACAACTCCCTTTTTCACAAGTGTATAAATAGAGGTTTTATTTGATAATCTATTTGTTTCGAGAAAAAAATGAAGAATTTGTTAAATGCAAGTATGGAAGTATTTCAAATGAAGGTTAAGGAAGACGTTAGTTACCCAATCACCAACAACAAGAAGGCTGACCATGAAGTGATTAAGAAGGTCTCTGTTGAAGCTCAAATCATGTATGTCGAGGCATGCAAGTCCAAAGCTCCACAAAACTTGAAGCCCCATGGAACCAATTAAGTAGCTGTCAAAATATGCATACAGATTAGCAATCTTTGGACAAATTCCATGATTCAAACACCGGAAAGTTGGTAGAACTGACCAAGAATCTAAAAATTATTGTTCAAAATCATATAAGCAGGCAATTTGAAGCAGTAGAACAGATATTTCAATTTCATCCAAACATCAGAGAAACCGAAGTTGAACTTCAGTACTGAGTTCAGAGAAAGTGAAGTAGAACGCACAAGAAAGAGGGAGCCAACAACTAGGTAAATAAGAACCAGTTCTGCATGGAGACCCTCGGTGATCTAGTGGCACCTGGCGGTCCTTAGAACAGAGTTCAAGACCAATACAAGCAACCATTCTCACTTGTAGTTTGTTTTTTTAAAAAAAAAACTGAACTTGTAACAATTTGAAATAGATATGCATTATGTTGCATCGAAGGAATTTGTTTCCTAGATCACGCTCATCGAAATTAACAAATTGAATAATGTACACATCTCCAATCAAAATCTTTTTTTGCGCATGTTTAGGAGAATATTCATAATAGGTTCCATGTTCATCTACGATAGTCTCCATTAAATTTAAGTGTTACTCATCTACCTACATGGGCAAACGCCTGCAATTTACGTGTCTGTGTGGTGTGTTTAATGCAACACAATTTGGATTCACCAAAAACAGAAACTCTTCCCAAAAGCAGAAGCCATAATAATCCCAACAGAACCAGCTGCACACAAACACTGCCCAATCCTTATCACTAGCCCACTCCTTTTCCCTGGACTGCCATACACCTCCTTCATCCCTCTCTTCCAGCACCCTCTAAATTTTCGCGTTTTTTTGGGTCAAAGATTAAATTTCTACGACGTGGTTTTTTCCCACAGCAATCAAGGATTCCAATCATCAGATAAAAAAGGAAACTTTATAAACGTCAAAATTCTCTTTGTTCTCTCCACCAAGAAAGATAGGATATTGGAAATATCTTCCAATTTCACAACACTGGCATGGGAATTGAGACTGCAACAAACGTTTTTATTTTAGGAGATAATGGCATGAAATAGCTTTGTCAAATTCTTGTCGAGTTAATATCTCACTGTGTAACAATATTTCAGTTTCTATGTTAATACGTAAATTCTGAAGATTCTCGTTGACTAATATCCCATCTGTTTGAACATTTTAATCCAGTTGTTATATTTTTTTAGGATACAGACCATGTTATATTTTTTAAGCATGCGGACCCTTGTCTCTATTAGATCTACTTGTTTCAAATATTCCAATTTATGAGAATAAAACTTATAAATAAACAATCTCGAACATGTATTCAAATCCATAATTTTTTAGAGATATCTCCTTTTCAAATATTTAAATTACACAATAACAATAATATAATACGTCTGAAATTTTCAACTCAAGCTCTGATACCATATTCATTAGGCTATTTAATGAAACAGGCTTACTTTGGTCATTTTTGAAAAATATTTCAGCTCATAGGACTAAATTTGAAAATTTTAAAAGTGTAGGGACCATATAGAATATCGAAAGATGAGGGATCAATTTGGAATTTGTGTTAAACTATAGGGACCCTTAAACTAGATGTCTAGATGTATAAAAGGCTTACTGCAAACTCGAATAAAAAGCAACCATGTTGGAGAGAACAGGACAAACGCCAGCTTGTCATGAAGACAAGAACCTCCCCATGTTAGTTTACCTTATTATTATTAGAAATTATAAGTTTAAAAAAAATTAGTTTTAACTTCATTATTTTTGACACAACAATTTATTATTTATAAAATAATTTATTTATAATTTAAAATAACGCAAGCAAAAATTTATTAGTAGGCATGTAACATTTGAAAAAAAAATTAGTATACCACATAACTTTGAACCAAAATCACACTACTTCATTATTTACAGAAAATTTAATAATTTTACATATTTAATTTTATGTTATCTGTTAGAATTACTATTATTTATTTTTTAGGGTTTTATTTTTTGTATTCTAGGCTGATAAGAGATTTGGTAGGATTAGTAGAATATTTTAGTTTGATAAAAGATTTGATAGGAGTAGCAGAATATTTTATTTTTGATAAGAGATTTGGTAATTATCTCTTCTCTCCTTGTATAAATTCCATGTTGAAGGAATAAAATAATGATTCAGTCAAATTCTCTCAATTCACATGGTATCAGAGCCAGTAATCGATCCGGCTTTCATTAATTTTGTTCCGACTGCTCCTCTATTATGAGCAGCCCGGAATTCTTCTTTGGAAGCTTTATGGCTGATTCATCTTCCACAAAACCTAATGGTGGAGGCCAATCTTCCATCAACCTTAACCAGAATGAAATCTCCACCAATTTTTTGATCACTACCCATAAACTTAATGGTACCAACTTCCTGCAGTGGTCCCAATCGGTCACCTTGTTCATCAAGGGATGAGGAAAAATTGGCCACCTTAATGGTACCACGCCCGAACCTCCCAAAACCGACTCCTCCTACAATGCCTGGGAGATTGAGAATTCCATGGTCATGTCGTGGTTGATCAATTCCATGGAGCCCTCTATTGGCCGTTCCTATTTGTTTCTCCCTTCCGCACGTGCCTTGTGGGACGCTGTCAAGGATACATATTCTAATGTTGGGAATTCGGCTCAACTCTATGAGGTGACCACTAAGATGAGGGATGCTAAACAAGGATCTAAATCTGTCACCCAATATTTCAACGATCTCATGGCCTTGTGGATGGAATGCGATCTATACTATGACTTTGAATGGAAATGCTCTGTCGATCATGCTCGGTTCCTCAAATTAATCGAGAAAGACCGTGTCTTCCAATTCCTTGCTGGACTTAATAAAGATCTCGATGAGGTTCGGGGTCGGATACTTGGCCGAGATCCTATCCCAACTCCGCGAGAGGTCTTCTCCGAGATTCGTCGTGAAGAAAGCCGCCGTATGGTCATGCTCGGCCCCGACGTCGCCTCTTTCGAGCCTTCTGCCATGGCTGTCCAGGCCCCTGCCCTAGCCAAAGTTCGAACCAATGACTCTCGAAAATCGGGCAAGTCTGACTACTTTGAGTGTGACTACTGCCATAAGCCGTGGCACACTCGAGAGAAGTGTTGGGCGCTTCATGGCAAGCCCCCAAAGTTACCATCCAGCTCGAAGACTACCGGAAAAAGTGCCGCTGTGGCTACTACGACCTCTCCTCGGTCTTCAGATCTTGCCCCTACGATTTTTTCCGCTGATCAAATTCATCAATTGCTGAGTCTCCTCAAGCCTACTCCTGCTTCCTCATCAACTTCCCATGTTCGTCAAGGTAACATCTCTCGAGCTTTGGCTGCGCTCGCTCATCATCGGCCATGGTTTATAGATTCCGGTGCCACCGATCACATGACGGGGTGTTCCGAGTTGTTTTCCTCTTATACTCCATGTTCAGGTCGCGATAAAGTTCAGGTTGCGGATGGCTCTTTTTCTCCCATAGCTGGCAAAGGCTCAATTCCCATATCACCAACCTTAACCCTTACCTCTGTTCTACATGTCCCTAATTTACATTGCAATTTACTATCCGTCAGTAAAGTAACCGCTGATCTAGATTGCTCCTTACTTTTTTTCCCTAATGCCTGTGTTTTTCAGGACCGTCGTTCGGGGAGGATGATTGGCAATGCTAGACGAGTGGATGACCTCTACATATTTCACCACGAAGACGGCGCTGGTTTACACTTGGGCCTTTTTTCCTTTTCTAATGTTTGTCCAATCATGCTGTTACATTTCAGATTAGGCCATCCAAGTTTTTATTATTTAAAACAGTTGTATCCTTCCTTGTTCAAAAATAAAAATCCGTCTTCACTTCAATGTGATATCTGTCAATTAGCAAAGCACCATCGTGTCCACTATCCACCGCATTCATATACACCTTCTGCTCCTTTCTCCCTTATACACAGTGATTTATGGGGTCCATCTCGAGTCCCGAGTTATACCAATAAAAGATGGTTTTTAACATTTATTGATGATCATACTAGATTTTGCTGGGTATTTATTCTTAAAGATAAATCTGAGGCAGCCCTCACATTTAAAAATTTTCACTCCTTTGTCAAAACACAATTTCATACCAATATTCAAGTCCTGCGCACTGATAACGGTCGTGAATACTTTAATTCCATCCTGGGGGAATACCTTAAATCTCACGGGATTCTTCATCACAGCTCTTGTACCGACACCCCCCAACAAAATGGTGTCGCGGAGAGAAAAAATCGCCATTTACTTGAGATTGCCCGCTCCCTCATGTTCCAATCTAAAGTTCCTACTCGTTTTTGGAACGATGCCGTGTTAACCGCTGCCTATTTGATTAATCGGCTACCTTCCAAAGTCCTTCACTTTAAAATTCCTTTTACATTGTTTCACTCCTACTTCCCACAGAACCGCTCTTTTACCTCCGTTGACCCTAAAGTTTTCGGTTGTACTGCCTTTGTCCATAATACGTCCCCAACGCGCTCCAAGTTCGATCCAAGAGCCATAAAATGCATTTTCTTGGGTTATGCTCCTACGCAAAAGGGCTATAGATGTTATAATCCCATCACTAACAAATCTTTTGTTAGCATGGACGTTTCGTTCTTTGAAAACATTCCTTACTACGACTCGGTTACATCTCAGGGGGAGTGTGACCTTCCCGACCCTATTCCCATACCATTACCCACTCCCTTATTAACTCAACCATCGTCCGTGTCGATCCTGCCCTTCAACCAGGTACCGTATTCGGCCTCTTCCCCTACTCCTAACCCTCCTCCTCTGCCACCGATTCTTCAGGTCTATTCCCGGCACCGCCCTCATGCCGTTATTCCCGGTCATGCCACTTCTCTACCGCTGCCTAATTCTGCTTCGACCGATGATCCAGGTAATGCATCTTCTCCCTTACCTACCCCGGTATTTACTGATTTGGATGTTCCAATTGCTCTACGAAAACCGACGTGGAATTGTACCAGGGCACCTTTATATCCCATGAATAATTTTATTTCGTTTGCTAACCTTTCCACCTCCTATAGAACCTTTGCCTCTGCTATACAGACTACTCGTGTTCCTACCTCTTTTGATGAGGCAATGGAGGATCCGCAATGGAAGGAGGCTGTTATGTCAGAGATGGAGGCCTTGACTTCTAATAATACATGGGAGGTAGGCGTGTTACCCGCGGGAAAGCGTGCGGTTGGCTGCCGCTGGATATTTACAATCAAATATAAGTCCGACGGTTCAATAGAGCGCTTCAAGGCTCGGTTAGTTGCCAAAGGTTATAGTCAAACTTATGGGGTGGATTACGAGGAGACCTTTGCCCCGGTGGCTAAGCTTAATAATGTCCGTGTTCTACTCTCACTTGCAGTTAACCTTGAATGGCCTCTTTATCAGCTTGATGTCAAGAATGCTTTCCTAAATGGTGAGCTTGAAGAAGAAGTTTACATGAAGCTCCCTCCGGGCTTCCTTGCAGATTCTCCTCCGGGTCATGTTTGTCGCCTTCGTAAGGCTATTTATGGCCTTAAGCAGTCTCCCCGGGCTTGGTTCGGCAAGTTTACATCGTCATCACTACCCACGGTTATTCTCAAGCTCAATCAGACCACACTCTGTTCTTTAAGCACTCTCCTCAGGGTCTGGTTTCGATTTTAATTGTATATGTCGATGATATTGTTCTTACCGGCAGTGATCTTCCGGAGTTAGCCAGGCTTAAAGGTATTCTCAGTTCTACCTTTGTTATGAAGGATTTGGGATCGCTGCGTTATTTTTTGGGGATGGAGGTTGCACGCTCATCTGAAAGGATTGCTCTGTCCCAAACCAAGTATGTTATCGACTTACTTCGTGACACAGGTCTCCTACACTGCAAACCTGTTACTGTTCCAATGGATCCTAATGAGAAGTTGTGCGACGTTCCTAATGATGTTTCCGTTGACAAATCTCGGTACCAACATTTGGTGGGTCGTCTCATTTACCTTGCACATACTCGTCCCGATATTGCTCACGCCGTGAATGTCGTCAGTCAATTCATGCATGACCCTTATGAACATCATCTCCAGGCTGTCTTTCGCATTCTACATTACCTTAAGGGTACTCCGGGTTCGGGCCTCCTGTTTCGCAAGAATTCTTCTCGAAATGTGTTAGCCTATACTGATGCGGACTGGGCAGGTTCGGTGCATGATCGCCGCTCCACGTCGGGTTACTGCACCTTTGTTTGGGGCAATTTGGTTACCTAGAAGAGCAAGAAACAATCGGTTGTTGCCCGAAGTAGCGCGGAGGCTGAATATCGAGCTATGGCTAATGGGGTGTGTGAACTTTTGTGGCTACAGATTCTACTTCGGGAACTGCATATGTCCTTCACTACTCTTCTCCGGTTATTCTGTGATAATAAGGCTGCTATAAGCATTGCTCATAATCCAGTTCAACATGACCGGACTAAACATATCGAGATTGACCGCCATTTTATCAAAGAAAAGATTGACAGCGGGGAAATTTGCATTCCGTACGTTCAGTCCGATGGTCAACTTGCTGACATTCTTACGAAGAATCTTCATCGCCCGCAGTTTGACTCTTTTAAATCCAAGTTGCGCATGATCGACATCTATGCATCAACTTGAGGGGGCGTGTTAGAATTACTATTATTTATTTTTTAGGGTTTTATTTTTTGTATTCTAGGCTGATAAGAGATTTGGTAGGATTAGTAGAATATTTTAGTTTGATAAAAGATTTGATAGGAGTAGCAGAATATTTTATTTTTGATAAGAGATTTGGTAATTATCTCTTCTCTCCTTGTATAAATTCCATGTTGAAGGAATAAAATAATGATTCAGTCAAATTCTCTCAATTCACATTATCAACTTATAAACGACCATAAAACAGGCATAACTCCAAAATTTCGTTTATGCTGTGATAATATTTGTAAAAAAAAAATGGATTTCGCAAACAAATCTATGATAGGAGTTGACATGAATAAGAGGTTTTAGGAATCCAGAAATCCCAATAGCTGCCTCTAACAAAAAAATGGTATATACCATGAAATCTTTCACGAGCACGTACTATCCTGCTTGAAGTTTCGTCAGCATCCGCCATAGACACGATGATGAGCTCATCTTGCGATTATAAAATATCTTTAACATAAGACAAAAAGGCGAGAAATCGAAAAATATGAGGTTGGGATTGCAAACAAATACTTTCTTTTTTATTTTTATTTTAACAAAAACGAAGGAATAAAAGCTTATTTTTACAGAGTGAAATAACTTGTGTATCATGATAGAGAACTCCAGCCGGTTTAGAAACTCAGTCCTAACCCTCAATCCCTGCCAAATTGGTGAAGTCAATTCGATAAGCAAACTAACTCTTACGATCACATCACATGAATACTAAAAAAACAAAATGAAAAAAAAAAAGAATGAGTAGAGAACAAGAATTTTCACCTCTGTAGTATCATCAATTCTATCATCATCAAGAACTCTGAAGAGAGTACTTATCATTTCTCTGTTTCATTCATTGCTGATATTTCTGTATTCAGCAACATTCTCTCAATTCTTGACCATGGTTTTCTGAGTGACAACAAAGGCAATGATATTTATGTTCATAATTCTATCATTATACTCTGAAGAGGCAATGATATTGAGACGAATATAATGATAGAATTATGAACATAAATATCATTGCCTTTGTTGTACACTCAGAAAACCATGATCAAGAATTGAGAGAATGTTGCTGAATACAGAAATGTCAGCAATTTCAAAGTCATAAAATACAATAATACTTCTTGACCTCGCTCTCATTGCATCAACAAATAAGTCTCCAGGTTTCCCTTTGCAAGTGCACCTAAAAACAAATATGTCATAGTAAAGAAACGAAGGAGATTCTTATTGTTGGAAGTCATAAATCCCAAATATTTACTGATATATTAAGTAAGAGCAATACAAACCTGAAAAATGAATCCGGTTCAGTGCAAAGGAACAGATCAACCTCAATAACAGAGCTCATTGAACTCTCAGGAGCATAACATTTGGAAAGTCCGGCAGCGAGGTCTTCTCTCCCTGCACGATGGAGACCTAAAAATAAGAACGAATGAGGGCACTGAAAATGCTCCTTCACAGGAGGCACATCTCTCATGGATTCCAATAGAGCCTGAATTATCCGGTCGTCTGATTAGATTCCACAAATTTGTAACAAAATTTTGAAAAATTATCCATATAATTGTGCTCAGGCCTCAGCCTTCTTTTGAATCCTCATTTGTTGCTGGCACTCTTCTTCCCAATCAAAGAAGTCTAGGTTTCCCTATCCAATCAAGACAAAAACAATTGAAGCATAATTGAAATTTAAAATATTAAAGACACCGGATTTAAAAATTTTAAAAATATAAAGAAATCAAGGAAACATAAAAAATAAAGAAAGGAAGATACCAGCATTTGCTTGAAGTCAAAAGCTTCTTTGAGCATCTCATCGATAATTCTTACCATTAGCTCAGCATTATATGGTACATCATGGGCGTATATCACCAGCTTATGTATCATCTTGACATGTCGTTTGTTTCTATAGTGCATCTTTCTCAGATTCATGAGAGTTTTTCTGAATTTTCCATAAACCTTGTCATTTAATAAGTGACCGGTGTTTTCAACACAGCAACTAAGCTGAAAGGTACCAACCAGCACGTCAACATAAACAATGCTCAAGTCCTCTATTACTTGGGGCTAAGGTCCTATTTTTGTCTCAAGCCACTCCTTAGCGGCATGTCCACCATTCTGAGACACAAATATAACTGACATTTATTTGAATATAAAAAAAACGAGAGAGAAGAGAAAAACATTAAGTGAAGAGTGATGTAAATCCTAGACAAAGATGCAATTTCCTTTCATTATTGCAGACGCCAAAGCTAAGTGTATTAGAATCAACATCATTCAAACCAACTGGTCATAAGTTTCACTCAATGACAACATATCTTAGCACACCGGGTCAGCCATTTCTTACCAGAAAGACTCACATATCCTGCACATCATTTAGACAAATAACTTGCCTGAAAACACCTTTAAATGTTATTAACGGCTCCGAAGTACACACCCAACTGATCTGTGCTCACAGTGCAATCGGTAAAACTTTGGGCTTTTGAAAAAGGTAGAATTTGTAGAGGCTTTTCGATGTAGGGCAGATTTCCTGACGGAGATACTTAAGACACTGTATCGTTTTCTAATAATTTTAGATCATAGAACGGCAATCTGAATAGTGTGGCCGCGAGATCCTAAACCTTATTTCTTGTTCCCCTAGGCCAAACATGTTCAGATCTTCAACACTCTTATCAACAAATCACTAGGCAGATGACATGTAAAACGAATCAAATGAACGATTACAGTTCTAAAAAGTTTCGCATACCCGTTGACTCTTTATTGTTAAGATGTATCACATCTAACAGCAAGAATGAGATCTCAGACACATACCTTCAGGAAGGTCGCTAATGATGCGCAAAAGGTCGTCAGCAGAACTTTTCTATGTTATGCCTAAAATAAGTCATCCACTGGAGAAAATTGCTATTTTGCTACCAAACAGGAAGCAAGTGATATGGGCCCAAATAATCAAGAACCCAATAAAGAAAGTAATATGCATTCTGTTATGATATCATTTTGTTACTACCATTGGCTAGGGATTAGAGAGAATTTGTGCATAGGCAACTCTGGGAATTCTTTGTTTTTCTGATTAAATCTCATTAATACACATATTTTACAGTCTTCAATTGATACATTTGTGTTGTAAAATTGTTCAAAGTCAGTTGAACCTATCAGCTAGACTCAAACGTTTGACGCCTTCCAATTCCAGAAAACATTCTAGAAACCGTAGAAGAACAATTGTCCTTCAAGAAGACATTCAAGAAACCATCAAAGAACAATTGGCCTTCACCACTTCAAGCGCAAATATTTCATTAGATTGCGGATTGCCAACGTATCAATATCTATAGTTATTACCATCAATAATGATGCAGAATCACTTGAAAAACGAAAGTGTTTCGGGATTTTCAGTCACATGATAGAGCACAGAGATAGTTTAATTTAAGCTTAATTTTTAATAAGACCAACAACAAGAGATAAACTAACATTTCCAAGAGCTATTAATTGTATTCATGAACTATACAAAGCTATTCCAGTTCTAATGTAACGGTAGTTTAAAGGCCTCAACACAAAATACGCAAAGCATAAACCCAAGCACGCAGACAAAACATGATTTAATCTCTCGCCCCACAAACAAGCTAAAACTAGGAATTAATGCAATCAAATTGGTCAAATACCTAAATGTAATTGAATAACCGAATAAATGGGAAAAAAAATAAGCAAAAGTAAAAAGAAAAATATTAAAAAAAAGACCCTTCTAAATACTAACATCTACAAGAAAATAAGACCTTACACGTGAACATGGCTTGCTATGTGTGCCATACTATATAAGCTAGCAGTATATGAACAAAAACTAAAGAAAATAAGATAAGGCAAGGCGTAAGAACCCACGTCCATGAGAGCTCCAATGTCCAAGAGCAATGTAGCTTGAGATAGATAAACTATAACTTTCTTCTGCATTGGGCTCCACATTTCTGGAATTAATTTCCTCAGTTGTATCCTTGCAATTTCAGAATATTGAAGAGGAGATGGATACGGCAAAACAAGCACCTCGTCTAGATGGTCCAGGAATTCAGAATTGAAATTCTTCGATGTCTGCGACAGAGGAAGCAAAACTGTAACTTAAGTTTATGTACAAAAGCCTATAAGATTTTTCCTCTATTAAGAACCAAAACAGATAATTTGAAAGAGAAGCATAATAAATAAATAAAGCTTAAAGAGAATGTATAGTGATACCTTTTCCAAAAAAAGCATATAATAGCATTGATGCTTACACTCTACTTGCAGCTGCTGATGCCCAGACATTATTTGTTTAACTTTCCAAACATTATTTAGGCAACAACAAGACCTTAGGAACACATCGTTCCCAGCATTGAATTTCACGAGTACCAAGACAGCAGTGAGATCGAAAAGCATTCCCCAGAGTTCTTGAATATCCCCTTATGCAGAATTGAAACAATCTTCTCTAAAACGGAGGGAGAGGCTTTCTCGATATTCGCAAAAATGAGGATGCCGTATGCCTTTTTCTTTGAAATGCCAACGAGCTTCCCGCGCAATGTGTCCTTTCAGGAGAAAAAAAAATTCAGGCTAGAACAAACATAGTCAAGGGGGAAAAGAGAAAACAAAATCAAAACAGTGAGTTCGGACTAACACATAGAGATCATCACGAAAACGTGGCCCGAGTTTGCATATGATAATCAGACATGTCGCATATAACAAGCAAATCTTCGTGATCAAATAGCTGCTTGGCAAGAGCTCTAGCAAGCTCAGTCCTGCCACGCCCACGGCATCCAACAAGTAGAGATGATCCTGATGGGCATCCAGAAGGCTTTTTCTTTGATATGGTTTCCACGATAAAGGAGATAATATGATCCAATCCAATCGAAGTGCCAAAAACAGAGTTCTGGGACCTTCAGGGGTCAAATTCAGCTTCCTAGAAAGATGTGATGGGGGAATTCTTACTAACGAGCTTGCCACTAAAACTCAATACAAGAAATTCATTAGAAAATTTTAAAGCAATAATGAGAGCACGTGTCACAATAATCATGAACAGATAAGACACATGCTTTCCTCATTGCATAAAAATTTTCTCATGAATTTCCTCTCTTGAGTTTTAGTTGGCAAACTCCTCGGTGAGAATTCACCTTCCCATCTCTAGGCAAATGAATCTACCACCTGAAATGGCCGGAACTCTGTTTTTTGGCACTTTGATTCGACTCGATCATATTATCAGCTTTATAATAGATGCCATATCAAATAAAAGCCAGTCGGATGCCCATTAACATCATTTCTACTTCTTGGGTGCAGTGGTCGTGGCAGGACTGAGCTTGCTAGAGCTCTTGCCAAGCAGCTATTTTATTCACGAAGATATGCTTGTTTTATGCGACATGTCTGATTATCAAGATGTAGACTTTGGGCGATAATTTTGGTGATGATCTCGGTGAGTTAGTCCAGAACCACTGGTTTAATTTTCTTGTGTTTTTCTTCCTTACGGTTTCCCCCCTTGACAGTATTCTTTTTAGATTTAAGTTTTGTTTTTTTTGAAGGGACACATTGCTTGGGAAGCTCGTTGATATCTCAAAGAGAAAGGTATACGGCATCCTCATGTTTGCGAATATCGAGAAAGCCTCTCCCTCTGTTTTAGAGATGATTGAGGGGACATTCAAGAACCGTGAAGGAATGCTTTTCGATCTCACTACTGTCTTGGTACTCACGAAGTCCAATTCTGGGAATGATGTGTTCCTCAGGCCTTGTTGTTTCATGGATAATGTTTGGAAAGTTAAACAAATAATATCTGGGCATCAGCATGTAGGGCATAAATATCAATGCCACGACATGCCTTTTTCGGAAAAGTATCACTATGCTCTCTGTAAGTTTTATTTATTATGCTTCACTTTCAAATTATCTGCTTTGGTTCTTAATAGAGGAAAAATCTTCTAGTCTTGGGTACATAAACTTAAGAAACAGTTTTGATTCCTCTCTCGACATACATCAAAGCATTTCAGTTCTGAATTCCTTGACCATCTAGAGGAGGTGCTTGTTTTGCAGCATTAATCTCCTCTGCAATATCCTGAAATTTCTAGGATACAGCTGAGGAAATTAATCTAGAAATGTCGAGCCCAATGCGGAAGAATGTTTTAGTTTATCTATCTCAAGCCGCATTGCGTGTTGACTTTATGGCTCTTATAGACTACACCTTGTCATGTCTTATTTTCTTTCGTTTTTGTTCATATACTGCTAGCTTAGATTAGTATGACACACATAGCAAGCCATTCATGTGTAAGGTCTTATTTTCTTGTAGATGTTAGTATTTAAAAGAGTGTTTTTTTAATAATTTTCTTTTTTATTTTTGCTTAATTTTTTCCCTTTTTTATAAAGTTATTCAAGTACATTTAGGTATTTGACCAATTTGATTGCATTAATTCCGCGTTTTTACCCAAGCAGATTGACACACTACCTTACAAAGCCATAAGCCATGTTCCTGCTTATATTTTCTGCAAGTCTATCTTTACGTGTTATGTTTGTGTGTCTGTAAATCGAATTTAGTTCAGTATTTATGTTAGTATTTCTAGCATTTGGTATCAAATAGGTTTTGCCTCCATCTTGATATTTTAGAGATTTTCGTTCTGGCAAAATTATTGAAAATTATATTATGCGATTTAATTTTGAATTATGAATTTTACATGATTTTCAAAATTAATAATAAGCCTCAAATTAATTGGAGCTTTGATTTATTTTCATTATTGTAATAATAATCTTCTTTGAAAAGTTTCATTGAGCAAAAATTTGTGCTTGATGAAAAAGTAATAGAATTTTTCTTGCTCCATATATACTTAGTTCTCTGGAAGCTTCTCTCCATTTTTAAAGAAGTTTTCATCACATTTTCTGGAAAATTTCTTGACATGGAATTTGAAACTTTGGTTGAGGTGTGAGTTGGCCAAAACTGGCTATATGTCTTTGTAAGGTAGTGTTTCAATCTGTATCGGCGACATCTAAAGACTTCTCCAGAAGCTGAGCCCTCCAAATTGTGTACATGGGCATAAAATATTTATTGTTTGTTTCTCATAACTTTTTCATGCACATTTTTCTCCGTAAATTACTCAACGATGAAGATTTTTAATGTTAAGCGACTTCGATATGCACTGGAATGCATCTTGCAGCTAGAAATACTTTTGTCATCTGTGGAAGCTTCTCTCCATTTTTTATACTAGTTTCATCACATTTTCTGGAAAAATTTTAGACATGGAATTTGAAACTCATATTTTATAGTTGTCATCATATTATTTTCTTTATCAGATAGCTTTAATAAGATTGATCATTTTCTCTTCATCGGTTTAATGTTTTGGTATCACTTCGGCCATCCCTATTTGGTGTATTAAGAGTTCGGTACCAAAATATGATGATAATTTTCTTCCTGTAATCTTGTTACTTGAAATGAGTTGTTCTAGATTTTGGATTCTTGTTTGAAATCATTCAAAGTTTCAAGAATTTCTTTTTTTTTTCTCAGTGGTTTACTCAATTTTTTTGGTATATAGTATAGTTGATTGACATAGTTCTGTATTGCTTTTTGAATTTTTCTAAGATCTACGGAGAGTTTAGATGAAGTTGGAACTATTTCTAGGATTCTAATATTTTGATCCATACCTGAATCCTTTGATTTGTTCTTGGTTGCTCTTGGTATCTAACCTAGGTTAGATCTACTTATTTAAAATATTCCAATTTATGGTAATAAAACTTATAAATAATCAATCTCGAACATGTGTTCAAATCCACAAAATTTTGAGAGTATCTCCTCCTCAAACATTTAAATTACACAATAATAATAATATAATGTCTGAAACAAGCTACGTATTTAACGAAAGAGGGTTAATTCGGTCATTTTCGAAGATATTTTAGCTCATAGGACTAAACTGGAAAATTTTAGAAGTTTAGGGGCCGATTAGGGAATGTCATAAGATGAGGGACCAATTTGGAATTTGTGTTAAACTACAGGGACCCTTAAACTAGATGTATAAAAAGCTTAACGCAAACTCCAATAAAAAGCAACCTTGTTGGAGAGAACAGGACAAACGCAAGCTTGTCATGAAGACAAGAACCTCCCCATGTTAGTTTACCTTATTATTCTTAGAAATAATAAGTTTTTTAAAAAAATTAGTTTAACTTCATTATATTTGACACAAGAATTTATTATTTATAAAATAATATATTTATAACTTAAAATAACGCACTCAAAAATTTATTAGTAGGTGTGTAATATTTTTCTAAAAAAAATTTAGCATACCACATAACTTTGAACCACTAATCACACTACTTCATTATTTCCAGAAAATTTAATAATTTACATATTTAATTTTATGTTATCAACTTATAAACGATCATAAAACAGGCATAACTCCAAAATTTTGTTTATGCCGTGATAATATTTGTAAAAAAAATGGATTTCGCAAGCAAATCTATGATACGAATTGACATGAATAAGAGGTTTTAGGAATCAAGAAATCCCAATAGCTTGCCTCTAACAAAAAAATGGTATATACCATGAAATCCTTCACGAGCACGTACTATCCTGCTTTAAGTTTCGTCAGCATCCGCCATAGACACGATGATGAGCTCATCTTGCGATTATAAACTATCTTTTTTTTTTTTTGATAAGATACATATATTATTACTTACGAAATAGATGTTTGGTACAAAAAGCGGATAAGACATCCGCTAAATTAGAAAGTAATCCTACGAAAAATTAAAAGCAAGTACAAGACATCTTAAACTAGAACAACATTCCAGTCCCTGTAAACTTGAGAGACACTCAGATGTTCGTAGTCTTTCTGAATCTTCACCCAACATGCAACTCTAAATTTCACTTTGTCCCATAGTTCTTCAACCACCTCCTCCTTATCTTCGAAAATTCGCCTATTCCTCTCCACCCAAATGGACCAAAAAACGCATTGGATGACGGTGAACCAGAATCTCAAGTGTTTCCTTCCATTATGCAAGCTCGGTTCGACTATGTACATATCCTTTGCCTTAGCCGGTACAGCCCACACCAATTCCAGCTCTTTAAAAGCTTTGGACCAAATCTGTGCAGCAAAAGCACAATGTAGGAGAAGATGATCTTGGCTATCTTTAACATAAGACAAAAAAGGCGAGAAATGGAAAAACATTAGGTTGGGATTGCAAACAAATACTTTCTTTTAAAAAAAACGAAGGAATAAATGCTTACTTTTCCAGAGTGAAATAAACTGTGAATCATGATAGAGAACTCATCTCTTCTCTCCACATCAAGACCACTCAGGGTCAACCGTTCCACCACATCAAACTGTTGACGTCTAAAAGGAAAGAAAAGCACAATCTCGTCCAGCCGGTTTAGAAACTCAGTCCTAAGCCTCAATCCCTGCCAAATTGGCCAAGTCAATTCGATAAGCAAACTAACTCTTACGATCAAATCACATGTATACTAAAAAAACAAAGTAAAAAAGAATGAGTCGAGAACAAGAATGTTCACCTCTCTAGTATCATCAATTCTATCATCATCAAGAACTCTGAAGAGAGCACTTATCATTTATCTATTTCCACATCTTGAGATGAATATAATGATCGAATTAAGAAAATAAATATCACCTCCTTTGTTGTCACTCGGAAATCCATGGTCAAGAATTGAGAGAATGTTGCTGAATACAGAAATGTGAGCAATTTCAAAGTCATAAAATACAATAATACTTCTTGACCTCGCTCTCATTGCATCAACAAATAAGTCTCCATTTTTCTCTTTGCAAGTGCACTTAAAAACAAATATGTCATAGTAAAGAAACGAAGGAGATTCGTATTGTTGGGAGTCATAAATTCCAAATATTTACTGATAGATTAAGTAAGAGCAGTACAAACCTGAAAAATGAATCCGGTTCAGTGCAAAGGGACAGGTCAACCTCAATAACTGAGCTCATGTAACTCTCAGGAGCATAACATTTGGAAAGTCCGGCAGCGAGGTCTTCTCTCCCTGCACGATGGAGACCTAAAAATAAGAACGAATGAGGGCGTTGAAAATGCTCCTTCACATGAGGCACATCTCTCATGGATTCCAATAGAGCCTGAATTATCCTGGTTGTCTGATTAGATTCCACACATTTATAACAAAATTTTGAAAAATTATCCATATAATCGTGCTCAGCCTTCTTCTGAATCCTCATTTGTTGCTGGCACTCTTCCTCCCAATCAAAGAAGTCTAGGTTTCCCTATCCAATCAATACAAAAACAATTGAAGCATAATTGAAATTTAAAATATTAAAGACGCCGGATTTAAAAATTGAAAAAATAAAAAGAAATCAAGGAAACATAAAAAAATAAAGAAAGGAAAATACCAGCATTTGCTTGAAGTCAAAAGCTTCTTTGAGCATCTCATCGATAATTCTTACCATTAGCTCAGCATTATATGGTACATCATGGGCGTATATCGCCAGCTTATGTATCATCTTGACATGTCGTTTGTTTCTATAGTGCATCTTTCTCAGATTCATGAGAGTTTTTCTGAATTTTCCATAAACCTTGTCATTTAATAAGTGACCGGTGTTTTCAACACGGCAACTAAGCTGAAAGGTACCAACCAGCACGTCAACATAAACAACGCTCAAGTCCTCTATTCCATCTCCCCAAGATTTTTGCAACTCGGGTCCTAATTTTGTCTCAAGCCACTCCTTAGCGGCATGTGCACCATTCTGAGACACAAATATAACTTACATTTATTTGAATATGAAAAAAACGAGAGAGAAGAGAAGAACATTAAGTGAAGAGTGATGTAAATCCTAGACAAAGATGCAAATTCCTTTCATCATTGCAGACACCAAAGCAAAGTGTATTAGAATCAACATCATTCAAACTAACTGGTCATAAGTTTTACTCAATGACAACATATCTTAGCACACTGGGTCAGCCATTTCTTACAAGAAAGACTCACATATCCTGCACACCATTTAGACAAATAACTTGCCTCAAAACACCTTTAAATGTTATTAACGACTCCGAAATACACACCCAACTGATCTGCGCTCACAGTGCAATTGGCAAAACTTTGGGCTTTTGAAAAAGGTAGAATTTGTAGAGGCTTTTCGATGTAGGGCAGATTTCCTGACGGAGGTACTTAAGACACTGTATCGTTTTGTAGTAATTTTAGATCATATAACGGCAATCTGAATAGTATGGCCTCGAGATCCTAAACCTTATTTCTTGTTCCCTTAGGCTAAACATGTTCAGATATTCAACACCCATATCAACAAATCACTAGGCAGATGACATGTAAAATGAATCAAATGGACGATTACAGTTTTAAAAAGTTTCGCATACCCGTTGACTCTTTATTGTTAAGGTGTATCACATCAAACAGCAAGAATGAGATCTCAGACACATTCCTTCAGGAAGGTCGCGCTGTCGCAAAACTTTTCTCTGTCATGCCTAAAATAAGTCATCCACCAGAGAAAATTGCAATTTTGCTACCAAACAGGAAGCAAGTGATATGGGCCCAAATAATCAAGAGCCCAATAAAAAAAGTAATATGCATTCTGTTGTGATATCATTTTTTTACTACCATTGGCTAGGGATTAGAGAGAATTTGTGCATAGGCAACTCTGAGAATTCTTTGTTTTTCTTTCCCATCTGTCTTACTGAAGAGTGCTGGGTTTTTCCTCTTCTCTAATTGACATTTGTGTTATGCTTAAGTATGCACAAAAAGCAGAGATTTTCCAGTTATTGTCAGGGCCCGTGCTCTTAATTGATATTTAGTTACCAAACAACAAGGATTAATAGTATAAACAGTGAAAACGAGTTTAAAACGTTCATTTGGGCCTACAGAAATTTCGGTATAACCTCCCCGTAAGTAGGACATCCCAAAAATTTCAAAACACCATAACAACAATATACGCTCGAAAATAACACCAAGTTCACAATCAACCACACCAACATCCTACAGCCGCACTGGCTAGGACTAGACACAACATACCACAAATAAAATCCAAACAACATTAAAACATAACCATACAGCTACACAAGGCATCTCTCTGGCAAATGTATCAAACCAACATAATATATATAAATATATGGGAAATCTGACACCAACCGACTGACTACTGGCTACCACTCGTTGACGCTCCACCAGACGCGTCAAAACCCCTGGAATAACCTGCTATGGCATCAAAAACAACCACAACATCAAAAGAACAGGGGTCGGACCCCAGTACGACAAACCAGTAAAATCACGACGTATATAAAAGAAATCTAATAATATCAAGTAAATGCAATGCTATGCGATGCATGAATGGTAACAATGGAATAACAGATACCAAATGGAATCCAAACGAATCGCATCATCAACAGTAACATTGGCCACCCGTGCCAGGAATGCAGCATCAAATCGCCGCTCGTCCATGCACGTAGCATCGGGAATGCGAGTAGCTAAGTCGCTGGTCCCTAGCTGTCATCTGGGAATGTGGCTAATCCTAACCCACTCGTCCCTCTGATGACTCAATAAATCTCAACAGAATCAACATAAATAGCCGTCAAAGGAGTCAAGGCTCAATATGTTATACCAATATAATTTATGCATGAATGCATCAAAAATAAACATTCAAAGCACATAATATCAAACAACATTTATCGAATATTCTTACACGCCAATATAAGCGTCATGATGATATAGGTTTGAGCGTACCTCAACTAACTTACAATCCCACAGAAAATCTTAAGGAATATCGGATGAACTCGTCCAACAATATAACCTACAATATAAATCCGCTATACACTTCAATATAATGCATTCTAACCAACTAAAACAAATTAAATCGGAACGGTTAAAAATCAATTTCCGGGCAGCCTATATAACCCTTGTACAATCTGAATTCAAGCTTAATACCTTAAAAAAACGAAGCTAGAATGCACAACGGTAATTTCGCAAAGGTGGGTCGCCGGAACAAGTAGCTGGTAATACTGTTCACGCCGGAAACCTAGCTGGAAATTAGGGGAAAAGCTCAATTCTTCACTTTTATAAACTAATACACCAAGAACAACCAAAATTCGAAGCCAAAAGCTTACCTAAACCGAATCGAAGCTACGCGCACTGCTGCTGGAAATCAAGCCAAATCGAGCTCGTCACCTTCCGATTCATGGCAGGAAAGAAGCAAATGGAAAGGAGGAAGAAGATTGCTAACCTACTGCACAAAAATCTGGCCGCTGGGACGTTGCACGCTTGCTGCAGAAAGAAGAGAACGACGGGCAAGGCTGGGAAAGAGTTTCTGGATTAACGCTTCTGTTATCTTCTATCAAATGGATTGGGTATTTATTTAAATGGAAATGGGCTGGGCCTAGTTTAGGTATTGGGCCTCACAGTTATTTTATTCTCGGAGGTAAAAAGAGAATTCCTACTCCTACGTTTCGGCCTAAGTCAAAGGCAAAGCACGAGGGCTAGTTCAAGGCAAGTCGAATCATGTCGAGGCCCTATTTCACTAATATAGGAAAGGTATTCCCCTCCTTTATTCAATCAATTCATTTCTTTTTGAACCTTGATTAAATCTCATTAATATGCATATTTTACAGTCTTCAATTGATACATTTGTGTTGTTAAATTGTTCAAAGTCAGTTGAACCTATCATCTAGGCTCAAACGTTTGACACCTTCCAATTCCAGAAAACATTCAAGAAACCATAGAAGAACAATTGGCCTTCAAGAAAACATTCAAGAAACCGTCAAAGAACAATTGGCCTTCACCACTTCAAGCGCAAATATTTCATTAGATTGTCAATGTATCAATATCTATTGTTATTACCGTAAATAATGATGCAAAATCACTTGAAAAACGAAATTGCTTCAGGATTTTCGGTCACATTATAGAGCACATAGATAGTTTAATTTAAGCTTAATTTTTAATAAGACCAACAACAAGAGCTAAACTAACATTTCAAAGAGCTATGAATTGTATTCATGAACTATACAAAGCTATTCCAGTTCTAATGTAACGGGCTGAAAGAAATCATTGGCACTAGAACAATTAGTTTAAAGGCCTCAACACAAGATACGCAAAGCATAAACCCAAAGCACGCAGACAAAAATGATTTAATCTCTCGCCCCAAAAACAAGCTAAAACGAGGAATTAAAGCAATCAAACTGGTCAAATACCTAAATGTACATGAATAACTGAATAAAAGGGAAAAAAAATAAGCAAAAGTAAAAAGAAAAATATTTAAAAAACACCCTTCTAAATATTAACATCTACAAGAAAATAAAACCTTACACATGAACATGGCTTGCTATGCGTAAGCTAGCAGTATCTGAACAAAACTAATGAAAATAAGACAAGGCAAGGCGTAAGAACTCACATCCATGAGAGCTCCAATGTCCAAGAGCAATGCAGCTTGAGATAGATAAACTATAACTTTCTTCCGCATTGGGCTCAACATTTCAGGAATTAATTTCCTCAGTTGTATCCTTGCAATTTCAGAATATTGCAAAGGAAATGGATGCGGCAAAACAAACACCTCGTCTAGATGGTCAAGGAATTCAGAATTAAAATTCTTCGATGTCTGTGACAGAGGAAGCAAAACCGTTTCTTAAGTTTAGGTACAAAAGCCTAGAAGATTTTTCCTCTATTAAGAACCAAAGCAGATAATTTTAAAGAGAATCATAATAAATAAAGCTTAAGGAGAAAGCATAGTGATACCTTTTCCAAAAAAGGCATACAGTAGCATTGATGTTTACGCTCTACCTGCAGCTGCTGATGCCCAGATATTATTTGTTTAACTTTCCAAACATTATCCAGGCAACAACAAGACCTTAGGAACACATCATTCCCAGCATTGGATTTCATGAGTACCAAGACAGCAGTGAGATCGAAAAGCATTCCCTCACAGTTCTTGAACATACACATTAGATGACATAAAATATCCATACCCGAAGGTAAGCGGTGAATCCCCGACTACAATACATCGACTCCTATATGTTTCGACAAAACACCCAACTTTGCCACCTGATGACCCCATAAGAGTCGGTAAATAAGTCAAAGTGCAATGCTAGAGTCTCAATGTCGTCCCGGATCATAAGTACTAATGGTGCACAGCCATAAACTAGGACGTTTCCACTCGATAAGTGAGAACCACTTGGAAAGTCCTTCATTAAGGGTTGTTCAGCGCACTTTACAAGGAGCACCTATCTGCATGCTCGGACATCACAATGTCCTCTACCAATGAAACATGGTACTCGCATCGCAGATACTAGTCTCAAACTCGATCAACATTTATCCTTCTTAGCGACGGCTGAATCGACTAGGAACTGTTTAAAATATACAGCAGAGCCTGGATTTTTCATTTTTTTAGTCCAACCAAAGCCAACCATAAATTAGCGCAAACAGGCAGAAGACCTCGTGCATATGCGCGGAAGATGTTGCGCATATGCACGAGCCTATGCAAGCGAGGTCCAGAGGACATCGCGCATATGCGCGGAAAAAAGTCCCGCGCATAGGCCGAGACCAGTAGGTCTCGCGCAAATGCGCCATTACTGGCGCATTTGCGCGAGTCATGCAAAAGGAAAAATCGACATGTGGTGTATTATGCAACGTTGGTGTATATATATATATATATAAATGCAAATTTTTCCTCAGAAGAAAGGGAAAACGAAAATTGAGGGAGGAATTGCTTTTGATTTTAGATTTCGATTTGCGATCAATCCGTCCGTCCAAATTTAAATCCGAGTACGGCACCGTGTTCCTAGCAACGACAGCTACAACAGGACGTAAGTTTTGTTACGTTTTGTTAAGATTTGAAATTATACTATGTCCAGAATCATATACGATTCATATATGGTGTTCTCGACATAGTAGACATCATAGAATCGAAGTCAGATTAAGAAACAGATTGAGTATGGAATTGTTATGAATTTCAGAGTTAAATTGACTGAGATGCGATGTCAGATTTGCACTGTGGTTGATTATAAGTTATTGGAATTAGTATATACTGGTATGGTATCACCGGTATCGCAAGATTGTACTGTTGTACCTCAGAATTTGATAAGACAGAGATATCTTGAATTGAATAGAATATTGATACAGTATATTGATATTGTCATTGCCAGATTGAACATTGACAGACTTTGAGTCGAGACTTCGATTGTATCAGAGCGACAGAACGAAAGGTATAAATAAATATTGATTCGGGATTGCACAACTCGAGTTAGGATTGACTTGAGTTTCCCAAAATCACATACTTTATTTTATGGAATTGATATTTGCAAATTATCAGATTGATATGTTTAGTCTATTGAATTTATAGCAGAGCAAGAGTTCGAGTCTAGGGCAGATCAGCCTAGCTAAGGCAGAACCGCTGAGTCTTTGACAGAACAGCTAGGACTCTAGACTGTGGTTTATCGATGAGCGTAGAAGTAGATCGACTTCTATTGTAGATATTCGATATAGCATGCCAGAGTCTAAATTAGATCGGGATCCCTAGATTAGAAATAAGTTGAGATGAGATAACGAGTCATTGATTTAAATACAGATTTGTATTGGTTCATGTAGTCAAGATTGGATACATGTTTTAATGTTTGTTTATGCTTTTATATATGTTTTATATGATTGCATTGATACATTGTTTATACTGGGATTTTATTCTCGCCGGAGTTATCCGGTTGTTGTCGTGTCTGTATGTGTGCATGGCAACAGGTGGGACAGGTCCAGGGTCACAGAGGTGAAGAAAGATCGAGTTTAGAGTGGAGACTACGGACTTGGACTAGAGATAGGGTTTAAACACTTGGTATATAGTTGTTAAACCTTAGTTGAGACTGATTGTATATAGTGCAAGACTTGTACTTTTAATACTGACATGTATATTAAGATGTATGCCATTACGTTCCGCTTTTGATAATGTACTTTTAAAAAAAAAATTAGATCGTGTTTATTATAATTGATTAAATTAGTCCCAATGATGATTAAGAAAATGATTAGCGTCCGGGTCCCCACACATATATTTATCATCAAAGTACTTATGATTGATCATAATTCCATTGTCATTCAATGTTGTGTGATGGCGTGTTGTACGCCATCGGAATCCAACCAACTGCTACATGCTCGATACAAATGTAAATAGTGGATGTTATGCTTTAGTTTGACAGGTTTGTGATTTCCTTTATGATTATGTTGGAGCTGAGACTTGCAATAGGCACTCCAAGTTTTTGTCAAAATTCAATTACTCAACATTGAATTTGAGTCCAAAGAGTTACATTTAGGGGAAAAATCTGATTGAGATAATTCCACTTTTAATATTTTCATAATCCAAACTAAGTGTTTGGAATTGTATCAAAAAGAGAAAAAACACCTGTTTTACATCAATCGAGATCAAACAGAAAATCTTCTCCTTCTATATCATCACCAAATGGTTTTTCTAGATACAAATCCAAATACTCGAGGATGGGTCTACATACTATATTAACTCCATGATATTGCATCCCGCACTGGAGATAAGGACAGTAGATCGCCCGTTTCAGATCTGTCTGTGTGCGGTCCCCTAACCTATCTATAATGTAACATGTCGAATGGACCGGATGTGTGACACAAGGGTCCGGAAAGATTACATAATCCTCATCAGTGAATGGATGTGCACAGCAGGCACTACAAGAAAGTACACATTCAACAACACATCAAAGACAACGGTTTTTATTAAAACCGTTGTGTTTTTACTTCTAACAACGGTTTTAACAAAAACCGTTGTCGTAGCCTAAAAAATTCCGCTCATACACAACAGTCGGTTTTTAAAAACCGTCGTCTATGAGCGTTATTTTTTTCTACGACAACGTTTTTTAAAAACCGTTGTCTATGAGCGTTTTTTTAAGCCTGAAAACCGTTGTCTTTATGTGTTTTGTAAAGGGTCAAAGACAACGGTTTAAACAAACCGTTGTTTTTCAACTGGTTTTTTTAGTTCTATGACAACGATTTTTGTAAACCGTTGTCTTTTCTTATTTTTTATATATGGTAAAAGACAACGGTTTTAAAATCGTTATCTTCGAATTTTTTTATATAAAATTTGTAGTTAATTTTGCAAACTCGTCGCTATTGTTTACCAAACCGTCGCTAATTTAAAACAACAATCACTAATTTAAAAATTGCGACGGTTTTGTATAAATTAACGACGGTTTTGCCAAACCGTCGCTAATTTAAAACAACCATCACTAATTTAAAAATTGCGACGGTTTTGTATAAATTAGCGACGGTTTTAAGCAAAACCGTCGCAATTTTAAAATTAACGACGGTTTGGCAAAAATTGTCGCTATGTTTAAAACCGTCGCAAATTTTAAATTAGCGACGATGTTTGCTTAACTGTTGCTAATAGCGACGGTTTATGAAATTACCGTCGCTAATAGCGATGCTTAAACCAAAAACCGTCTCAAACTGTCTATAAATATCCGCGTTTTCGGTCTATTTCTTCCACATCACTTCACTACACTTAAAATTTTTCTCTTTTACACTATTTTAGTTTCGATTTAGGGTAATTTTTTCGATTTAATTTTTGGTAAATTTTTAAGACCAGGAATATTGTTAGCATAGTAAGATTGTAAGTTTTTTTATATTTATTAAATTATTAAAAGTAATTTTTTTTTATTTTACTGAAAAAATTAGCGACGGAAATCATGCCAAACCGTCGCTAAAATTAGTAACGAATTTTATGATTTCCCAAACCGTCGCTAGAACTTTATAAAAAAATCATCGCTAATTTTAACGACGACTTTTGTCATAAACCGTCGCTAATTAATTTGCGACGATTTTTCAAAAACCGTCACAAATTGTAGCTACGACAACACTCCAAACCGTTGTCTTCGAGCGAACTCTTTAACCACAGGGACTAACAACGGTCTGTACGACAACGGTTTTTCACCGTCGTCTTTAGACGTCTACGACAACGATTTTTCACCGTTGTCTTTGAGCACACCTTTTAACCACATGGCCTTTAACAACGGTTTTATTTGATTTCCCAAAGACAACGGTTTTTGTCTTTTGTTTTTTTTTTTTGTAGTGAGGGTACTTTTCGTCCTATAAGTTTGCCAATCTCATCCACTCTTATGCCCGGAGAAATCTTTATCACAGTAGATGGGTTATCAAGTCGTAAGGGAAGAGTCAGACGAACAAAAACATCATTCCTACGAGTATCATCGTAAGGGTTACGACATATCGGACACCCGAAATTCGCTTTTAATAATTTTCGACGACAATCCCAATGAAGAAAATGTCTCGGACAAGTTCCTGGATACACAATCATTGCACCATCTTCATAAGTATCCCATCATACGAAACAACTCTCACTACCATTAAAAAGAGTCATATAGAACTGTCTCCGATGATCTAGAGCATGCCCAATTCATTGCTCATCATCAGCCATCTTAAGTTTAAGAAAAAAATTATTAGTTCATTCCACATTTTTATAAGTAATTAATATAAAATTAAAGTTGCTAGCCATGAAAGAAAAAAATACATGAGTTATTCAGGCTGAAATTCATGGATTGTTTTTCAATGTATATATAGCTTCAAGATATCTATTTCTTTCAACTGAATACATATGAAAGCATGTTGATATTTTAATCTAGTGGTACAAACTGCAAAGTGAAATACAGAAAGAATACACCTGACTTGGTTTTGAGTGATTCATCTCGAATATAAACTACGGCGGACAAAGAAGAGAAATAAACAGATCCTTTAGTTTAATGCAACGAGAAAACATCCAACAGTTTAGATTTCAAGAGGGAATTCACTACAAGAAAATACACATTCAACAACACATCAAAGACAACGGTTTTTATTAAAACCGTTGTGTCTTTACTTTTAACAACGGTTTTAACAAAAACCGTTACCGTATCCTAAAAAAATCCGCTCATAGACACCAGTCTCTTTAAAACCGTAGTCTTTGATATATCTACGACAACGATTTTTAAAAAACGTTGTCTATGAGCGTTTTTTTAGGCTACGACAACGGTTTTTAAAAAACGTTGTCTATGAGTGTTTTTTTAAAGGCTGAAAAACCGTTGTCTTTGATGTGTTGTTGAATGTGTATTTTCTTGTAGTGTTCCCTCTTGAAATATTAAATGTTGGATATTCTTCTCATTGCATTAAAATAAAAGATCTGTTTAATTCTCTTCTTTGTCCGCCCTAGTTTATATTTTACGGGAATCACTCAAAACCAACTCAGGTGTATCCTTTCTGTATTTCACTATGCAGTTTGCACCACTGGATTAAAATATCAACCTGCTTTTATATGTATTCAGTTGAAAGAAATAAATATCGTGAAGCTATATATGCACTGAAAAACAATCCATGAATTTCAGCCTGAATAACTCATGTATTTTTTTCTTTCATTGCTAGTCACTTTAATTTTATATTAATTATTTATATAAATGTGGAATGAACTAATAATTTTTTTCTTAAACAGAATATGGCTGAGGATGAGCAAGGAATTGGGCATGCGCTAGATAATCGGAGACAGTTCTATATGTCTCTTTGTAATGGTAGTGAGAGTCGTTTCGTATGCTAGTATACTTATGAAGATGGTGCAATGATTGTGTATCCAGGAATTTGTCCGGGACGTTTTCTTCATTGGGATTGTCGTCGAAAATTATTAAAAGCGAATTTCGGGTGTCCGATATGTCGTAACCCTTACGATGCTACTCGTAGGAATGATGTTTTTGTTCGTCTGACTCTTCCCTTACGACTTGATAACTCATTTACTATGATAGAGATTTCGCTGGACATAAGAGTGGATGAGATTTTCAAACTTATAAGATGAAGGGTACCCTCACTACAAAAAAAAAAAGCAAAAGACAAACGGTTTTTAACCGTTGTCTTTAGGTCAAATAAAACCGTTGTTAAAGGCCGTGTGGTTAAAGGGTGTGCTCAAAGACAACGGTGAAAAACCGTTGTCGTAGACGTCTAAAGACGACGGTGAAAAATCGTTGTCGTAGGTTTGTAAAATCGTTGTTAAAGGCCATGTGGTTAAAGAGTTCGCTCGAAAACAATGGTTTGGAGTGATGTCGTAGCTACAATTTGCGACGGTTTTTCAAAAACCGTCGTTAAAATTAGCGACGGTATTCATGCAAAATCGTCGTTAAAATTAGCGACGGTTTTTTTATAAAGTTCGTCGCTAATTTTAGCGACGATTTGGCATGATTTTCGTCTCTAATTTTTTCAGTAAAATAAAAAAAATTAACTTACAATCTTATTATGCTAACAATATTTCTAGTCTTAAAAATTTACCAAAAATTAAAGATAAAAAAAATTTACCCTAAATCGAAACTAAAATCGTGTAAGAGAGAAAAATCTTAAGTGTTATGAAGTGGGGTGGAAGAAATAGACCGAAAACACGAATATTTAGAGACTTTGCGATGGTTTTTTGGTTTAACCGTCTCTATTAGCGACATTAATTTCATAAATCGTCGCTATTAGCTATAGTTAAACAAACACCGTCGCTATTATCAAACCGTCCCTACTTTAAAATTTACGATGGTTTTGTTTAAAACCGTCGCTATATATAGCGACGGTTTTTGCCAAACCGTCGCTAATTTTAAAATTACGATGTTTTGCTTAAAACCGTAAAATCGTCGCTAATTTTAAAATTACGTCGTTTTGCTTAAAACCGTCGCTAATTTATACAAAACCGTCGCAATTTTTAAATTAGCGACGGTTTGGTAAACAACCGTCGCTAAATTTAGCGACGGTTGTTTACCAAACCGTCGCAAAATTTAATATTAACTACAAATTTTATAATAAAAAATATCGAAGCCAACGGTTTTAAAACCGTTGTCTTTTACCATATATAAAAAATAAGAAAAGACAGGGTTTACAAAAACCGTTGTCATAGAACTAAAAAAATCAGTTGAAAGACAACGGTTTAAACAAACCGTTGTCTTTGACCCTTTACAAAACACATATAGACGACGATTTTTAAAAACCGTTGTCATAGGCTTAAAAAAAACGCTCATAGACAACGGTTTTTAAACAACATTATCGTAGCAAAAAAACGCTCATAAACAACGGTTTTTAAAAACCGATCTACGACAACGGTTTTTGTTAAAACCGTTGTTAAAAGTAAAAACACAACGGTTTTGATAAAAACCGTTGTCTTTGATGTGTTGTTGAATGTGTATTTTCTTGTAGTGCCTGCTGTGCACATCCATTCACTGATGAGGATTATGTAAACTTTCCGGACCCTTGTGCCACACATCTGATCCATTCGACATGTTACATTATAGATAGTTAGGGGACCGCACACAGACAGATCTGAAACGGATGATCTACTACTGTCCTTATCTCCAGTGCGGGATGCAATATCATGGAGTGAATATAGTATGTAGACCCGGCCTCGAGTATTTGGATTTGTATCTAGAAGAACCATTTGGTGATAATATAAAAGGAGAAGATTTTTTGTTTGATCTCGATTGATGTAAAAAAGGTGTTTTTTCTTTTTTTGATACAATTTCAAACACTTAGTTTGGATTATGAAAATATTAAAAGTGGAATTATCTCAATCAAATTTTTCCCCTAAATGTAAATCTTTGGACTCAAATTCAATGTTGAGTAATTGAATTTTGGCAAAAACTTGTGTGAGACGATTTCACGGGTCTTATTTGTGAGACGGATCTCTTGTTTGGGTAACCAATGAAAAAATATTATTTTTTATGCTAAGAGTATTATTTTTTATTGTGAATATGGATAATGTTGACTCGTCTCACAGATTATGATGCGTGAGCCGGTCTCACATGAGACTCACTCTTGAATTTTTTAAACTGAAGGGCATCCAAATACAAGTGACTTACTGCCATGCTATTCTCTATTGGGATAAATGACAAATAAAACTAATGGTTTGCACACAAACACCTTCAAAATTGCTTAGTCGATATATATAGTTATCATTTGCCGCACATGAGTTTTTTTAAAATGACAAGATTTTAGTCATAAATATTTTTACATTACAGTAAAAAAAATTAAAAATAACAAATAAAATTTATCCTGGCCACCTAAAAATAGTTTTTTTTTTTTTTTGCCCAATTCTTAACTCTTGCTTTCGCAAAACTAGATAGTGTCCCTAATTCTTTCACATTAAAATTTTATTTTTTTTCCCTTTACAAATTGTTACACCATAATTTACATGAAATTATATCCATACATCTTGCAAAAAAAATACATGTAATTCCAGTTATATATGTTATAATACGAGATTTTGTGTATAAAAATTAAACTATCAATTAAGACGTATTGCCATGTAAAATTCTAAATTGCGAGACCGTGACAAATAAAACCAATGTTTTCTTACATCTTGGAAATGTGGCTTCAGCCATCCAGAGCAATAGTGATCCATTCTTTCCAAAAGCACAAAATCAACATTGCACTGTAGAAGAAAATAATATTAAAACATAAGAATATCAAGTGTCGTAAGAGAAAATCAACAATAAGAAACTTTCAACTCAAAAATTGCTCATAGGACAGATGTATCTCTGTCTGACAATAAATATCCATGTTTCTCATTGGGAATGCACAATATACAATATGGTTAGAATAGCAAGCTGATAATTTGATGTATAGAAGAAAAGTCGCTCCATGTGATAGGTTCAATTTAGAATGGTTGAAAAAACTAAAATAAGTCAATTCAACTCTCAACATACACAAACTTGCAAGTATAATTATATTGCATGTATGTTGGTGGTTTTGATATCACAGAGTTTCAGCAGAGTGACTAAATAGGACTCAATAATAAAGGACCACAGTTCCAGAAGCAATTAAGTAAGCCCGAGAATTAAGGTACAGATTCCATTGTAGAACTGACCGTAAGCCTGCATTCAAGATCTATCAGCAAGTATGAAACATTGCTGATATAAATATCATTATTCAGCAATATGCTTTTGGGTACATGACCTTTTCTATTCAAAATTTTTTAGCATCTTAATAATTCATAAGCCATCACATTACTTAATTTGCAGAAGGATGTGAAGCAGTTGAACACAAAAAAAACTACAAACAGAGAATGCACATTTGCATCCAGCTAATTATTGTAATCCGAGTTACTGTCATCTTTCTGCAACAAAAGGCAAAAGGACAAGCAGTTAAACTCCAGAGACCCTCTTCCCATGGTATAACAACATACTTGAATTACTAATTTATGAGATATATTAACACATCGATTATTTGAGATACGAAGGTCGATGTACCATTAAGCAACAAAGGATATTCATGCCCCCCAAAATTGGCACATCTGGGCGGATCCGGGCCCACATCGAAATGGGCCCTGGCCCTATCATACACAAACTTGCAAGAATAATTACTGTAAGGTCCAGAAAATTTAAACGACGTAATCTGAAAGCATGCAATCTAGGATTTTATTTTAAAATATGTGTGTAAAGATTTTTATGCATTTAGTGCATAATTATTTCATGGTTAGGATTTAATTCACGATTATTTTAAAGTTTCATGCATTAGGGTTTAAGTTGCATTTCGCGCTCGAACGAAGAATGGAGACCGGGGATATTCAGGAAAAATATTTTCATTAAATAATTATTTTTAAATATTTTATAGGAGGTGTTTTAACTATGATTTTTGAAAATGGACATTGGCTGGGAATTTTTGCCCGTCGGGAACCGATACGCAAATTTTAACGACTCGGAGGACATTTTCAGGGCTTAGACAATATTTCAAAAATGTACCTAAACGAAATATTTTTCAGGAATTTTATAGGGCTTTTTGGGTTTATTTTAAAGCTTAATGGGCTCAAAATTCTTTTAAAAAATTAAATTAAGCCCATTAGTGCATGTATTATCTATTTAAAACCTACTCTAGCAAACCCTAACCCTATTCCCTCATATTGGCCGCCCCTCCCTCCCCATCAGCAGCCTCTCCCTCTCATTTTTGTAGCAGCAACCAGCCACAATCGAAATTCCTCCATATTTTCTCAAGAAAGTTCCCTCCCCGCTCCTCCGGTGCTTCCCCGACACGCGTTTCTTCGAGTTTGTGAGCTTATAATCATCAAGACACGCTTGTACTTTCGTTTTCTCTTCATACATGTCATAAGTATGCTGATATCTATGTAAATGCATGACAATCCTTCGATCTACCTTGTGTTTACATTTTTGAATGAGTTTGATATGAAACTTTGTATTGTTATGCCTCCATCTCACGTTTTATTGTGTATGTGCAAGGGGCTGCTGTTTTTGGTGTGTGATAAGGGCTGTTCATGTGTTAAGATTGTGTCATGAGGCTGGTGACGAGGTATAGACGAGTTGAGTGAGGGGCCGTGCGGCGTTTTGTAGAGGTATGATCAGCTTTGGGTAGATCTAGAGAATGGGTGAAGCCGGTGGCGTGAGGGGGTGTTCCAAGCCGTGGACCAGACCCTGGTGGGTCTGAGTCATCGCCTAGAGTGGCCCGCAGGTGGTGCTTCTTAGGTGACTAGCGAGCGTAGGCGTGTTGCAGCTTGCATGGGGCTGTGGCCGTGAGTCAAGTAAGTCCCGTAGGTCCTAAGATGGGCTAGGAGTGGCTGGTGCGTGGCTGGTCCCGTTGGGTGTAGGCTAGGATCGAAAATATGGAAGGTGGTGCGTCTAGGGTTTCTTGGTAACTTGCAGATTTTTCCAGCAACTTTCAGCAAGGGTTTGGGGGTCATACGGGGTCTGGAATTGTGGGTTTAGGGGCTGGTGTAGTATAATTAAGACATGAAATGAGTTGGGAAAGATCTGGTAAGCTTCGGGTTGATTCTGGTTAAAACCGGGACCCCGATCCAAGTTTTAAAACGAATCGTTTAAGTTTTGAAACGGGCTCGAGTTTACGACTTAGCTCTTGAAGGTAGGCAATCTACAAGCTTCTCCTTTGCTTTTGGACTCTTTCCTTTAAATTAGGTCCACCACTAACAAGAAAAATCTCCTCTAATTTTGCACTAGACTAATTAGAAGATTTTACTTTGAGAAGACTAAGCTTTCCTCAACAAATTGAAGAAGAAAAATGAATGAAAAATGTGAGGATAAATTTCGGCCAAAGAAGCTTGAGGAGAGAAGGGGAGGAATTTTTCTTTGTGCTTGAAAAAGTGATAAAGTGCATGAGCATGTCATGCATTGTTTAATGAAAAAGTTGTCTCCAACTCTTCACCTCCCTTGCATGCTTTTTACTTTGTCTTGTAACAATTACTAAGTCCATTGACTTTTTATTTAAATGTCTCAAACATATTTGAGATCATTTAAACTTTACTTGATTTTACTCAAACCCACTAGTTAATAATTATTTCCAATTGGGCTCCACAATACCTAATGTTATTTAATTCATTCAACACTTGAATTAATTTAATATTTTGACTCTACTAGGTCCGATAATGTTTAATTAATTCAACACTTGAATTAATTTAATTTAGTCCATAATAATGCTTATGAAAATCACAATTTTCAAATACATTATTTATTTGAGTCATCTTTTAATTTAGGAACACTTCCACAAATTAAAAGTTACATTCTTCATAATCCTCTTATAAAAATGATAATCAGACATGTAGCATAAAACAAGCATATCTTCCTGATCAAATAGCTGCTTGGAAAGAGCTCTAGCAAGCTCAGTCATGCCACTCCCACGGCATCCAACAAGTAGAAATGATCTTCATGGGCATCCAGAAGGCTTTTTCTTTGTTATGGTTTTAAAGGTGATAATATGATCCAATCCAATCGAAGTGCCAAAAAATGGAGTTCTGGCACCTTCAGGGGTCAGATTCAGTTGCCTAGAGAGATGTGAAGAGGGGATTCTTACTGACAAGCTTGCCAACTAAAACCATGAGAGGAAATTCATCAGAAAATTTTGAAGCAATAACGAGAACACGTGTCACAATAATCATAAACTTAGATAAGACACTAATATTTTTAAATTCAAGCTTATGTGTGGGAATAAACTCGATAAAATGAGATGATCGAGAAGGTTAACCAAACTTCAACAATCATATTTGGACTAACTACAAAATTTTGTCAGTAGTCAACATAAAATGTCCTCCTGAGTTGATCTATAATGGTATGAATTCGACTAGCCTCCGAAGAGATATGGTCTTTATTATCTACGCTTGCATGTTCTTTCGAAGTTAAGGCGACGACCACGGGGCCTAACTGGGACAAGAGGCCAGCCCTGTTATCTATTCCACAGAACGACTTCACCGAACTAGGCAACCACTTCTGCACAAACTTCTTCCACTTTTCTCCCAAGATATTGTATTCTTTCCGCACATGACATAGAGGTAAACCATGGGATGAATATTATCCAAAGCACGTATACTGAATAGAGAAGGAACTAAAATTGTTTCTACATGAGCAAGATAAAAACTTTGTTGGTTGTTTACATCTCTCTCCAATTATTTCAGTTCCACAAATGCACGATCTAAACAGAATTCATCCTCATCTAGCATAATTTTTTCAATATATAATTTAAGGTTTGTCGCCAACTTGATAGAGGCATGCCTCAGGAAGCCCAGAGCCCCTTCAGTTACCGAAAGATCTTCTCCGTAGTTTTCAGCAAACAAAGAGAAACAGAATTATTACAAATTTATAATGGCAACAGCAATGTAGACACAACAAACAACTTCGCAAATGTTTAAGGAAACATGAATGGTTTGAATTCCAAACAGCAAAAGTCAAGATAGGTATCGCAGTTTCCTTAAGTTTGCGTTAAATCTTAGGAATGGAAGATGATTTACTTATTTGGAACTTAAAATAACTTGTTGGAATGACAAAAGTATTGAGTCTTGCTTTGCTTATGTTGGTAAAAGACATTTTATCATTTTCAAAAGCAACACTAACTACTGTCCCATTTTCGTTTCATCTTCTGAAAAATTGTTTTCAATCTCCAACCAGTTTACTTTTGATTTAACTTTCCACCCATCCCAAAAATATTCAATTAATAATTATATTCAAACACAATACGATATGCTAGAAAAATGATAAATACTCATTAAAAAGTCAATGAATAGATAAAAAAAACTTAAACGAAATTTCTAATAACTAATTTTTTCTCAAATCAAGCTTCCGAATAATAGTAGGAAAAATTACTAGATAACCAAGCAGATCGCGAGACATGGACCATTGAAGAAATATTTTCAGAAAGAGGGATAGGGAATCAGAAGCATTAACCGTAGTGTTTGGACATATTTAAACTACATATGATACTCAAAGAATGCGATTGAGGGAAAATACAGTACGAAAACTGAATAAGATGATATATGTAGAGGCAGAGGGATACAAAACCTTGAAAAATTTTCTGAGCAACAGCACGGCTATCGGCAGAAATATGAACTCCACAAGATACCTACAATTGGTTTACAGCATCATTAAAGGCGAGCGAGTCCATTTCAGGAAGAGGCGCCTCGAAATGGATACGATTAGGGTTTGAGTCAATCAAAGGAGAGAGAATCAAAGGAAAATGAAATCACACACGATCGATCGAGGAGACTGTGAATAACTATAGAATTCTAGTTTATAAAAAGGGCAAAAAAAAAATGGTAAAAACTTGTGTGAGAAGGTTTTACGGGTCGTATTTGTGAGACGGATCTCTTATTTGGGTCACCCATGAAAAAGTATAACTTTTTATGCTAATAGTATTACTTTTTATTGTGAATATGGGTAGGATTGACCCGTCTCACAGATTGTGATCCGTGAGACGGTCTTACATGAGACTCACTCAAAAAAAATTGGGATGTATTCAATGTTGGATATTTGATTATTTTTATTGATTTTTGTACCGTTTAAAAGTTTAAAGGTATTGAACATATATTTTTATAAATTCTATAAAATTTAGTAGTATTTAAATTAAATTTTTATAGAATCTTAAAAAATCTAGTGGTATTCAAACTTGACTTTTTAAAAATTTATATATATCCAATATTTTCATAGATTTAGAATGATTTTAATATAATTGTTTATGTACAAACCATAAAATTCTAGGTAGAGCTATAAAAACTAAAGGGGGTATATTGGTTATAGATTTTTAATAACTTTTATGGAGTTTAAAAGTCTAGAGGTATTCAAACTCGACTTTTATATACTCATAAGTTAGTATTCAATGTAAACTTTTGTAGAATTTTAAAAAGTCATGTGATATTCAAACTTGACTTTTAAAAACTCTACAAAAGTCTATAGGTATTCAAAATGTCAATAGACTTTTAATGACTCTATGGAATTCTATTAAGTACAAGAATTATAATCTAAAGTACAACAATAAAATGTCAACAAAAGCCTTGATTCAACCTAAAGATTTGGATGTACATTTAATATAAGCTTTCATTCTTTTCTCATCTATTTATTTTTCTTTTTATTTGTACTTTTTAAAAACTAAAATTTAATTTTTTATTAATTATTATATAACATTTTGTTTTTAATTATTTTCTTTAATTTCAATTAATATATCTTAAATTATTGTATAAGCAAATTCATACCGATACTATACCAAAATTTTCGGTATACCGAACCAAAAAAACCTTACATTTAAAAAAAATTATAATTTATTGTTTTAAATTTTTATATATTTAAACTTTTTGTATATTTTTCCGGTATTTCGGTATATACCAAAATTTTCAAATTGGATATCGTTATCGTACCAAAAATTCGGTATTGTTACCGTACCGTATCGAAATCTTTGGTATACTTAAAATTCGGTAAATTCAATATTTTTTCGTCACGGTAATCTCGGTATACTGAAAATTCGGTATTTTTTCCCACCTCTAACAGCGTTTGTATTGGCATGTGCTATATTACACAATTTTCTTTGAAAAAAGTGTCAATTTGATGAATTTCAAATTGAACTAGATAATGAAGCTCAATTGTCTTCATCAACACAAGTTATGAAGGTAACAGCTTTGATCAGTTATTTAATACTCAAAAACAACAACGAGCAAATGCTAATGCATGGAGAGATATCATAGCCAATGGAATGTAGAACGATGTTGATCAAATTGTCAGTAATGATTAGATTATTTTTATAAAAGACTACTATTTTGAGTGTTCTTTTAATAAATTTTTATTATGAAATTATAAAATATTATTCATTAATATGTTGAATTGACATAAAGAATTGAAATTTTGATTTCAATAAATTGGATAGTTCATTTGTCGTTTTTCACAAATTAAATTGATTTAACTTTTAAGTATGTAAAATTCATTTACATTCATAAATAAAAATAATAATTTAAAATTGAAGAGGTTATCTATGTCCAATAATTATTTTAAAAAAATTAATAAAAAATAAATCACAATTATAAACTACAAAATTCACATAATTATATAAAAAAGTTTACAAAAGTCTACAAAAATCTTGAAAAAAAGTCTATAAGAGTCTATGAAATTGTTTTACAATTCTATGAGATTCCATAAAAGTCAATAAAAACCATCAACTCCACAAAAGTCAATCATTTAAAAAAAGTCATTAAAAGTCTTTGAAAGTATAGAATGAATACATCCCTATAAAAAATTATCTTCTACCCATCCTATAAATTTTGGTAGACTTTTAATTAAATAAAATATATTATTTACTCATATATCTCTCTTCCTCATTCAAAGACGACGATTTTCTCCTCTCTAAAGAGAAGTCGAGGGTTCCTCGAATCTCATAAGTATGATTCCTTTCTTGAATCATTATTGATTTGATAAAAAAATATTACGATTTTTATGTATCTCTTTATGTGTTTTGTTTGTTGTTTGTTTCTATCTATTTATCTGTGTGCTCCAAAAATTATAATATGATATGGGGAATTCTGTACATCTAGCTTTCAGGTGTTTATCGTTTGCATCAAACGGTGTGTGATAGATAAAAAAATCAAGTAGAGTCACCAATCTTGTTCATTGACCCATTTGTAATGAAAATAGCATTCTTGGATTATAAAATAATAGTGTACCGATGCACGCTTTGCGTGCTTGTATAATATTTTTTATAATTTATTTGATTTATATTTAAACAAGGATGAAAATATAATTATAACAAAATAATGAGGGCATCCACTATAACACCCACCAACTCATCAAAAAGCACGGGCTCCACTGCCACATACTCATTATAACAACATATCTCTTTTACTCACGTTCTTTTTAACATTCAAACTCATTATATATGGGTCCCACGGTCCACTCATTAAATAAATATGTTTTAAATATATTTTTACATTATTTAAATCATTATTCTAATTTTTAAAACCATCTTAATTTTTAATAAAATAATTTTATTAATAATAATAAGTAATATTAATTTTTTTTAAAATATATTTTTAAAATAAAGTAGGTGTTCGAAAAAATATATGAAATTGAAATGAAACAATAACTTAGAAATAAACTACATTTTGATGAAATTAAAACTAACATATGAAATAATAATTCACGAATTGCTGTTGCATTGCCCCCAAATATGCTCAACTAAGTCTGCACGAAGTTGGTGATGAACTTGAGTGTCACGTAGTTCAGAATTTGTCCAAAGATAATCCTGAAATCCTCGATTTGAGCCATGGATAAGTTATGCGGGTTCGTCACCTTCATCGTTGTACCAATTTGTCACGTGATATCTCTCATCCTCAACGATCATGTTATTCAAAATAATGCATACTAACATGATTTGTTTTAACTTTTTCCTATACCAAAAACGAGCTGGACCTCTGACAATCGTCCATCGAGATTGAAGCACCACAAATGCTCGTTCGACATCTTTTCTTGCGGACTCCTGTTTTTCCTTAAACAACTTCCTCTTGGGATCCTCCGGACAAGGAAAAGCTTTAACGAAAGTAGCACACTCAGCATTTGGTCTTCTCAAGTACCTATCACCAAATATTTCAACCACGTATTCGCAGAAATTGAAAAGACACTTGATGATAGTTGATTCGCCCATACGTAGGTATTCGTCAAGATTGTCGGCGGGGACTCCGTAAGCCAGTTGACGAAACGCAGCTGTGCATTTTTGTAGTGATGAGAACCTTTTTCTTCACACAACATCGTCCCTCTGTTGAAAAAACGTTGAATGATTCTCTAATGCATTCACTATGCTGAGGAATAACTCTCTTTGCATTCAAAATCGTCTTCGAAATATTTCATTGTGATACATCGGGTTCGTAGAGAAATAATCATCGACGAGCCTCTCATTCCCGACCTCACGATTTCTTTGGATGAACCTTCTTCTTCTGCGTGTTTCCCTCCTCTGATATGATTCCATAAGTTGTTGGTGTTGTTGAAGTACCAATGACATCATTTCTTCAACCGGATCATAAGCTTGCGCGTCGATTTCGACATGGATTTCGTCTTTGCTTGTCGAGCTAGAATTTGAGCTAGAGCTGCTTGTAGAATGAGACATTTTTATAGGAATGAAAATATGTGTGCACATTTGTGGGTATTTATAGAAAATAATCGAAACTAGCCGTTACAAAGTTTTTGGATTTTTTATAATTTAATTCAAATTTAATTAAATATTTAAAATAAAAAATAAAATATATACAACGATTTAAAAATGAAATAAAAAAAATTGTAAAAAACAATCCTATCGTTGAAGGAAAATTCAAAATTTAAAAATTTAAAAACAAAATTAAAATAATCCAAAACGGAGACGCGTGTTAGCAACGTAACGACGGTTTTGCAAATCCGTCGCTAATGGGTTTTAAAAAACCGTCGTAAATTGTCCAATTTTTTTTAAAAAATAACTGACAGAGGGGCGTTCAACTAACTGAACGCCCCTTCTCTCTCCTATGAGTGGGCGTTATAAAAATGAGAGCGACAGTTTATAAACCGTCACAGATTCCATTTCAGCGACGGTTTTTAACCGTCGCTTAAAGTAGCGACGGATTCTCAACCGTCGTTAATTCAATTTTAGCGACGGTTTTGACATATATTCTAGCGACGGTTTAAATTCTATATCAGCGACCCGTCCCTAAAATTAGAGACGGATTCGTAACCGTCGCTGATTCAATTTTAGCGACGGTTTTGATATATATTCTGTCGCTAAATATTCTGTCGGAGCCCGCTCCTACTTGGAGCAAAGTTCGCGCTTACCAAACGCGAATTGCAGTAGTTTTGCAAATTTTTATTTTTGAATTTTTTTTAAAAATTAAATTAGTTTTAAAAAAAAACCCGATACAAAGCCAGGATCTTCCACATCAAATCAACATAATTGTAAGGATTATTTTGTCCGACAGATATCGAAAATAATGAAAATATCAGAAAAAGATTAAAAATAATAAATTTGTGTTATGTCAGAATTAAATGTTGTGCCAGATGTTACAACATCTCGGACAACATCTACATGCAGCGGAAAATTAATAACACAAATTGACTTGAAATAAATAGATGGACAAGATTAAATATGCACAAGTATAAATACTTGTGCAGGTGCCTTCTGGCAAAAAATTAATCACTAGAAAACTACAATGTTTACACAAAAACCTAACACTAGTGATTATGACAAAAATCAATTTCCTCAACAAGTTGAGAAAACAAAGCTTTCTAAAACAACCAACAATATTAAAACGTGAATAAGAAAGCAAAACTTGATCCCGAAAAGTACGATCAATTAGATGTGATCTTCAGTCAACATCGTTACGATGTTGTCTGTAGATGTTGGCAACATTCAGAGCAACACGGGATCAACACTCTTCAAACACAGCACGTCTCTTGAATAAGATTTTCTCTGAAATTCTGAACGTGCAAAAGTGCATCAGTTATGCATTCATGAAAACCTCCAAGCGAAGAGTGAAAAACAAAACGGACGACTCCTATTCAAATCAGCAACGCCTTTGTAGGATGTTTTTCTATGAGAACCATGACGTGTACAGTGCGTGTATATTGATTGAGAAAAGAGAGCACCACGAAAACTTTCCCACGAAGAACTCCAAGAACCTCACACGAAAACTTTCCCACAAAAAAAACTCCTCCACTAAAACTCTATGAATTTCTCTTAGTCTCTCTCTACAATCTTCTCTCTATGCACCCACCACCACCTCACGTTGATCACCTCTTATGTATAGCTTTCATCTCTCCTAAAGTTTATCTTCCATAAAGAAATCTATAAGATTTGGTAAACAAGAATTCTATTAGGAAAAATCAATAATATCATATCATATAAATCATTATCATATATATTATATCTAGAAGATATTTATCACAAAGATAATATCTAGAAAAGTAAAATCCAATATTCCACATAATCTTATCAAGAATGAAATTAGACTTAAAGAAGATATTATTTGACAATAAAATCTTAACATAATTATCTAGAAAGGCAAAACCACAATTAAATATTATACGCAATCAAATCAACAAGGAAAGATAATATTAGGGAAATTATTTAAGATAAGAAATTATATCAATTAAATAAAGAAAATATATTTCCCTTCAATCTCCCTCTTTTTTACCTTTCTGGACAAAATAAAATCAAACTCAATTTCTCAGTTGAACTCCAGTTAGCTCCCCCTTAATATGAGAATTTTGACCTCCCTGAATAAAATCAAGTTAGTACGGGTGTTGTTCGTTGTGTTGGCAACACCTGAGACAACACCTGCAAAACAGTCCCTTGAGTTTGAGTCGCATCTTCTCCCCTTTTTTGTCCAGGATGGACATCCACCTTCATAGCCAGACGATAGTCAGAAACTAAGTTCTCATAGGAGACAAGATCAGCTTTAGCCCGTAATCACTATCCAAAATTACTGAGATAATTGCGTCAAAAATCATTTCAAAAAAAATTCCAGAATTGAAACCCACATCGATTTTAACACCACTGAACCATCAAAAATCACAAATATTGGATTTCTAGCAAAATCCGGATTTTCATCGAATTTTCTCTGTTGAAATACGCATACCCTCTTGACCAACAATATCCACAATGTTATGTTTATGCATGACCTATTTATGCCTAATAACAGAATGTAACAGAAATAGAAATATGAAAACAAATATGAGATATGTTCACAAATGAAGTGTTGGCACAAATGTTGGCAACATCTTCTGACAACACGCACAATTCCAGAAAAACAATTTTGATTTATCTTCACACTTGATGATTTAACAACTTTCTGATCATAGAAGTGGTAGCTCCCACACTAAAAACACAGTCTTCATTGGACTCTTTTAGGTAGCTTTTTCCCATCTTTTCTACTGATACAGATCAATATGCATAATTGATTATTTTTTTTAATCTTTTCAAGTCACCTTTCGTATGGGTCAATGTCATGGAGTACATGATCATCCCTCAACTACTTTGTGATTCAAATAGATCATCAATCATGTCCAAGTGTGTTAAAGATTAAATGGAACAAGAAACTGTAAGTGCACCAGAAGATTATGCAACATTGTGATAACACATCATATAACAGTATGAATGCAAATGCAGTATGTCTAAGTCCAAGAAATGCACATGCATGTTAGGTGTTGTCCGAGATGTTGTAACATCTGAGACAACATCTATGAATGATCAAGCAGAACATATGCTAAAAGATTTCCTAAGGTTGGAGAATCTCTCAAAGTATAATGATTTTGTGAATATGTCAGTCAGTTGGTTATTTGTACCAACAAATTCAATTCAAATCAATCATTTTTCTACTAAATTTCGAATAAAGTGGTGTCTAATGTCAATGTGTTTAGTTCGAGCGCCACCTATTCTGCTTCTGCGCACTGCTTCTTCAAAGATCGCTCCAGAAACGTCTCTTCCGTTCATAATCTGAAAAAATGGTAAACTACAAAGTTGTAGCCCTATGTCTTGGCTTGAATCTCCCACTGGTTTCAGGTCATTTGGAGGTCTGAGTAAAACGTTATGCCCATTCTCCTAACATGTGTCGGTGAGGGAATGACGGTAGACACGACGCACTTCGGAGCACTTTTGGCTTGTCTTCCACAATGATTTGGACAAAACCCAAAACGTGAAAGTTGTAGCATTATATCTTAGCTTTCTAACGGTTAAGGCCTCACATGATTTGGATCAATATTCAAATCATTATGCTAAAACCCGTACGAACTACCATATTTACATCTCATTTCCCACAACTTCCATTACACTATCATTACCTACACATCTTACTCTAACTATTTAGACATATATTCATTCTCAATATACCATGGGCAATATAAAAGTCAAGTTCAATCTCAATATTGATACTTCAATCATCACGTGGAATCTAACGAGCTAAATAACTACATAATAAACGACATAAACACATTATTATCATTTGTACGAGTAACCGGGCATTACAATTCTCCCCTCCTTCAAAGAATTTCGTCCTTGAAATTTGACATACCAATTAGTTCAGGATATCTCCGTTGGATCTCTTCTTCTCGCTCCCAAGTTGCTTCTTCAATTGCATGGTTGCGCCATAGTAGTTTCACCAAAGGTATTTCCTTGCCCCGTAACACTTTTGATTTCCTATCGAGGATTTGGACTGGTCGTTCTTCATACGAGAGATTTGATGCAAGCTCCAATGGTTCTTAATGAATAATGTGAGAAGGATTGGACAAATACTTTCGTAGCAAGGAAACATGAAAAACGTTATGAACATTTGATAAGTTCGGTGGTAAAGCAACTCGGTATGCCCTGTCTCCTATCCTTTCCAAGATTTCAAATGGACCGATATATCTTGGACTCAATTTTCCCTTCTTACCAAAACGCAAAATGCCCTTCAATGGTGATATCTTTACAAATACATGATCACCAACCTGAAATTCCAATCGACGACGTCGCACATCAGCATAGCTTTTCTGTCGACTCTGAGCAGTGTGCATTCTTTCTCTGATCTTGGTTACCAATTCAGCTGTCTGTTGTACCAATTCAGGGCCTAATAATTTCCTTTCTCCTATTTCATCCCAATGTACTAGAGATCGACATTTTCTACCATATAATACAGTATATGGTGTCATTCCAATGCTTGACTGATAGCTATTGTTATATGTAAACTCAGCCAACGGTAGTTTACTGTCCCAACTACCTGGGAAGTCAATAGTACATGCCCTCAACATATTTTCTAAGATCTGATTCACTCGTTCTAATTGTCCATCAGTTTGAGGGTGCAATGCTGTGCTGAATGACAATCGAGTTCCCATAGCATGATGCAAGCTTTTCCAAAATGCAGATGTAAATTTGGGATCTCTATCTGATACAATGGACACTGGGATGCCATGAAGCCTCACTATCTCTTTGATGTATTCTTCAGCATATTGATTCATCGTGTATGTGGTCTTCACCGGAAGAAAGTGAGCTGATTTTGTAAGTCGATCCACAATAACCCATATAGCATTGAACCATCTTTGAGTTCTTGGCAAACCAAGAATGAAATCTATCGTGATGTGTTCCCATTTCCATTCAAGAATGGGTAGTGGTTTCAAGAGTCCTGCTGGTCTTTGATGTTCAGTTTTGACCTGTTGACAAGTTAGACATTGTGCAACAAATTGAGCAATGTCCCTTTTCATACCTGGCCACCAAAATAATGGTTTCAAATCCTTGTACATTTTTGTGCCTCCTGGATGGATCGAATAGGGAGTAGCATGAGCATCAATAAGAATGTCGGTTCTGATCGTTCCCTGCTTTGGCACACACAATATCCCTTGATATGTCCATATTCCTTCCCCATCCAATTCAAAGTTCAAATTTCCTTTTTCTTCATCTCGCTGCCTCAATTGTTGTATTTCATTATCTGTGCTTTGTTCGACCTTAATCCTGTCTGCAAGCGTTGGTCGAACCATTAGAGATGATAGCTGAATTGCAGCTCCCTTTGGAATAACATCAAGCTTCAAGTTCTGCAAATCCCATAGGATTTGTTCTTGTACTTGCATCGCAGCAATAGAACTGGACTTTCGACTTAACGCATCTGCAACAACATTGGCTTTGCCTGGATGATAATTAATAACACAATCGTAATCCTTCACCAATTCCAACCAACGTCGTTGTCGCATATTCAATTCTTTTTGTGTGAATAAAGATTTCAGACTCTTGTGGTCCATGTAAATTTCACACCGTTCACCATACAGATAATGGCGCCATATTTTCAACGCAAATACCACTGCTGCCAGTTCTAAATTATGCATGGGATAGTTCTTTTCATATTCTTTCAATTGTCTAGAGGCATAAGCAATCACCTTCCCGTGTTGCATCAAGACTGCTCCTAAACCTTGTTTCGAAGCATCACTATATACTACGAAATCTCCTGATCCTTCTGGAATAGCAAGGACCGGTGCTGAAGTCAATTTTACCTTTAACTCTTGAAAACTGTGATCACATGCTTCGTCCCACACAAATTTCACATTCTTTCGAGTTAAAGCAGTCAAAGGCAATGCTATCTTAGAAAATCCCGCTATAAACCGACGGTAATAACCAGCTAGCCCAAGAAAACTACGTATCTCGGTAACAGTGGTAGGTCGTAGCCAGTTATTAACAGCTTCAATCTTACTTGGATCCACTGATATGCCTTCTTTTGAAATGATATGACCCAAGAATGATACTTGTTCAAGCCAAAATTCACATTTCTTCCATTTGGCATATAAATGTTTATCCTTCAAAGTCTGCAAAACTAATTGCAAATGTTCTCGATGCTCCTCTACAGTTCGTGAGTAGATGAGAATATCATCTATAAATACAATCACGAACTTGTCTAGAAATGGCTTGAAAATTCTATTCATTAAATCCATAAAAGCTGCTGGTGCATTAGTTAGTCCAAATGGCATTACAAGAAATTCATAATGCCCGTACCTGGTTCGGAAGGCAGTCTTTGAGATATCATCTGATTTAACTTTTAATTGATGATAGCCTGATCGTAAATCAATCTTCGAAAAGATAGCAGCTCCTTGTAATTGATCAAACAAATCATCAATTCTGGGGAGTGGATATTTGTTTTTAATCGTCACTTTGTTCAACTCCCGATAATCAATACACAAACGAAGAGTACCGTCTTTCTTTTTCACAAACAAAACAGGTGCACCCCACGGTGAAAAGCTCGGTCTAATAAACCCTTTATCAAGAAACTCCTGTAACTGTTCTTTCAGTTCTTTCATTTCTGTAGGAGCTAATCGATAAGGAGCTTTTGAGATCGGATGAGTTCCTGTCACAACATCAATTACAAATTCGATCTCTCTATCCGGAGGTAAGCCTGTTACATCATCAGGAAATACTTCTGAAATTCACAAACAACATCTGTATCTTTTAATTCACGAACAGGTGGATCACTAGTTAACACAGATGCTAAATATCCTTGACACCCCTTCTGTAGTAATTTACAAGCCTTCTTACAAGAGATTATCCGAAGAGGTAAGGATATACCTGCACTTGCTACGGTGAATGGTTCAGCTCCTACTGGTGCAAACTTGATCATCTTTATGCCACAGTCAATAGTAACTCTGTACTTCGAGAGCCAATCCATTCCCAATATCACATCAAAATCGGTCATTTTCAAAACAATCAATTCAGCATACATCTGATGACCTTGGACATATATTGAACATCCTCGCACAATCTGATCTGTCCGTAATTCTTGCCCGGAAGGTAAGGCTATGGCGAGTTGTGTCTCTGTTGTACTTGGTGTAATGCCCAGTCTCTTTACAAACGATTCCGAAATAAAAGAATGCGTGGCTCCTGAATCTAGTAAAACAATAGCTGTAATACCAGAAATCAAGAACATACCGGTGATCATCGATGTATCAGCATCCAATTCTTCTTTGGTCATGGAGAAAAGGCGTCCATGTACTTTCTCTGAACTTCCTGGACAATTCTTGGCGAGATGTCCTGGCTTCTTGCAACGATAACAGACATTAGAACCTTGCATACATTCCCCGCCATGAAGTTTGTCACATTTAGGACAAGGTGGTCTGTCCTGTTCTTTACGTGGAGGGGGACCCTTGCCACGGGGTTCCTCTGGTCGAGCACCTTTGCTATCGATCTTTTTGCCTTGTCCTGTTCCTTGGCTCTTCTGAAAGTACTGCTGCCTTCGTTGTTGCCTGTCCCTGTCAATGTCATGTTCATCTTGTTCTGCCATAAGTGCTCTTTTTACTATCTCCCCATACGTAGCAACTTTCGACATTCGTACATCTCTTTTAATTTCAGAGCGAAGTCCCCTCATGAAGTGTTCGCCCTTACTTGTGTCATCTTGTGCAATATATGGTATATACTGGACTCCAGCTTCGAATTGTTGTACATATTCTGTCATTGACATGGTTCCTTGTTTCAAATTAAGAAAATCACTGGCTTTCTTGGCTCGTACATCTTTACTGAAGTATTTGTTTTACAACATGGTTTTGAAAGTTTCCCATGTCAATGGTATCGCCGGTACTGCCACCCTTGCACTCTCCCACCATATCCTTGCATGCTTTGTTAACAAAAAGATGGCACACGTTACTTTGTCAACATCTTCCATATGAAGGTAGGAGAAGATGGACTCCAACGACTTAATCCATTCTTCTGCTACTGATGGATCAGTGCTTCCCATGAATTCCGGAGGATTCAAACGTCTAAAACGATCATATACGTCTGTCTGAACAGGCACATGTCTGTGTACTATGGCTTGAGCTTGTGCCTGTTCATGAGTAGTCCTTTGCATCTCCAGTAGCTGCTGGATTTGTTCACCATGGACTTTTGCTTGTTGTTGGAGTAATTGCGCGAAGTCATCTATCGGTCGTGGTGCACTGCCCTCACCTTCGACTGCTGGGGCCTTGCCCTTAGATGACTCTCCTTCATGTACTTTACGTTTCGGTGGCATCGTCGCTTATCTTAACCTACATGTAGGTCACATAGAAACACATAACTTAGCATAAACTATGTAATATAATGATACTTACTTGTCGAGTTCTCCATGTGGATGAAGTGCAGTGTCTTCCCTGTCGAAGAACCGTGGGCTCTGATACCATAAAAATGTCACACCCTTACCCTATACTTAGCATGATTACCATAATCAAAATAAGGTTTGAATGATATAACTATAGTATGAAGCAAATCAAACAAGAGGCATTACTTTGACGGTTTATAAAAATTTTGGCATGATGTCCCTATATTTTGTATAAGCCAAAAACTCAACTCAAGCAACAACCTCAAGCATATTCTCATATAAAAACATACTTTGTATCATCATTCATAACATGGAACTTGTTTCAAACCCTCATATAAAATTTACTACAATACATATGCGGAAGCTATACAATAAGAAGTCCCGGTTCTTGTCGAGGTTGGGCACGTCACTAGCATCCATTGGCGAACCGGCATCCTAGGCATCTTCACTACCTGATCCTGTAATACATGAGCTACGTGAGTTTATAAAACTCAATAAGTTGGCACTTATACGTATCAATATGCATCGAAGGAACATACATATCAAGTCGTGATCAATAATGGATCTTAAAAACATGTCATACCGTTCATTTTTGTACTTGAGCCTCATTAGTTGACCTGTACTACCGTGCTTGCTTTATTATATAGCTACTACTGTGTTGGACGTCAGGGAGCAACCTTTGGCAACCCCACGCCCCATGAACATATATTGGCCAATAGCTTTGGTGGACTTAAAACCACCCATGATGTCAACAAGCTCTATATCATGTAAAATCAATCCTTTTCTTTTCATGTTCATGTTCTTGTTCATGACATAGCACCCATCATCAATATTCATGAGTTTCTTACATATTTAATACATAACAATGGAATATGGTGCTATGTTTTCATCAATAAACATACTAACAATGTACATATATCAATAGACAATGAGAAGCATTTGAAATTCATAATATTACTCATGTATTACTTCAAGAACATGCCAACTTACAGTCCAAGTGTACGAATACTGGTTTGAGACGATGTTCTCGCTCCTATACTGTCAAACATATCAATAATTTAATTACTATGTCTATACTAGTGAAAGTTACACCTCTATACAAAGAACAACTAAAAGTGAAGAAAACTTACAACCTTAGGAAGCTCTTGGGATGGAGAACTAAATTCTAACTTCAATTCTTTGAAATGAATGAAGAAATAAGCTTTGGAGGAAGATTTCTGTAGGTTTCTCTCGAGTTGGTTGCTGGTATAAAAGTGGAGAGCTGATAAAATGGCTTAGAAAGTCGAAACTTATCCATATATATATATATAAGGCGGCGCTCGGGCGGTCATAAATTACCGCTCGAGCGCGGCACTTTCTGTCCAAAACCAAAAATCCAGAACCATTGGCACTCGGGCGGTAATTTCTTACCGCTCGGGCACCACCTATTCTGCTTCTGCGCACTGCTTCTTCAAAGATTGCTCCAGAAACGTCTCTTCCGTTCATAATCTGAAAAAATGGTAAACTACAAAGTTGTAGCTCTATGTCTTGGCTTAAATCTCCCACTGGTTTCAGGTCATTTGGAGGTCTGAGTAAAAAGTTATGCCCATTCTCCTAACATGTGTCGGTGAGGGAATGACGGTAGACACGACGCACTTCGGAGCACTTTTGGCTTGTCTTCCACAATGATTTGGACAAAACCCAAAACGTGAAAGTTGTAGCATTATATCTTAGCTTTCTAACGGTTAAGGCCTCACATGATTTGGATCAATATTCAAATCATTATGCTAAAACCCGTACGAACTACCATATTTACATCTCATTTCCCACAACTTCCATTACACTATCATTACCTACACATCTTACTCTAACTATTTAGACATATATTCATTCTCAATATACCATGGGCAATATAAAAGTCATGTTCAATCTCAATATTGATACTTCAATCATCACGTGGAATCTAAGGAGCTAAATAACTACATAATAAACGACATAAACGCATTATTATCATTTGTACGAGTAACCGGGCATTACAAATACACTTTGAAGTCAACATCACCCTTGCCATTTCATGAAGTGTTCTATTCTTACGTTCGGCTATCCTATTTTGTTGTGGTGTCTTTGGAGCAGAAAATTCATGTGAAATACCTTTTTTGTCACAAAAAGATGAGAAGGAAGTATTTTCGAATTCCTTACCATGGTCAGTCCTTATCCTTCTCACCTTCAAATTATGAAAGTTTGCAATCCTTGTGATCAATTTTTTAAACACATCGAAAGTGTCTGATTTTTCCCTAATGAAAATTATCCAAGAAAATTGTGAAAAGTCATCTGCACACACAAAGGAATATTTCTTACCTTCGAAACTTCCAACTTCCATAGGACCCATAAGATACATATGTAGTAACTCCAGACAGCGTGTTATCCCAGATGATGGCAATACTGGGTGTGACGCACGAGTCTGCTTACCTTTTTGTCAATCTCCGCACACAAATGGTATACCAAATGAAAGATTAGGCATACCTCGTACTGCATCGTACTTACTCAAGTTTTTTAAGGTTTTGAAGCTTGCATGTCCGAGTTTTTGATGCCAAAGGTCAAGTTCGGTGATTTGCACATGTTTGCATGAAAGATCTTCACCTATTTGGTAGAAATTATCCAAAGACCTTGTACCTGTCATAATGCACATATTAGTTTCATCAAAAACTACACAAGTATGTTTATCAAACTTAACAAGCAAATTATCGTCACACAATTGGCTTATTCTTATCTAATTTGAATTTAATCCTTTAACATGAAGCACATTGTGGAGCTTTGGTAGTCCTTTCACATTCAAAGTTCTCTTTACCACAATCTTTCCTTTAGCTCCCCCTCTATAGGTCACTCTACCACAATTTTGTTCAACATAATCGATGAGATGTTCTCTTGAACATGTCATGTGGCGTGAGCTTCCACTATCAAAGTACCAATGACCTGCAATATTAGTTTTCAATGAAGTATAGACAACATTACAGTGAGTTTTTACCTTTGGTACCCAAATTTGTCTTATTGTAGGTCGATGGTGGGAGGTGTTGCGGGAAATGTTGGGCAACATTCGGGGCAACATCTGGCTCGAATTTTGATTCATGCAGTCATCCTGGAGTTTAAAACAGTAGGGCCTGATATGACCAGGCTTAAAACAGTAATGACATACATACATGCGTTTTCTTTTCTTAGGCACATGTGCAGCAGGTTGTCTTTTTGTAGGAGATATTTTGATCGGCGGTTTGGATTGTGGTTGCGTGGATGTATCATCCTTTCCCTTCACAAAGATAGTCGACTTGGAAGATTCACTAATCTCAAACACACTGTCTTTGAAGCCTAAGCCTTTCTTGTCATCTCTTCCCATTAAAAGTATGGAATCAAGTTTGGATGTGCTTGAATTAAACTTGGACAAAGTTTCAGTTGCCTTTTGAAGTTCTTCTTTGGTTTTACCAAGTTCTAAATCTTTTTTACTCAAAATTACCTCAAGTTTGGCAACTACGGCTTTTAGATCAATGTTCTTCTTCATAAGAGTTGAGTTTAGCTTGTTTCTTTTGGTCCAATCCTCAAACAACTCTTCATAAAGCTTTTGAACACTCTCAAGAGTGATTTCTTCATCATCAGCTTCTGATTCATCATCTCCACTCGAATTTCCAGAAGTTTTGGATTTCAAACACACTGAATTTTTGCAGATGTTGCGGCCAGGTGTGGCAACACCTAGGGCAACACCTAAAGGATTCACTTGCAACCAGTGTTTTTCTTCATTCCTTGGTCGAAACTGTTGTTGGACAGGAGGTTTAGGAGCTGGTGGTCGAAGTGCTCCGTTTGCAAGTGATGTGTCCATTAAATATTTCTGTCAAAACAAAATAAAAACCAGAATCAACACTTAGTATGTCAAGAGTTGGCTCTGATACAACTTGTAAGGATTATTTTGTCCGACAGATATCGAAAATAATGAAAATATCAGAATAAGATTAAAAATAATAAATTTGTGTTATGTCAGAATTAAATGTTGTGCCAGATGTTACAACATCTCGGACAACATCTACATGCAGCAGAAAATTAATAACACAAATTGACTTGAAATAAATAGATGGACAAGATTAAATATGCACAAGTATAAATACTTGTGCGGTGCCTTATGGCAAAAAATTAATCACTAGAAAACCACAATGTTTACACAAAAACCTAACACTAGTGATTATGACAAAAATCAATTTCCTCAACAAGTTGAGAAAACAAAGCTTTCTAAAACAACCAACAATATTAAAACGTGAATAAGAAAGCAAAACTTGATCCCGAAAAGCACGATCAATTAGATGTGATATTCAGTCAACATCGTTACGGATGTTGTCTGTAGATGTTGGCAACATTCAGAGCAACACAGGATCAACACTCTTCAAAACACAGCACGTCTCTTGAATAGTATTTTCTCTGAAATTCTGAACGTGCAAAAGTGCATCAGTTATGCATTCATGAAAACCTCCAAGCGAAGAGTGAAAAACAAAACGGACGACTCCTATTCAAATCAGCAACGCCTTTGTAGGATGTTTTTCTATGAGAACCATGACGTGTACAGTGCGTGTATATTGATTGAGAAAAGAGAGCACCACGAAAACTTTCCCACGAAGAACTCCAAGAACCTCACACGAAAACTTTCCCACAAAAAAAACTCCTCCACTAAAACTCTATGAATTTCTCTTAGTCTCTCTCTGCAATCTTCTCTCTATGCACCCACCACCACCTCACGTTGACCACCTCTTATGTATAGCTTTCATCTCTCCTAAAGTTTATCTTCCATAAAGAAATTTATAAGATTTGGTAAACAAGAATTCTATTATAAACAAATCAATAATATCATATCATATAAATCATTATCATATATATTATATCTAGAAGATATTTATCACAAAGATAATATCTAGAAAAGTAAAATCCAATATTCCACATAATCTTATCAAGAATGAAATTAGACTTAAAGAAGATATTATATCACAATAAAATCTTAACATAATTATCTAGAAAGACAAAACCACAATTAAATATTATACGCAATCAAATCAACAAGGAAAGATAATATTAAGGAAATTATTTAAGATAAGAAATTATATCAATTAAACAAAGAAAATATATTTCCCTTCAATAATAAATAAAAAATATAACTTATGTTGATGAAGATATGAACTTTGAGGTCTTCCACATCAATATATATTCTTTTGTAATTTTATGATGATAATAAATTCAGAGTTACGCATGAACTCAGGGTGCTCATTAAAATTATTTGATCAAATAAGTTTTGATGAATTGACAATTAAATATTACTGATTTAAATAAGACTTTTAAGCAGCCTAGCCGAACTAAATTCATAAAGAAAGAAAAATGAATATTCGTGAGTTAAAGTTTTCCTAAACCAAACTGAAAAATCCAAACCAAAATGATGTTCTAGACCAACCGAACTTTAGCATACTGATTATCATAGGTCAACTGAACATCAGAAGGTAATTGATTCAAGGTCTACCGATTGAAATATTAGACTAAATCAGTTAAGGCTATTCATCCAAACATTCTTTGAGATAGTCCAGAACTTTCTTTAAAGATCATAGCTGAACTGACAAAATCAGGGAATATCTTTTTAACATATTTTTTATATGTTATTTGTCAGAGACCTATGTGTACTACCGGTAGTGTACGATTGTCAGAAAGGACGATGAAGTGACTAATAACTACCACATTTGGAACGAATTTCAGATTTCAAAATGACGATCGTGAATCCAAAGACTATAAATAGATCAGTCGGACAATAGACCACGCCTCTCTATGAAATTCTACAATCTTCGAATTACTTTTTGCTAAGATACATGCATTCAAAATATCAAGCTTTCAGAGCCCATCTGTTTAAGAAGCACACACATCAAATTTGTCTAGGATCAATTTGTGCAAAAGAGTTATTATTCTGAAACACATTGTAAATGATATAAAGAGTTTTACTAATCAGGATGATTAGTTTTGTGAATCTACTAAGAGTTTCATTCACGTGGTGTGATAAGTCCAACTGAACTAGGTTGTTAAAATCTGTTGTAATATCTAAAGTCTTCTAGTGTTATTATTCTTGTGTTAGAATATTTCATGCTCGCAATCTTTGCTTGATTTTGATGTTAAAAAACTTGTTATTTTGTTACTAATAAATTTATCTAAGTGCGCAGAAAGATGAAAATGAAATAATCAGTTACGAGCCGAAACTGAAGCTATCGAAGACGCGAACAGAAAGCACCAACTGATCGCATGAACTGAACCAGTTCAACTGATGTATCATAGACCAGTTCAACTGAATGTCCAGCTGATAGGTGGTTCAGCAGAAGACCTTCAGAAGCCCGACCAACTGATGAAGAGCTCAGCTGAGTTCAACTGGATCAGTAAATAAGTTCACCTGAGGAGCCAACTGATTTCACCTCATCAGAACAAGACCAGTTCAACTGACCAATTCAGAACATCAGTTAGGAGCAATCAGTTGCGAATACGACAACCAATATTAATGGAATCCAGCTATGCACAAATGTACAAAAACATTTGTCCAGTCAAAGGACAATAATGAACGTTGTATCAAAGCTTAAAGACAAACACATTCCAGAATAGTACAACGCAGATTTCAAGGAACGGATTCAAATGCAACTGATACAATAATTGAGTCTCACTGTACGATTAAACTGCACGCCTATAAATAGAAGATCAATGAAGACTCAATTATACAAGTGCGAAGAAAACAAAGGGCACGCACATTGCACATCAACTTTCAAGAATCATTCAGCCCAGTCAAGGGAACACTTCAAGTTATATCAGCTTAGTATAGAAGCCATTTTTTCCCTAAGTGTGTGAGAACACTTTTCCGTTGTATTCAGTGTTCAGTTCTCACACACCCGCATATACAATCACTCATATATCTGAGACTGAGAGTAGAGCTGAAGAGTTCAGTTGAGTGAGTCTTGCACAATGACGTAAAACTTGTGTATGTAGTTTTTGACACACAGACGTTAAACAAGTGTTGGCTGGAAGATATTGTCTTCAGTCTAGACTAGGAGTTCAGTTAGGCAGTAGAGTAAATCTTAAGCTTACTGGGTTTGTACAAGCAGTTGTATAAATCAAAGTCTTCTAGTGAATCCTATCTGAGGTGGTAGAATTGGTGACGTAGGAGCAGTTGAAGTCTTTGAAAATCAATAAACATATATTGTGTTTTTTCTGTTAACTGCTTGTTTTTGTTCTTAACTGATTTGATCAGTTCAGTTCTGTCCATATTTTAACTGATATAAGCCAAAACCGATCTCACATAATTTTCAGTTATTCAATTGCACATGATATAAAATATATCAGTTTTTCTTAACGAATGATTATTTCGAGTGTTTTCCGCTTGGTTTGTAACTAAACTCGATTTTAATTCATTGGTGTAAACATTCTTAGAACACGAGCTATTGCAGCTCTTGGAGAATATTGTGTTTGAAGCACCCGATGGTATCCAGCACACGATCCTTCATCTTGTGTGGAAGAAGAGGTGACATATGAGTTATTTAGTCTCCGAACATTCATAAACAACTTGTATGTGCATTTACTTTCAGCATTTCATTTTACCTAGCTTAACTGTTTTTGTGCCTAGTCATTTATTTGTTCACCCGCTTCAATTATGATTTTTTTTTTATGCAGTACTTAACTGTTGGCTTATTGAACTCAACTGACAAAAATTGTAATTCAGCATTGTCGACACAACCGAATTAATTTTAGATTTGTGAGATTGTTTATTAAACCCCTGTTCTAACCAATCTTTTGATTATATATATATATATATATATATATATATATATATATATATATATATATATATATATATATATATATATATATAAATGGAAAATATTTTCCCCCAATATATAAACAAATTATTCAAAAAATAAAAAATATGCAATATATAATCAAAAATTTAATTATACTCTAATTTAGTCTAAATATTCCTTATTTAACTGGTCTATTATGTTAAGATTTTTAGCTTATTTATGACATTTGCGTTCATTTTGTGACTAATCTCCAGTAACTCTATAATGCATAGTTTTTGATTTTATTATACAAGTTTAAAATGATCTAAAAATATTATTATAAAAAATACCATAAATTTTAAAATAAATAAAATTATCCTCCTTTAATAAATAATTAGTCTGATATATTACTATAAAAAATAATTATAACAACTTTCCTAAAAAAATATAATTTTAGAACTTAATAAAACTTAAGGTGCATTTGGATATTGATTTGAAAACCATATATTTCGATTAGTTTTCTATTAATAAATCAAATTTTAAATTCACATGTCTCTTATTTACACAGTAATAATATAAATTATAAGAGATTTCAAATAACACTAATTTTGGATAAACTTGAAATCCACTCTTATCAAATATAAATATATAATTTGTTACATAGTGATAATATAAATTATAATAAATTTCAAATATTCCAAATTTTGGATTGAAATATTATATAATCGTATAAGATATTTCCAATCCCCAAATCCAATACCAACCAGAAGACCACTGCCATGGCCGAACCTCAACCTGACGCCACCGCCTCGAAACACACTCATGTTTCTTTCAGCATTTGGCCACCAACTGAACGCACTCGCGACGCCGTAAGAAACCGCATTGTCGAAAGCCTAACCATTGTGTTGAAACGCGAAGGTACCCTTTCACGCGAGGAGGCATTTGATTTGGCGAAGCGTTTCGAGGAGGAGGTCTTCGAATCTGTCTGTGAGACGGCTTCTACCGATGATGACGGGATCGAGATTCTTTTTGTTTATTACGAAGAGATTAGCCAGAGAATGCTGAAGACTGTGAAGGCCAGATCTGGTGAATCATGGGCTCCAGCAGCAAAGCCGGCGAATGAGCCCACGCCCAAGGCTGAGGAGTAGGATGCGGGGTCCACGGATCCGCCTCATAGTGAGAAAACCGAGTCGGTTGCTGATGATGAATAAGTAAACTCTCCTCCATTGAAAAAATTACCTTTTCCTTTTTTCTTTTTAATTATGGTGCATCAATTTTAGTTATTTAAAGTGATTTTATTCAACTAATTTGGGACAACTAACACTTCTCAAATGATTTTTTTTATAAAAAAAAAAAACCTTATTTGCTAATTTAATAGTCCTAGAATACCCTTTTGAGATGGACTAGAAAAACTAAATTCTTGTGAGGGCTTTTCATTAGTTATTGTCAAGCAAGAGTTTATTTATTTTTTATTTATATATAATAAAAAGTTCAATATAAAATATGTTTATAAAAATTTTCTAAGCAACAGCACGGCTATCGGCAGGAACGTGAACTCCACAAGATACCTCCAATTGGTTTATAGCATCATCAAACAATGCCCGCGAGTCATTTCAGTGTAAAATTCACGTGATGTTTTAATTTGACTTTTAAAAACTCAACAAAAGTCTAAATATATTCAAAATATTATTAGACTTTCAATGACGATATAGAATTCTATCGGGTACAAAAATTAAAGTCTAATATACAATTGTAAAAGGTCAAAAATATTTTTGATTGAACTTAATGATTTGGATGAATATTTAATTGAAATATATCTTAAACTTATATTATCACTTTCATGTCTATTAAAAATATTATCAATACAAACATTACCTTTCATTCTTTTCTCCTAAATATGTTTTTATCTTTTTATTTAAACTTTTTAAAAACATATTTTTATGGTTAACAGTAGTTTAAAATAAAAAAAATGTTGATGTCTTATGATATGGATATTTGATAGGGATTGAATCATAAAAAATATTAGGATATGGGAATATTTCAATTTTAGTTTTTATTTACGTGTGATACTGATATATTCAATGTTATATATGTTCTTGAAAAATTAAAAAAGAATAAATATTGCAAAGAGAAGTACCAAAATTACTTAAAAAAATCAAATATATGGATTGAGACTCAATTTTGACAATTTAAGGAACCAAATTTTAAGCTAACGGGCCGAATATTGTAGAGCTTGAGATTGATTCGTTTATCATAACGAGCCTCATCAAAACGAGCTCAAACAAGTTTTTATCGAATCGAGTTTCGAATAGCTCACAAACGGTTTGGTTTATTTACGTCCCTAGTTGTAGAGGACGAAAACAATTTTTCCTTCAATACGACAATTAAGAAGTTTCTTTCTTATTATAATTTATGTTATACATAATGATAAAGATAATAAAAATTTATAGAAATATTCTATTTATGTACAACAACATTCATATCTATCATCCATGAGGAATAAACAAGTCAAATCGAAATTATTTCGATTTTTCGAGGTTGATTTATTTGAAAAAAAAAAAACAAGAAATTGCCGAGAATGAAAACACAAAATTTGAAGGCTTAAAGAATCGAATTTTCCCAAAAAAAATCAAGTAGAGTCACCAATCTTGTTTGTTGGCCCATTTGTGATGAAAATAGCATACTTGGATTATAAAATATTTGGAATCAATTGTTTATTTATTTTTTCCAAACAATTACGTATACTAACACCCCGTTTGGTTCGAGAGATTAGGAGTGATAGACTAATTTATCCGGCTCAATCAAGTGTTTGGTTCAATTTTAAATAAACCTACCTTATCCCTTCATAGATATGATTAGGTTATATTAGGTAGGTTAAAATAATACCTCCTCACCCCCTAGGATTATTTATCCCACTCTTAATACATCATATTTTTCCGATTTTACCCTTCTCCTAAATTCAAACTCACCACCATTTCCCGCCACCGACCCCCGCCGGCCAACCACAGACGGACCGCCGACCGCGGCGAGCACCGGCCAACCAGCGACGAACTGCCGACCACCGGCCGAAGATCGGCCGACAGCGGTTAGCGACGATTTGTCAACAAACCGTCGCTATTAGCGACGGTTTGTGTAGAAAGGTTTGTCAAAACACCGTTGCTATTAGCGACGGTTTTTTTTATAAAACGTCGCAATTAGCAACGGTGTGTTTAAAAAACGTCGCTAAATGTCTAATTTTTAGTAATTAAAATAATTCAAAACAAGATCGGCGACGGTTTCTCAAAAACCGTCGCTCTTAGCGACGGATTGTTTTCTCAAAAACCGTCGCTATGAGCGACGGTTTTTGAGAATCCGTCGGTAAGTTTCCGGCCGTCATTTTTGCCGGCCGCCGGCCGCCACTGTCGCCGTCGCGAAGGGGAAGGACAATTTCGTCTTTTCATAAAAAAATTCAAAATTATCCTACACTTAAAAATCTTACCAAACATAATATTATTTTACATCATATATTACAATTCTATCACAATCATTTTCTTTATCATTTACATACTAATCATTAGTTTATCCTATCCTTCCAACCAAACGCAGCCTAACATTATTTATGAAACAAAGTAAGCGAAAGTATCAAAATCGATACCGGATTCTCTCCAATACGTTCCAGATTGAACCGAATTAAATTCGACAGACAAAAGATAATTTGCTCATGGAGTAGGTCTCTTGTGACACGGTCTCACGGATCTTTATCTATGAGACGAATCAATCCTAACGATATTCACAATAAAAAATAATACTCTTAACATAAAAAGTAATACTTTTTTTTTATAGATGATCCAAATAAAAAATTCGTCTCACGAGAGTTTTTGTGTTGCTTCATGTTAGGGACTGTTATCATGGGGAAACAAGCAGGAGAAAGTGTAAATGAAAATAAAGCCGGGAACATTCTTATTTCTGATATAAAGTCAATATTTTCTTATCTATCAGATAAATCCCAAAAATTTTAAAGGCATGCTGAGATTTTTTCAAGGTACGTTTCTCGTTCTGTTACATTAGAGAAGTAGCGAGATTGAGGCCGGTACTCACTGTTCAGTCATCCGCTCGAGGTCGGTTGTAAGAGCATTCGAGTGGATCCTCACAACTAGATAGTTCAAAATTCATAGACTTACCGACTCTCTGAGGTAGAGTGATGGCGTGGAGTAGAAGATTTTTTAAGAAATATAGGTAGCTATGTTTTTACATGCCTTTGAACGCTGAGACCCAACGCGTAAGCTTTAGCTTTTATTTAAGCCGAAGAAAGAAGCCCCTGAAACTGAAGGATATTGCACTTCAAAATCGTTACTAGAAGCACTCCAAGCGCACTTCCTATATAGGCAAACCAAACCCCCAAAAGCACCCCTCCCCCGGATTCCTTGCTTATCTCACTCTCGTACAACTAATCATTAATCTTTCTTTTTATAGGGTTGTTTCAAGCCAATTTTTATATTTAGCTTATACATTTGAGACGGGAACAAACACTTAAATTGAGTATCTTGATCTTGTGTACAATTTATAAATTTTAAATCACTCCATTCTGGTTTCTACACAAGCAAGCTGCTTCAATTCTACTGCTCTTTTTTTTCAACTAATAACACAAACACACAGCACAACAACAAACCCGAGAGATTCAGATTCTGGGAAAGATTCGGGCACACAGCCGATTTTCCATGACAGTGGTGAACTCTTGCTTCTCGGAAAGATCTACATCGTCACCTTCGACAGGAATCCACTTGAAATTCCAGATCAAATTGGCCACAAAGTACTCCAAATGAAGAAGAGCCAATGCAGAGCCTGGACAAATCCTCCTTCCAGCACCAAATGGCATCATCTTGATCTCTCTGCTCCCTGTTATATCGAAAGCCTCTCCAGAACTTGTGGGCAAGAATCTCTCCGGCTTGAATTCCATCGGATCCTCCCACACCTTCGGGTCCCAACCCATTTCCGCCACCAAGAAATTCACCGTGGCGCTACGAGGGATCAAGTATCCTTCTAATTCGACATCGTGTGTCACCTTGTGTGGCAAAACCAAGTGGCTCGGTGGGTGCCGCCGCAAGGCTTCTAATACCACTGCTTTCAGGTATGGCATTTTCTGCGAGTCCTCTTCCTCAATCATCTTTTGCTGGCTGCTTCTCGAGTCTCCCACGACGCTGATTATCTCGTTGTGAAGCTTGGCTTGGATGTGGGGGTATTTGACAAGATTAGCCATTATCCATTCCAATGCGGTTGCTGTGGTGTCGGTGCCCGCAGCGAGAAATTCGCTGCATAGGCTCACCATTTCCGATTCATCCAGTTTCCTGTTTTCTTCGGGAAGTTGCAAATCTACCAGAGTGTCCACATATGCTAACAGTGCTTCATCGTCTTCTTGCTGATTAGATTCCCTGTGTTGATGTTTGGCTTGGAAGCGGGACCTGATAAGTGGAACAAACACGTTCTCCTGTTCCAGCCGCAGTCGAATGAATTCCTTCCACCGTTTACGGAACAGAATTTTCCCCAGTCGAGGCAGCAGATTGAGCACGTAAAATCGGCGGAAACCCAGAAGTAATCCTCGTTGCACCGATTCAATTTCCTTTATTTGCGTCTCCTGGAGCTTGTCTCCAAAGCACATGAGCGCCAGCAGGCAGAACATGGCGTACTGGAAATGATCGATTACCTTCGTAGAGGATTCCGATTTCGACGCATCCAGGAGACGATTGATTAGAATGGAAAGAACCCATCGGCGGGAGCTTGAGTAGCATTTAACCCGAGTTGGGTTGAGGATCTCGTAAGTTAAATTGCGACGTAGGAGACGCCACGTGGAGCCGTACGCGGCGGAGTTAATCGACTTCTGGGTTCTATTCAAAATCTTGCTCGTGGACAGGGGAGGCGGACGGTCCGAGAAGACGGCGCCTTGCTGGATGAGGGCGCTGTGGGCCAAGGAGTGGCTGGCGACGAATATGAGCTTGCGAGGACCGATTGTCACCGTAATGAGAGGACCGTATCGAGTTTTGAGGCGGCGGAGGACGGATTCCAACTCGAAAACAGAGCGGCGGAGCCATATCAAATTGCCGATGAGAGGCAAACTCGGTGGTCCCGGCGGCAACTTTTTCTTTGACGGGTTGAAAAGGAACCTCACAATGGCGGCGATGCACAGAGAAACAAAGATTAAGAACCAGACCGCCATATTCAACTACGGAATCAAGGTTCCAAAATATCAGTGAATTGGATTTTGGAATCTCGGTTCTAGATAATTACAGTACTTGGATTCTTCGTTTACACGCATTGCTTATATTTGTAATTATGTGGGATATATTTTTATTTAATTTACCATAGCTTTGTTTTTAGAGTTGGGAAAGTGAAAATTGTATTTTTTTTGCCCAGCAATTTATATGTTTATATTTTTATTATTTCGATCAATAATGGTTTTAATTAATTAATTTAATTTTTTTTATTTTAGTCATTTTTCATGGTAATGAAACTAACGTGATATCAGAAAAATGATTAAAATATTTTGGAAATGCTGATGTGGTGACAAACATTGCTAAAATGTCGAATATCACGTCAACATTCCGAAGAAAATGACTACATGGAAAAAAAAAAGTGCAAGTTAGTGGAGACCGATAATATAACGACTTATAGCGACTCAATGATGGAGAAAAATTGGAAAAGTTGAATGGCCTGAATTACAAGCGTTGGAGTTTGAAGATGGAATACCTTTTAACCATAGCAAAGGTATTCTATGTATTGACTGATCCATACCCGGGGGAACCATCTGAATCAAATGAGGATTCTGCAGAGAAAGTAAACAAATGGAAAGCCGATGATTTTATGTGTCGGTTTACGATATTGCAGTCACTCAACAATACATTGTTCAGTGTGTTTCACATCCACAAGACTGCCGTGGAACTCTGGAACGCAATCAAACGCAGGTATGTCAATGAAGATGCTGGTAATAAATCATTTCTGGTTAACAAGTACATTGAATTCAAGATGGTGGATACACGTAATGTTATAGATCAAGTGAATGAATTAAACGATATAGCCACCGAGTGTGCCGATGCGGGTGAACCCATTTCTGAAACGTTTCAAGTTTCCACCATCATCGGTAAACTTCCGCCTTCATGGAAGGATTACCAAAAGAAATTAAAGCATAAGAAAAAAGCTATTTCTTTGGATGAACTTCTACAAGTGATCCAAATTGAGACCAAAAGTCTCAAAAGAGATGGTACATTTTCTTTAAAAAATGATGGTGTGAATCAAGTGGAAAACCTTCCTGAAAGTTCCAAGAGAAATCAAGGAAAGATCAAGAAGAAGAAATTTTTAAATTTCAACAGAAATGAATTGGGAAAAAGAAAAAGGGCTCATGATATGTTTGTGGCAAGCCGAATCATTATGCCCGAGAATGCCGTTACCGCAAGGGACAGAAAATTGTTGATCAAACAAATTTGCTAGATGATGACTTTATTGCTGTTTTGACCGAAATATGTTTCGTGAACAATGTTGACTCTAATTGGTGGGTTGATTCCGGAGCAACTTGTCATGTTACCCCAAATAAAGATCTGTTCAAAACATATGAAGAGTTGAAGGATGAAAAATCAGTTTTTATGGGCAATTCCTCTACAAGCAAAGTTTATGGAATTGGAACCATTCTTCTCCCCCTCACATCCGGCAAGACTTTGATTTGAAAAATGTGTATCACATCCCGTCGATGAGAAAAAATCTTGTGTCGGTCCACAAGTTAGATGAAAGTGGTTTCAAAGTAGCTTTTGAGTCTCAAAAAATTATTATTACCAAGAGAGGTATATTTGTTGGAAAAGGCTACATGAAAAATGGATGTACTTGTTAAACATTAATGATATTATTACTAGTTCTTATGCGTATATTACTGATTATTTAATTAATCTTGAAAAGCAAGATTTTTGGCATTTTATATTAGGACATGTTGGTATAAATGCTATGAATCGAATGATGAATCATGAGCTAATTCCCAGTAAATCAAAAATTTATTCAATGAAGAATTGTGAATATTGTGCGCAATCTAAGTTGACTAATATTTCATTTAAAAGTGTAGAAAGATCAACTAGTTTACTTGAACTTATACACACCGACATATGTGATAATAAAAATTATTTGACTAGAGGAGGAAAACGTTACTTTATTACATTTATAGATGATTTTTCTAAATTCACATATGTGTACTTGCTTAGAACCAAAGATGAGGCTTTGGAAAAATTTAAAATATTCAAAGAAGAAGTTGAAAATAAAACAAGTTTAAGGATCAAAAAATTAAGATCGGATAGATGTGGTGAATATCTATCAAATGAGTTCATATCATTTTGTTTACAAAATGGAATTGTTAAGAGAATTTTCATCACCAAATACTCCACCACAAAATGGAGTAGTCGAAAAAAAAAAAAATAGATCTTTGATGGAAATGGTTAGTGCTATGATTTTGCATTCAAAATTACCAATGAATTTGTGGGGAGAGGCATTATTGACTTCTTGTTACATTAGTAATAGAATTATAAATAAAAAACATATGAAAACTCCGTATGAGTTGTTTAATGGGCATAAGCCTAGTATTAAACATTTTAAGGTATGTGGTTGTGTTGCATATGTTTTGGATGCGACTCTAAAAAGACCAAAACTTGGTAGTACAGCTGTTAAATCTGTTTTTATTGGATATTCTGCACTTAGTAAAGCATATAGATTCCTTAGATTTAAAGAGAATGTTGCATTTGAGGCTGCACATGCTATATTCTATGAACATTTGAATATTAAGGATGCAGATAATTTAGAGTTGGATAATAAATTAGTACTTGAACTTAATAATCATGACGATAAATCTAGTGACTTTTCTGTTAATGACAGAAACTTAGAAAATGATGAGAATGATGGAAATTTAGAAAATGATGAGAATGAAGAAATAATTGAGTTAATGAGGAGTAAAAGACGTAGAATTAAAAAATATTTTGGTCCTGACATGTTGACATACATGTTGGAAGAGGATCCTAAAACTTTTCAAGAAGCTATGTCCTCAGCTGATTCTATTATGTGGAAAAAGGCCATGGATGATGAAATCAAATATATTCTTGACAATCAAACATGGACTCTCGTGGATTTACCCCCGAGTACTAAACCAATTAATAGCAAGTGGGTTTTGAAAAAGAAACTCAAAACCGATGACACAATCGATAAATACAAAGCTCGAATAATAGCCAAAGGGTATAGTAAAAAAGAAAATATTGACTATTTTGAGACATTCTCTCCTGTTACTAAATTTACATCAATTAGGACTATGTTTGCTATTGCATCTATTTATGGACTGGAGGTTCATCAAATGGATGTTAAAACTGCATTTTTAAATGGAGTTTTAGAAGAAGAAATTTATATACACCAACCTGAAGGATATGTAGTTGAAGGTGAAGAAAATAAAGTATTAAAATTAAATAAATCACTTTATGGACTTAAGCAAGCACCTATACAATGGTATAAGAAATTTAAAGAAGAAATTCGAAAATTTGGATTCAAAACCAGTAAAGTAGAGAATTGTGTCTTTACTAAAGTAACTCTTGAGTATAAAGTAGTTATGACTTTGTATGTTGATGACCTACTCATATTTGGATCTAATATACAATGTGAAGAAGAAACTAAGAACTTCCTGAAACAAACTTTTGAAATAAAAGACTTAGAACTCTGATGACAAATTGTTTTAGGTGTTAAAGTTCTTAAAAAGTAATGGAACTTTCATTTTAGGTGTTAAAGTTCTTAAAAGTAATGGAACTTTCATTTTAACTCAATCACATTACATTGAAAATATATTGAGAAAATTTAACTATTTTGATTGTAAAATTAGTAAGTGTCCTATTGATCCTCATGTGAAGTTAGTTCCTAACCAAGGACAAGCGGTAAATCAAGAAGAATGTGCTAGAATAATTGGTAGCATTATATATGTAATGAATCACACAAGACCTGATCTTGCATGTTCTATTAGCATATTAGGTAGATTTACTAGCAACCCTAGTAACGGACATTGAAAGGAATTGAAAAGGTTGTTGAGATATATGAAGTACACAATGAAATATGGCTTACATTACAAATGCAAGATGTCTGTATTTGAATGTTATAGTGATGCTAATTGGGCATCTAATGTAACCGACTCAAAGTCGACTAGTGGTTGGTTAATTACAATTGGAGGGGTCATAGTTGCTTGGACTTCTAAAAAGCAAACTTGTGTTGCTTTATCTTCTATGGAATCTGAATATATAGCTATGTCTTTGGCGAGCAAAGATATAATATGGTTTAGAAGATTCCTTCGAACTATTCCTTTCATAGATCCTAGAAAGGGTCCTACTACTTTGTATTGTGATAATCAAGCTGCCATTTACAATACAAAGAATTAGAGAATATCAAATCATAGCAAACATATTGCTATGAGGTATAACCATGTTAGAGATATGGTTAAAAGAGGTAAAATTTTGTACTCGAGTATCTTCCAACAAATCAAATGTTAGCGGATCCATTAACAAAATCCTTGAATGGAGAAAAAATTACTAAGGTCATGAGAATTATGGGGATATTACCGATAAATATGATGTCTTGATTGAAACCAATACTATCTTAAGGTACAATTCAAGCATTTGTCATCTTAACAAATGAGTTAAAAAGGCAATTCAATATTAGACATTGGTGAAATGGAAACTTGGATACATTTCAAAGTGCATACATGGAAATAGTGGGGGTATCACTACTAAAATTCTCATATTTGACCTATGCACTTATTTTACCACAACAAGAAAAGGCTGGTTCTAAGATCCTTAATATACTTGTAGCTTTTGTGGAATGAGTTGTGAACATTCTTGACGAGTCTACCTATACAAGTAGAGAAGTGAGAGGCCGCTTCTTATGGATCAAAACGGTTAAATCCTAGAGTACTTGCGAGATCTGGGATTCAGCACAAGGCCCATATATGTAATATATAAATGTGCAGCCAAAATTTTAAAAGAGCGAGAAATTATACATAGTGAGAATATGTTTCCTTCGTGTTCATATTCAACCATAAGTTAAAGGCTTTGTCCACTTCATGGCTATTCACTATGTAAAACAAGTTTGTAATTATTCTTGTATTATAAATGTAATTTAGTGGGGGAATGTTATATATTAATATATTTACAATATAATAATATAAGAAGTAAATTAAATAATAATGAAACTGTTTAAAATTTAAATTTGAATTGAAGAGATGCATTGTTAGAGGTCACATCTTTCTCATTTGGAGGTGTCTTTTGGCCCTTTGTGAATCATGACAACCATTCGTAACTAATATTTTAAATTACTTCTTCTTTGCATAGATAAAGGTACGTTTTTCACAGAAAAAAAATATACATTCAACTTTGATAAAGACTTGAAAACTCTTGCTCTGAAAATTCGAGGGAGGGCAAACTTCGAATTGTGGTGATTATAGGTTTTGTATCCTGGAAGGTTAATTCTTTGTGAACCATTTGCACCTTTTATGGGAGGAATTAATACCTTTAAAGATAGCATCAAATTTGATGTGCCTAACCTATATACAAATTTCATTGCCCACTTGATTTTTCATAAATATTTTTACAACACAAGATCTCCATCACATAGCATTCAAAGAACTTGATTATATTCTTAAATATTTTTGCAGGTTAATATTACAATTAAGTGATTAACAATAGATAACAATGGCAAGTAATCTATCGTCAAACGCACCCGTCACTCAACCCGAATATGGGCTTCTTAGGAGAAAGTCAAATCACATCATATGGGAGTTTGGGATGTTGATTGATCATAAGAACCTTGAAAAAGTTAAATGCAAGTTCTGTGGGAAAATGATGTCCAAGGAGAGTATAGGATCAAGGAGCGCATAGGAAATATATCATGGTGTTGCACTATTTTGCTAATCGCAAGTGTACGACATCAAGTTTTAGTACTCGATTAAGCAAAGATATCGTTCTCACGGGGAGTGTAATTTAAAAATATATTAATTAACATAATTAGAATAATCCAACTTTATTTAGAAAATTAGAATGAGTTTTTGTTTCTTAGCTACCAATCAAAATTTAATCAAGCACAAAAACTCGATTAAAATTTATGAGAAGAGGAATCTAGATGTGAGATTTCACTTGGTCTTCACTATATTAAATTAATTTTGAGATATATATATATATATATATATATATATATATATATATATATATATATATATATATATATATATTCATAAATTCAACCGTTTACTAATCAAGAATTTTCAAATATTCTTACTTCATTTCCAGAGTAATAAATAAGAATTAATTATCTAATATCGATTTCAATATTCCTATTAAAAATTAAATATTAAAAAGTTTAAACAGCACAATAATTCTTTTAATAAGTTCGATGAAATTATAGGTCATCCGAACTACATAAACACCAACGATATATTTTCCTATGATTCTATTCAAAATCCTCTCTCCGAGTGATAGATTTCAAATAAATATGACAATTTAATTATTGATCAAGTAATTGAAATTAATTAATTCCGAAAAATATAAATAAACCAAAAAAAAATAAAATATATAAATCAACAATATCAATATAGATTCAACTAAAATAAGTCGTCATCTAGGTAATTAAATTCGCAAAAACTCTCGTGAGACTGTTTCACGGATCAATTTCGTAAGACGGATCTCTTATTTGGGTCATCCATAAAAAATTAGTATTTTTTATGCTAAGAGTATTACTTTTTATTGTGAATATCGGTAGGATCGACTCGTCTCACAAATAAAGATCCGTGAGACCGTCTCACAAGAGACCTACTCAATTAAATTTAGTTCATGAATGAAAAACAAAAACAATAAATCACGTCTTTCAACATCACTGAATAAATATGAAACATACAGGGGCGGATTTAGTGTAGGGCGAACGGGGCCACGGCCCCCCCAAAAAATTTAAAAAAAAAAATTTAGCGACGGTTGTGACGGAAACCATCGCAAAATTCGCGACGGTTTTATCAACAACCGTCGCTATATGGCGCCCACGGCCCCTCCAAAAAATTTAAAAAGTTTTTTTAGCGACGGATTAGCGACGGTTTGGCAAAAACCGTCGCAAAATCCGCGACAGTTTATTATAACCGTCGCAAAATAAACTAAGTGGCCCCCCCAATGCCAAAATCCTAGATCCGCCCCTGGAAACATATAACAATTGAAGAAAGAAGATTGAATCTGAATCCGCGACTCCGTCCTTGGAAGATGCGTCTTTGTTTCATTCCTCACTCTCGCTTCCCACATTTCTTTTCCCAAAAATTCAGTGTATTGCAACTCTTTTTTTTCAACGATGAGGTCTTTTTGCTTTTATTACCTCCAAGATCATCGAGAGCCCACCAAAAAACCCATTTGGATGATTTATTATTTTCTGCAAAACTCATCGGACGTTGGGGCACTCCCAACTCACGCTGCAGCGCATTGAGATCGCATAGGGGCGCGAGGAGATCTGTTTTGATGCATTCTGCTGGTCTTGGGGGCGAGGAGTTCTCGCAGCCGCGCGCGGTGCGCTCTGTTCTGCACGCCTGATTCATCCTTTCGCGTGGTTGTGTCGTGCTTCTTGCACTGTGGCGCATTTGTTGCACTTCCCCATGCTTCATTCTTTCTTCTTCGAGCTTATTTTCATTCCCTTGACCTCGATATACGTATATTTGCCTAAGTTCCTGCAATCAACTCAAACAACTACAAAAACACGTAAATTCGTTGGACACCAGCATAGTCCATGCCAATGCTTAGGTTAATTTAAGTGCAAAACTTGCACTTATTACCTGGAAATATATCTTGTTGTCGAAAAACATCTCAAGAATACCTCAATAAGTGCAAACATGTTAACAAAATAATTGAATAAGAAAGTTGTAGATCAGAGGTGAATATTTCTATAGACGAAGAATAAGAAACTCCTGAAATTGAAGGGATATACGGAATCAAAAAACCTCTTCCATTTGGCCACATGGATAGATATGCATCGGTGATTTCTACAGAAAATGTAATTTGAAGTGTGAATAAATTGTTTTGCCAAAAAATATAAATGAGACTCTTTTCAAAGAGAAAACTCATCAAATTCAACAATATGTGGGGAGATGGGCTTATGAAAATGGAATCTCATTCAATTTTTTTGAAAATGATAGCTTCAAGTAACTAATGGAGGCAATAGGTCAATTTGGACTAGGGTTCAAGCCTCCAACTTAATATCAACTTAGGGAGCCACTTTTGAAAGCCGAAGTTGAAAGAACAAAACAATTGTTGAAGAAGCACGGAGAAGAATGGGCAAAGAATCTCTGCTCGATTTTGACATGCATGGAATGATAGGGAAAAAAAGAAGTATATTAAATTGTGTGTTAAATGCAAGGAGAGTAACACATTTTTAGATTCTAAGGAATCTTCAAACGAGACATATATAACTGGACTTATTTTTGAGTATGCGGATAAGTGTGTTTAACAAGCAGGAGCTCAACATGTTGTTCATATTGTAATAGACAATGCCACCAAAAATATGGTTGCGTCTAAATTGATGAGAGAAAATCGGCATGAGATCTTTTAGAATTCATATGCAACTCACATCGTTAATCTCATGCTTGAAAGTATTGGCAAGCTTCCAAGATGTAAAAAGTTATTGACAAAGCCAAGTTTTTTAAAGTTTTCATTTATGCTCACCATATGAGTTCACAAGTTATCAGGTTTGCATCAAACTTCATCACATTGCAGAGTTTGATCGAGAAAAAATATAGTTTAATGAATAGGTTTAAAAGTGATATGGAGAGAAGTGTAAATGGTCAAAGATAACGAAGGGATATCAGCTTACGCTAGTGTGATGAGCATGAGTTTTTCGAGTTGTGTGACACTTTTTTTTTTAAATATTTGCTCATTTGGTAAGAGTTCTCCAATTGGTTGATGGAGATACAAAGTTATCCATGAAATTTCTATATGGAAAACTTCTCTGAGCTAAAGAAGATATCAAGGTAATCCTGAACAATGTCGAATCAAGTTATCAGTCTATCATAACGATTATTGAGCCAAAAATGAAAGATAGATTTGATACATCATTGCATACCACAACCTTTTTGTTGAATCAGTACTTTTACTACAAAGATAATTCTATTGGTCTTTAAGGGGAGGTCAGGACTAGGATTTAGTGCATAGAAGTTTTTCATGCCGATGAGTTTGAACTGTGAAGGATCGTGTGATGATCATCTTGAGGTGCTTCAAACACTATATTATCCAAGAGCTGCAATAGCTCATGTTCTAAGAACACCGATAAATTAAATCGAGTTTGATTATAAATCAACCGGAATACACTCGAAGTAATCATTTGTTAAGGAAACTGATTTATTTTATATATCTTGTGCAACCGAATAACTGAAAATACGAGGGATCAATTTTAGCTTGTATTAGTTCAGTTATGGTGATAACTGAACTGATATCAGTTGAACTGATTAAAATAGTTAAGAACAAAAACAAGCAGTTAAATAGAAATAACAAAAGATATGTTTATGGATGTTCGGAGATTTCAACCGCTCATACGTCACCCTTTCTACCACATCGGGTATTATCAACTAGAAGACTTTGATTTATACAATTTTTTGTACAAATCTACTCAGTTTAGGACTTACCCTACTGCCTAACTGAACTCCTAGTCTAGACTGAAGGCAGCACCTTTCAGCCAACACTTGTTTAACGTCTATGTGTTACAGACTACATACACAAGTTTATTGTCTTTGTGCAAAACTGTATTTGAGTGGTGGTGGTGTGTGCGTGTGTGAGAACTAAACAAAGAATACACCGGGAAGGTGTTATCACACACTGAGGGAAATAAACTTCTAAACTAAGTTGATATATCTTGAGTATCCCTTTGGGCTGCTTGCTTCTTACAAGCTGATAAACAATAAGTGCCCTTTCTTTTTCTACACCTTCGTATGTTCACTATTCGTGTATCATCGTCTTCACTGAACTTCGTCTTCTATTTATATGTGGGAAGTCTTGATCGTATATCGAGACTCAATTATTGTATCTGTTGCATTTTGAATCTGTTCCTCAAACTGTGTCTTGACTTTTCCGATAGCTCTTCTGGAACATTTGTCTTTAAACTGTGATGCAATGTTCGTTATTGTCCTTTGACTGGACAATTGCTGAAATGTCTCACCCATTTTGAAAATTCTACTGGACATTTTTTTAAAATAAAACAAAAAAGAATAATAATTCCGCAATTTAAAATGAGTAAGCGTTACAGTTAATGATCATGGGCCGTTAGGCTGAACCAACAAAGGCCTCGACCCATAACCACGCACCACTACTGGTCATAGGTCTTTAGGATGGTCCAGCATGGGCCATGCACCGTCACTCATAGAACTCTCCGCACCAGGATGGTAGAGGTCTATGCTCATGCACCGTCACTCATAGAACTCTTCACAGCAGGATGGTGGAGTGGTACCTCTCCAACTCTCGAACCCACGACCTCTTGGCATAAGTACATAGTTCAAAGAGACTTGGTACTAGTTGAGCTACTATCCCAACTGGTACCAAGTATCTTGTAACTATGTACTTATGCCAGGAGGTCGTGGGTTCGAGACTTTGGGATGTACCACTCCACCATCCTGATGTGGAGAGTTCTATGAGTGACGGTACATGGACATGAGTCTGGACCATCCTAACGACCCATGACCAGTAGTGCATGGGTATGGGCCGAGGCATTTGTTGGTTCAGCCTAATGGCCCATGATCGTTACAATTGCTTTTGTACTTGTGTGCATAGCTGAATTCCATTAATGTTGACTGTCGTGTTTCGCAACTGATTGCTCCTAACTGATGTTCTGAACTGGTAAGTTGAATTGGTCTTGTGAGGTGAGATCAGTTGACTCGTCAACTTGAACTGATTTCACTACTTCAGTCGAACTAGTCAGCTAGGATCTTCATCAGCTGGCCGGGTTTGTGAAGGTCTTCTGATGAACTACCTATCAGCTGAACATTCGGTTGAACTTTTCTACGACACATTAGTTATTCTGGTTCAGTTTGGTTGATCAGTTGATGTTGTCAGTTGGCGTTTTCAACAGCTTCAGTTTTGGCTCATAACTAATTAATTCAGTTTCAGCTTTCTGCGCGCTTAGGTAGATTTATTAGTAAAAAATAACAAGTTTTGTTAACATCAAAATCAAGCAAAGATTACGAACATGAAATGTTCCAACAAACTACAAGATACAAATATTAATAAGGAACTTTCAAATTTTAGAGACAAGACCGGGTTATTTGGGAAAGCATTGACAACAAAAGCATGCGAAAAAATGACGATACATTTGATCCATGTACAATGTGGAGTACCTATGGTGCTCACGCGCTCAACTTGCTAAGATTGGCATTAATGATACTTTCATTGACTACAAATTCATATGTGTGTGAGAAATTAAAGTGCATTTGAAAGAATAAGCTTAAATTTTATTTAAAGTAAAGTATTAATTTTTTAAGTGTATTCTTATGTTACTAACTAAAATATTTATCATTTTTTGTAAATTCATACACAAAAAAAAAAAGAATGGGTCGGATGACAATAGGTTAAACAATCTAGTATTTGTCTAATTTAATACTAGATTGTTTAACAAACAAAAAGATAAATAAAGGAATGTCTATGTCCTTGCAAAAGATGATTCAAGTGCAAAAGTTTGGATTGTGGATGGTGGCCGGGAAGAAGATGAAGTTGAACCAAGTTCGGGACTTACTAACAACTGGACCAGATAAAATCTACAATCCCAAAGAAGATCTAGAGTGAGAGAACTTCACGAGAATTATTGAAAATCCGAAGAAAAAGATGATGATCACAATACTGATATTGAGTTTGTGTCCGATGAAAAACAATTTGTTGAAAATTATGGAGAAGAAGAAGTGAAGTAGATTTGCGATATTCTAATAATTTTGAACTCATTTTAAATTTGATATTATTGTGTTGAAGTTCTAGTATGTGATTTATTATGTTGATACTTTGGAATCTGTTTGGCGGCGCCTAAGCGCTAAGTGCTGGTCTGACACTCGACTAGCGCATAATGAATTTTAAAACTTTGGATTCTTGTTTATGTTTCAAAGTCAATGCATTAAAACCTAATTTTGAAAAATTAGTGGGTAAAAAAATTATTCTATAATTTAATTATTATTAAATTAATATATGAATAATAACAAGTTATTCAATTGATGTATATTTTCAAAAACTGGCCGTGAATATTCGAGTTTGTCGTATTCTAATTTTGTAAATGATAAAGAAAAATCAATGATGATAATCTCAATCAACATGCAGGATTGTGAGAAACCTAATTAGAAATTGATGGTGAAAGGAAAAAATAGTGTTAAAATACATGTGTAATTTAACATGACTAAAATGTTATTTTGATAAATTAACTCAATATAAGACTAAAAATGATTACAATACTTTCCATAATGGCTATATTTAAATATTTTTGGAGTATAAGTTTCAAGAATAAGTTTACAATACCCGTCTTACGAATCTTTATCTGTGAGACGGGTCAACCCTACCGATATTCACAATAAAAGTAATATTCTTAGCATACAAAATAATATTTTTCATGGATGACCCAAATAAGAGATTCGTCTCAAAAATATGACTCGTGAGACTGTCTCAAAAAAATTTTTGTCAAGTTTAAATTATCTAGCACTATAAATTTAAATATTAGTCTATCTACTAGTAATGTTAAATAGCTATATTTTATTTAGTTCATTATATTTTTGCAAAAATTCATTTTAGACTCTCTCATGAGTTAATTTTGTAAAAAGAATATCTAACTCGACTCGATTCATGAAAAATATTATTTTATATTAAAAATATTAGTTTTCAATTTTAATATGAATCGAGTTAACATTACCTACGAAAATAGATCTGTGAGATCGATTTATTTTTGTTTTTATTTTTCTTGTTCAATTTTGATGTTTAATGCGCACGTGGTTGGACTACTGATTTAGCACAACATATGATATATCAAAGTATCAAACCATCTCCATTCATGGTTTTTTTTATTTAAATTTAGTTCTCAAAATATAATTACAATTAAAAAAAAATCAACCTACTAATATATGTTTACTACCTATTTCTTCACTTGTTTATTTTTATTGCATTTATTGAACAAGAAATTACATAAAATAAAATGATAATTTAGTAATAATTTTTTTGAATGTTTTGGGCAAATAAAAACGAACATACACGAGAGAAGATGATAAATAATAAAAAAAAAAGTTAGTGTGAGTCACGTGCACGATAAAACCTGTCAAATTCCCCTAAATTTTTGGTGAAAAATAAGATTAAAATCAACAATATTTTATCTTTAATCTAAATCATCAATCCCAAAAAAAAAAAAAAAAAAAAAAAAAAAAACTCTCCAAATTCTGATATCTTGGGTACAAAAGATTTTATGTATATATCCTTCCTCATCATCTCTCATTTTAAAAGTCCTACCTTAGTTACATCAAAAATCATATACAAATCCGAATGCAAATAAAGAATGTATTTAAGAAGTTTGAATACTCAGCCATTTATAAGGTAAACCTACAAAGATAATGTTTCTTCAAGATGCAATTTTACTATAATATAAACATATCAATAATATGACATAATAATCATATATCTCCAGCATGCAAATTGCCTTCCGTTTGGTATGTCCATTCGCATTTCTTTGATCGGAGAAATCATTTTCCCTTTTAGCAGTAACTACCGATAAACTATATATTACCATACATTTCCAAGATTCATTCTTTGTATAATTTTTTGGGTGCCGTTTCATTATTTTTTTAGTTTTTGTAACATATATTTTCACATCATGAGAAGAATCTTTCGTTTGTTTGAATATTGAATGCATCTGGGTATATATTTCATAGATCGAAATGATCTTTTTGTTTTAGGAGACGTTCGAAATGGCTAAAAAAAAAGTACCGATCTTGAAATATGAACTTTCTTGAACAGACTGAAAAAAAAATCTGTTTTTGAGATACCCACGTAGGATTCTTGGAAAATGCCCCGCAAATCTGACTGGTGGAATCTGAAAACTCGTCAGATGAAAAGGGCTGGATTGGATTGTATAGAATAGAATAGACTTCTGGATATTTGTAAATGCATGCGCTATCGAGGGATTTTTTCCTTATCAAAACTGTATATCTTGTAGTAATTGCTTGTCATTTCTTTTAAATGTCAGCTAAAGATTACATAGCCGGCATAGTGCTGCAGTATATACAGTTCATTTATATTCTTCTTACGTGTAATAACCAGAAGAAGTACTGATTCTATGGGTTTAGGTTCTATATTTGCTTACCTCTAAAAGGCTCTTGCATTTAACTGTTGTACATTGGAAATATTTTGAAATCTTGTTACTTCATAGAAACCAATGACCCCAAAATGTTATAATATTTTGTGGGGTTTTTGCCCTTCTACAGGTTCAATTAATGTTATTTGAGTTCCATAGCATTTTTCTTCTGATTCACCTTGAGTGGAAAAAGTATATTAATGGGATTTGGTGCGTGGGGATGAGCAAAAAATTGGTTAAAACAAGAATATTCATGTATTTATTTGAAAAGAGTTTTTTTACTTGTCCGTATGACAAGAATTTCTTGGTGATGATGAAGAATTGATTGCTGTGGCAGCTAGAGTAGTGTACTTTGTGCTTCTCTCGGGCTTTGTTGATTTGCTATTGGGAGTTAATTTATTACTAAAGTGGGGTAGTTGCATCCTGCAAGTGTATTTTAATTTGCATTTATAAATCTCAGATGAAATCTGGTATTTGCTCTCCTTTGTTCTCTTGAGTGCAGACAGTAGTTATACATATTCTCTGTTCCCTCTGGCTGTTTCTTGTGGCCTTCTGCCTGCATTTCAAGTCTGTGTTTTGGGGCTTTGTCTCTTTTTTCTTGAATGCATTTTACATACCTTAATGTATTCACATCTGCAATGATACATAGTAATTTTTAACATTGACTCTTGCTTAATGGCTAGTGTTTAACGAAATTTGTCTCTTTTCTTGGTTGAGACATATTTTTATTCTATTCTTATAATAAGTCATAATTTTGGATCCTCTGCACTTACGCACGAATGCAGTTAGGACTTAGGACTCTTCTGTCTGCGTTTCAAGTCTGTGTTCTAGGATTTTTGCCCCTTTTCTTGAATATATTTTATATACCATAATGTATTTACATATGCATGATTGGTAGTAATGTTTTAACTCGTGCTTAGTGGCTGGTGTTTCATGAAATTTTTCTCTTTTCTTGGCGGAGAAATGTCTTATTCCGTTCTTGTAAAAGTCACATTTTTGTATGCTTTGAACCTATGTTTGTATGCAGTTTAGACTGTAGAGAAAGTGAAGTAGATGATGGAAGAAAAAGGAATGTTGGAGGGAGGTGAAAGTGGCAAGATGGAATCATCCACTGCTGCAGACAACTGCCAAACAGCCCCTAGCTTTCATTCCTACCCACCTCCATTGGCCACATATGATGATGTTTTTAGCTCACGAGAGCTGTTTATGGAGACTTTAAGGAAGTTGCATTCTTCCATGGGAACTAAATTCATGTATGTTACTCTTATTTTGTCTCTATTTAGAAGTTTTCGGGTTCCTTTAACCTTGTTCTACTGATATTTTTCTCTGACATGTAACTTTATCCCATATCGGACTTGAAGATCACTAGTACCTCTAAGTTGCTATGGTGTGTGTGCTGATCATTTGATGCAGAATTTCCCCTTCGTTTGCTTAGGAGTTTGCAACTGTTTTCTAATCATGTTCCTGCTCTTATTCACTGATTTCACAACTACATTAACTTGGTTGTTAATATGGTTTTCAGGATTCCCGTTGTGGGGGGTAGGGACTTAGACTTGTATCGCCTCTTCATGGAAGTCACTTCTCGTGGTGGCATTGCAAAGGTTAGGTTGGTCTCCGATTTTGTTGGTTCTAAGTCAGCATGCTAAGGATAACATGTGATTTGGTTCATTTCTTCTATGGTGGTTATACCGTACCTAGCTTATCCGAAACCATAAATAATCCATGGAGTCAGAGACGCAAAGAAAAAGTTTTCTTGATCAGTGGTTCATGTGCACACATCCTGATATATTAACCAGAACCATCTCTCCTGTTAATGGGAAACAAAATCGATATTTTTACACACGTGTAAGCATCATTGTAGCTTGATCTTGGAATAAGTTTTGAGAAATCAACTGCTTCATCAGTGAGTTAATTGGCTGATCACTAAGAAGAAAACTAAGCTTTTGTTGTATTATTTACCAAGATTTCTTTATCGATGCTCGCTTGTACTATACAGGTTGTAAAGGAGAGAAAATGGAAGGAAGTTACAGCTGCTTTCAACTTTCCTTCCTCAGCGACGAATGCTTCTTTCATACTTCGAAAGTATTATGTCTCGTTGATTTACCACTACGAACAAATCTACTTCTTTAAAGCCACATGTTGGACTCCTTCAGCCACTGGTCCGTTTCAATGTCCAACTGTCTTTTCTTGATTTTTAGAATATTTTTCTTGATTTACGGACGTATGCGTGCATATTCTGCAGATGCTTTTCAATATGTATCTTCAAGTGCTGCTCCACCGCTAGGTTCAGCTGAACAAACTCATGCCACTCCAGTACAAGATAGAGTTACTCCAGCAGCACCAGTGCCCGGAGGTTTTTTCTCATCTCTGTTTCTACACAATTCTTGATCATTTTCTTTTGGATAATTCCTTAACGAAGGTAACTCCATATGAGCTTATGTGTTTCGGATTTTAGTTAGCATGGAATTCCTCTTTTCATCTTAAGCTTATTGGGTTCTTTGCAATTCATCCGGCATTTAAAGGTTCCGCTTCATTTTGGTCCAACATCAAAACCTTTAGTTCATGTCATCCCATTTTGACACAGGAAAACAGGGACATGGTCTTAGAACAGAAATTAGAAGTGTAATTTTTTTGGTGATTCTACAAAGTGAGGAATATCCAAGTCATTTCCATCTGAAATATGTTCAAATCATTGTGATATTGCTAATTCGCATTGATCCTTAATTTTCTTCATCATTGACAAGGAAGTTGTTGATTTATTTACATTCTCTGAACTACCGTTTCTTTTACCTCTGGATGATCTGCAGTCTCAGTTGCACTATCAGCTGGTACCCCAGTTTGTGGGGTGATCGATGGAAAATTCGAGGGTGGGTATCTTGTTACAGTAAAATTTGGTTCAGAGGAATTCAAAGGGGTTCTTTATCAAGTACCCAATAAAGAAGCATGGACTACTCCCAGCCATCAGAACTGGCCCCAAATTCAGAATGATTTTGTTCATCATACGGACGGTTCCAAGACGAAACTGGGAGCTCCACGTCGTAAACGTAGGAAGAAATCAGAAATGAGGAAGAGGGATCCTGCTCATCCCAAGCCTAACAGAAGTGGTTATAACTTTTTCTTTGCCGAGCAGCACTCCAGGCTGAAACCACTTTATCCTGGAAGAGATAGAGAGATAAGTAGAATGATTGGGGAATTATGGAACAAGTTACAAGATCCTGAAAGAACCGTAAGTTTGATATCCCATCCTATATATGCGTGAATAGCCTTATTCAACTAAAAAAAAGTGCTTTTCTAGCAACAGCGGATGGTTATTTTCGCAAAGCAAATATGGATGTGTAGTAGTTGCTAGAGAGTTCATTATGTACAATATCATATCAAACACAAATAGCTTGTAATCTCTGTGTAGTCTACTTTGGTTGCTGTATTCTAAAATGAATTTTTATCTCATATTCCGTGTGTCATCAACGGGATTATATAATTCCCTTTATCGCTCGTTATGTATTTAAAGCATGAAATATGATAAAAGGTCTCCTCTATAATCTTGTTGAATTCAGGTTTATCAAGAGAAGGCAAACAAAGACAAGGAAAGATACAAATTGGAGATGGAAGACTACAGGGAAAGATTAAGGACAGGACAAGTTACCAGCAACGCATTACCTCTACAGCAGCATCCTCCGATACCAGAAGCTCACTCGGTGGATTTTGACAGCAACCTCGACTTGGAAGGCGGTGCTACATCAGCTTACAGGAACGATCATGAAACCAGTTCTGATGAGAGCGACAAAAGTGAGAAAAGTAACTTGGAAGAGTATGACAAGGACTCTGTTTTCGGGGCATATTCAGGAGAAAATATGGATTTGAAAAATGTGGATATTGAAATCTTGGCTGAGGAAGAGGCGTTTGAGATGCAAACAAGACTAGAGAAAAATACCGGGGACGATGCAATGCAGGGAAAGGAGGAGATGTTAACAGGTGGTGAGGATGGAGTATCAGTTCCTGTTGAAGAGAAAGAATTATTGCCATTGCCTGGTAGTACTAGTGGTAACGAATGAGATCTTATTGCCATTGGCTGGGCAGTAACCATTCTTTGGTTAAGAGTCCCGCGCTTTCCTTCTTTGAACCTTTTAAATTATGGATGTGAGATTTCGTTATATCATAAGTATCCAGATAATTAAGATGAATTTCGAATATTTGGATTCCAAATTATGTAATCCAAACGCATAATCTGGGAACAGAAAATTTATCTTTCAAATCATATGCATTTTGATTCAATGTTGGTGCATTTGACGTTTCCATCAAAGCATATCATTTCAAATTCATCTACAGAACGAGAAAATGGCCTAATGCATAGGCAATATGCTAAACTTACTATGGAAGTATAAGAAAAACGTTATGGTCGCATTCGGATTGATTAAGTTGTATATATTGGTGATGGATTTGCTTGTACATTAGTAATACAAAGTAGAATGAATTTTTCTATTAGAGTGCAGACAGCAAGTCATAACTATCCAGGTTATTCAACTTACCCATTTCTTGTCTAAAAGCAGGAATTGCATCTTCGTCCAAATGAAGTAAAACCTTGACCATCCCTCCACCCTCTTTCCCCGGCAAGAAAAAACAAGGTTCCGTACTGCCCAACAGGCGCCTCGACAAAGGCACCACCGCAACAGGGCTGCCCCATCCAAAATCCACAGTTGAATGGCCCAAATGCCGCCAATCAGTGAACCCGCTCACTCTCGACCGCCGCGTGACGCCTTGCGCATAATGCAGTTCCTGGAAATCGATGAAGGAACGTACATATTCATCGGTGGCCTTGAGCTTGCTCTTCTTGATCGAATCTGCGGTTTTCCATATGGGCTGCTCAGCTACATCTTTGGCAAGAAGGGGGATGTAAATTGGAACACAGCCATTACCCCAGTATCCATTTGGCAATGGCGGATTGACTATTTTTCTGACATTAATTGAATATGCGAAGGTGACCATTTCTTCTCCTGGGACTTCACAGGATCTTGTCCTGATCCACGTATAATAAACAGTTTATAACTATAATAATGACCACAAAATCTTGATAATCGAATAGAAAATTTACCTTGCTCGCCATATAAAAGCACCCAATGCTTCAAAAGTGGTAAATTTTATCCCGGATTGCTGGTATAACAACCCTTTCAGATTATCCAACCAGTCTTCTTCCACATTAAAGCATTCTTTCAACGCCCGTTTGCCGGAATCCGAATAAGGGGAGTATCCCCTGTCGAACTTTAAGAACTCATCAATCCGGAATTCAACACGGGCAGGCTTTCTTGGTCCGAGTAAAGTGGACCGGTTCCAGACCGGATCAGTCGTGATCCGACCCGAACCACTCGCTAACTCTGCCATGGCATTGAAACACAAGGTCGCTCCAAGCCCATCGCAGATTGCGTGGTGTATGGCTGCACCCAGAACAAACCCGCCACACCCGAATCTTGTCACCTGCAAGTACTGGTATTAGTAAATTCAGTCGGGTGATCATAAGGAATTCAGTAATTTAAATAAGTTATCGACCTGCAACATCATAGGTTGGATCACGTCTTCATTTGGATTCGGGTTCGGCACCAACTGTTCTGTAAGCTCGTTTTCCAATTCAGCATCAAGGTAATCGATGGAGCTCAACTGGCAGTCGACCACCGCGCTAACCACCGGCACTCCATCACCCAGGTGGCAATGCAATTCAAGAAGGCCATCTTCGGCGCGGCGGCGGAGGTTCCCAGCAAACGGGTAGTATGGAACGAGGGCGGCAGACAGCGCGGCAGTTATAACTTGGAAAGGGTGTGGAGGTTGTTGTCGCGGCTGGTGGTTGGCGTAAACACGAAGATAACGGAGTATGACGTCATTGTTTCGATCTAAGTCGAGGTTCGATAGAGGTAGGATTTGATCTCCGTCAAACGGCGGTTTGCTGGGCGGCACTACGGCGGTTTCTTGGATGTGGACTTGCATTCTTTTGTGAAAACGGGGAATTAGGTGGTGGATTAAGAGAGCTTGAAGAAGGTGACGTGGATATATTGTCACCTCATGTACGTGTCTGTTAGAACTCTATTATTTTATTTTTTATTTCTTATTTCTTATTTTTATTATTAAATTATAACATTTTTTATATAAATTACAATAATTTATAATTTCGGGATAACAAAAATTTGTGTGATATGGTATCATATGTCGTATTTTGTGAAACGGATACTTTATTTAGTCATTCATGAAAAATATTATTTTTTATGCTAAGCGTATTAATTTTTATTGTAATTATCGGTAGGGTTGACTCGTCTCATAGATAAAAATTCGTGAGAGACTATCTCACAAGAGCCCTACTCTTTCGGTTTTTATAATACCTCTGAAATTGTATTATTAGCGGTGATGCTCGGATCTAATATTGATGTTTTTAAAATAGTAGCACAATTTTTGTTTTATATCGATGATCTCTAAACAGCATAACATTGTTTTACAATTTTGACATAGCTACGATTTTAAAAGTAAGTTCTAAAATAATTAATATTCTTGAAAATTATTACCTTGATAGAATAATATTGATTTAGGATCTAACATAATTTTATATTTTTACAGAATTTTGATTAAAGATTGATAATATTTTTTATGAATATTGATTAAAATATATATATTCATCCTGTTTTTAATTTTCTTATCGTATTTTAACATGCTTGTTTAGTATTTTCCGTCCTTTTGGTTTATATATCTGGCTTTTGATTTACTTTATTATATATAATATATAATATAATCTAATATAATAAATAAATTATACTTGGATAAATTGAAATACTTGATCATATTTTTCTGCCTTCTTTATATTTTATAGAAAGATTAGGATAAACATAAATACTTTTGGGACAATTCTATCTTATTCCGGGAGATTTACTCCTTGTCACTAAATAATATATACATGTATAACATTTAAAAATAACTACAATAATTTTATTAGTGTTTATAAATGGGTAGAACATAGAATTTCTTATAATAATTAAATTTTAAAATATTGATTTTTTACATTTCATATGATTCTACCACAAAAATAAGAATAATAGAAATGAAAATCTCAAACCTCAAACGTAAAAGTTTTACTATCAAAAAAAAATTTCACGTAATTTTTAAATATAAAATATTAAGTTTTAAATTTTGAGAATAATAATAATAATATAATGATACAACACATGTTAGAGCATCTGTATTGGTGTTAAAAAGGGTGTTATAACACCCCTTTAACACCCTCTCTCCAATGTGAGTGGGCGTTATAACGCCCACTCACATGAGAGAGAGTGTGGGGCGTTCATATGTATGAACGCCCCTGTGTCAGTTTTTTTTTTAAAAAAAAAATTCGCTAATAAGCGACGGTTGCTGATAAACTGACGCTATTGGCGACGGATTTTTGAAATCCGTCGCGGCACGCGGACCCCACACACGTCATGAATTTTTCTTATTTAATGTATTGATTTAAATTTCAAATTTGTATGTTTTAAAAAAAAATTCGGAAATTAAAAAATAATGTTAAATTAACAATATATTATTATTAATATAAAATAATAATAATTTAAATTTCTTAAAAAATTTGAAAATGAATATATTTAATTTAAATTAATAGTAAGATGAATGAGTGGACAGCGGGACCTACAAATAATGAGTGTGAATGTTAAAATGAATGTGGGAGAATAGATGTGTTAATGTAATGTGTATGTGGCATGTGGACCCTACGATTTTTGATGAGGTGGTGGGTGTTATAACACCCACCAATGCGGATGCCCTTATATATAATAAACGAAATTAGTTTAATGATCACTTTGGTTGATTTTGGTTAAAGTAGTGTGAAATGTAATAATAATAATAAAAAAAAGACACGCGTAAGAAAAAAAAAAGTAAAGGGGAGTACCTCACCTGGTGTAGGATAAAATTGACCATATTTTTGGTGCCATCATAAATATTTGATTGCTTCACAAATATGGTAATATAAGTAGATTTGAATCAATTGAAATATGTAATTAGGGCACCCACATTGGTGCATTAATGGGTGATTTATTAACACCCATTAATATTCATGCACGTGGGTGCATGAATTATTAATAGCCAAGAAATTCATTATTTCGCAAATAGCGACGGTTTTTCGTAAACCGTCGCAAATTGAAAAACGTCGCTACGTGCGACGGTTTCTCAAAACCCGTCGCTACGTGCGACAGTTTTCCATAAACCGTCGCTATAAGCGACGCTTTCTCACAAACCGTTGAAATTAAGTTATTTTTCAAATAATAATACTATTTATTTTTAATAATATTTGTTGTAAAATTTTAACAAAATTAGAAAGATATTAAATTAATTAAAATTAAAAAAAATGAGTAAGTGGACAGTGGGACCCATAAATAATGAAAGTTGATATTGCTCCAAAAGGTGAAATCGCTCACCTTAGGCGCCCCTCACCCCCAGCCCGACATGAATGTGAGAGGAGGTAAATCATGGTGACTCAGCCAACCAGCAGCAGCTAGACCTTATGCTACGCCGCGCTCAAGGACCTCCCCCTCATTGGAGGGAATTTAACTCCCACACTGCCGCTTGCGAGACTCGATCCCTGGTCATTGCTCCAAGATTCACTGCTGCTGACCAACTGAGCTAAGCCCATGCGGGCAATAATGAAAGTTGATATTAAATGAATGTGAGTGTGTGTTAATAATGAGAAATTATTAATGTAATGAATATGTGGCTCGTGGACCCCATAATTTTTGAGGAGATGGGAAGTTAATAACATAGATTAATATCGACGGATGCGGATGCCCTTATACACTTCTCAAGCTATAAGTTTAGTATTAAATTCTTAAATAACTAATTAAGCTCTAGTTGAAGTTTATATTTTAGATTCCTTTTTTTGGCCTTCATAATTATAAATTGTCTCATTTCATTCTTATATGGTAGTTGTTATGACAAATATTACCCAACTTAAATTTGAAACACTTGATTTAACAAAAAAAAATTGTTTGTCATGGATTTTGGATGCCAAAATTCATCTTGTCTCTAAGAGTTTGAGAGGTACGATAATGGAAAAAAACAAAGAATCCCTGCATAATCGTGCATAAAAACTTATTTCCTTCATCGTCATCTCGATGATTGATTGAAAGTTGAGTATCTCATTATAAAAGATTACAAAACTCTCGAAAATTTTAAAAAAAGATTGACCATCATAGTATCGTAGTTTTCCCAAGAGTCTATTATGAATGAGTTCATCTTTGCATGCAAGATGTCAAATCTGTAAGCGATTATAGCTCTACTTATTCAAGATCAGTATCAAGCTCAAACTTTATGGAGAAAAAATTACTGATTAAGATTTATAAGAAAAAAAATTCTTCACTTTTCATGCATCAAATGTTCTTTTGCGACATCAATATCATAAGCATGGATTTAAAAAATACTCCAAGCTTATCTCATGTCGAACTAAATAATGAGCTACTCATGTAAAATTATCAACAGTATGCAACTAGCTCGACACCTTTTTCTGAAACAAGTGCAACGTCACTATTTGAAATGTCACTCTTTGAAATGAATGCTAACTCAACTCAATATCATAAAATGGAAGAAGTTGTGGTTATGGTCATGGTCAAAGAAAATGTTATCAACAAGATGAAAAGAGATGTAAAACAAACCACCGTAATGAAAATCTAATAATGGCTTCAACAAAAAATCTAATAATGAAAAAACAAAAGAGAAAAACTCGAAAGAATATGGACATAAGTGATTCCAATGTGGAATGAAAATGCATTGGTTTTGTACATATCGTTCTACGAAGTATCTTCTGGATCTCTACCAAAAATTGATCAAAGGAAAAGGAAAATAGTGATAAATTTTTTGATGATAATCCAGATGATATAACTCACTTGGATATCTCTGATTTATCTGCTAATTCAAATAAAAAAATATTTATAACTTGATTGATGGTGATGTGATAGAAAAATTTAATAATTCACTTTTGATTCTATTGTTTTATCTTTTATCAGAGTTCAGACTCCCGATAAGTTGTTATTGATGTTTCAAGAAAGTATGGAATAATTGTCTTTTCGTTTAGTGTCCTTTCGAATATCTATCTTTTTTTATTAATAAAATGTTTCATTTAAAAATTTTGGATTAATTATCTTGGAGTTATAACTTATTTAATATGCATTTGTTTTTTTAGATTGATGATAGAATATCAAAATTAATGACTAGCAAATAATGGTACAATACACACAATCTTCAAAGAAAAAAAGGTATTTTTTGCAATTAACATTAACTGAAAATAATTTTTATACATAACAAATTATTGATATTAATGAAAAATGATGTTAGCCTACACATTGATAAACGCATGCATTGTATGAGTGATAACCTGGTTTGCAAAAAAAAAAATTCCCTATAGATTTTAGACCTTCAAAACCCGGCTTCCGAATTCGTTCGGATATCTTCCGATCTCTGTAATCGGATAAGCAATCAAAAGCATGAAACATGACCAGCGATTAGAGCTTTTGAACTCCCTCATCTGATGGAATCCAGCATGGCCAGCGAGAAGTTGATGCTTAGCAGATAAAGCAGTTCGGAGCATCCGAACTCACCATATTAAACCTATAAATAGGTCATTCGAGCTCATTTGTGAATGTGTCTCTCATCCTGTTATCTCCATCGACTTTTAGAAATATTATAGGGGTTTCCTAGCAGATTTCTAAGGTATTTTGAGCGTCGAGACAATTTTGGAATAGGTGACGAACTCGAGGAGCAGCCGACGAAGCAAGGCGTGAAAAGGAAACATCCCCAAAGGGCTAACGACGGACTAAGGCATAATATGAAAGTATTTAGTAATAGTTGGGGATAAGATGTTGAGATATAGAACTTGTGATAATATTTGCAATAGACATAAGCAATAACGAGCGAGCATATATAAATGAATGCGCAAACTAGCTAGAATAGGATATAAAATATGGAGAGTTAGCAATATTATCATTTTTGGTTGCAATGTCTAGGTTCGGAGTTTAAGAGTTTCAAATCTGTTTAGAGGTACATAAGTATAGAGATATACAATGTGTATATCATCTTATATGCTGCATATATATTTGTTAGTACTTGATGTACGTTTAATTTTTGTCATGATATATATGATATATTTCATATCATGATATCACGTTGAGATTATAATGCTGCGAGATAAACCTTGATTGAAAAGGGCCCCACACCCATTGTCGTGAACGATTGGGTACCAGGAGCGCCATTCACTTGTCTGAGTGACATCGTGCTACATCGACACATGACATTATGGATCCACGCCATTCACTTGTCTGATTCGGCGAAATAGATATCATATTGAAACATTGAATGAAAATAATATTGAACACACTTGCATTAAATCCACTATAATTGGCCAAAAGCAGATAAAATAAAGATTGCATGCACTTTCTTCTTCTGAGATGTATAGCACAATAATAAAAGCAGTTGAGGCAAACACAATCATAAGCTAGAAGTTTGTTAACAAGTGAAGTATCATGTTTTGAAATGACCGAGTTTGGTCACCCTGAGATAACAATGATGTGAAGAATAATAAATAATTCACGTGGACATGCATTAATACATGAGTATGTATGAATAAGGTGAGAATGAAATAAGCATTCTCAACCTCGTTCCATTTTTTTGTTTGATATACCGAATTCTCATTCCCATTGGAACGCTGATTCTCAATTCCTTGGGAATGTCGATTCTCTTCCTATTGCCAGTGAATCACCATTTCATTCGTTTCTCTACTTTTTATTTGTTTCTATATAACAAAATTATTCCCCATTAATCGATTAAAGAAAAAAAAACAATCTTTTCCATTTCCCGTCTCTCTTTGGATGTTAACTATCAGGACAAAAAAAATTGGTGTTAAGCGACGGTTTTTCTAACTAAACTTGCGACCGTTTGAATAAAACCGTCGCTATATAAAGCATTCCAGCTCTATATAAAGAGTATTGCAATGAAAAATAATATAAAGCATTCCAAATACATTTCCTCGTTGCTTTCTTTTACTGTCGTAAACTTTTATGCTCTGTTTTTGTTGCTATAAACCATCAAAATGGTATCGGAGCTTTCTTCTTGAGGGACCTTTGAGTGGAGTGAAACAACAACCCAAAATCCATACACACGATCAGCTTCAATAATGGAGTCAAAACCAAATTTCTCACGTATAGCACCACCAATTTTTGATGGTGATAAATATCAAGTTTGGGCTATTAAGATGACAACCTATCTTGAAGCATCAGACCTTTGGGAAACTATAGAGGAAGAATGTGACGTACAACCACTGCCAGAAAATCTTACGATGACTCAGCTTAGGAGATCCACAAAGAGAGGAAGACTAAGAAGTCCAAATCTAAAGCCTGCCTCTTTTTTGCTATTTTGAGCACTATCTTTACAAGAATAACGAACTTGGAGTCAGCAAAGAATATTTGAGATTATCTCAAAAAGGAGTACCAAGGAAATGAAAGAACCAAAAATATGCAAGTACTCAATTTTATCAAGGAGTTTGAAATGCTGAAAATGAAATGAAGGAGACAGAAACCATCAAAGAATACACTAACAAGTGTTGGTTATAGTAATAAGGTGAGGATACTTGGTAAGGACTTTTCAAATGAATGAATTGCGCAAAAAAATTCTCGTATCTCTGCCTGAAAAATACTAGTACAAAATTTTTGCTAGAAGAATTTAAAGATATGTCAAGCATTTCCTTGGCACAATGGGTGAATGCATTATAAGCTCAAGAGCAAAGGAGAATGATGAGAAGAGAAGAATTAATGGAGGGTGCTCTTCGAGCAAAGGCGGAAAGTTTAGGAGGAGGTAAAGATGGCAAAAATAAGGATGAGATCTATACAGCATGCCTATATTGCAAAAAGACAAACCATCCCCAAAGGAGATGTTGGTGGAGGCCTGATATCAAGTGCAGCAAATGTGGTATTATTGCACACATGGAGAGGGTTTGCAAGTCCCAACAACCTGAAGAGGCAAAGGCTTCTACTGAGCAACATGAAGAGGAGCAACTCATTGTTGCAACATGTTTCTCATCAAGAAATTTTTCTAACGATTCCTGGTTGATCAATAGAGGCTGCACAAATCACATGACTAATGATCAAGAACTCTTCAAAGAGCTAGATAAGACAATCATTTCGAAAGTAAAAATCGGAAATGGTGAATTTCTTTCAGTCAAAGGGAAAGGAACTGTGGGCTATAGAAAGTCTAACAGGTCTGAAATACATTACTGATATTCTATATGTGCCTAATATTGATAAAAGTTTTCTTAGTGTTGGTCAGTTAATCGAAAAAAGATTCAAAGTTATATTTGAAGATAAATGATGTTTGATCAAAGATTCAAAGGGTAGAGATGCGTTCAAGGTGAAAATGAAAGCAAAAAGCTTTGCTTTAAATATGTTGGAGTAGTAGCAAATAGCATTTTCGAGAACTATAAGCAATGCAGAATTATGAAACAAAAGGCTCGGGCATTTCCACCACGATACACTTCTACATATGCAGAAACATAACTTGGTGAAAGGCATTCCTTTGCTGGAAGACAAGCTATCTGATTGTGTGTCTTGTCAATATGGCAAGCAAGCCAGAAAACCATTCCCTCAAACAACTTGGAAATCAACACACAAGCTGCAACTTGCATACACAGATGTTGGAGGACCTCTTCAAATGCCATCTTTAAATGGTAATAAGTGCAACATTATATTTATTGATGATTCTACCAGATTTTGATGGATTTACTTCCTCAAATTCAAATCTGAAGTTGTTAGTATATTTTGGAAATATAAAGCATTGGTGGAGAATCAAAGTGGTTGCAGGATGCAAAAAATAAGGTCAGATAACAAAAAAGAAAATACAAATGACATATTTGAAAAGTTCTGCGAGGAAGATGGCATTGAACACCAACTCACATTTCCTTACACCACACACAGAATGGTGTAAGTGAGATAAAAATCGAAGTATAATGGAAATGACGAGGTGTATGCTGCATGAGAAGGAGTTGCCAAAAAGGTTGTGAGCAAAGGCTGCAAACGCTGCTGTTTTTTTGCTGAATAGGCTGCCTAGAAGAATTTTACAAGAAAAAACTCCATTTGAAGCTTGGTTTGGTTATAAGCCAAAGTTGAAAAAAGTGACGTTGCTATTTTTTGTTGGGGAATTACCCCGAAGCAATGCCGATCACGATGATAATAGTACCCAAAAATGCGGAATAAAACAACCAACAAGAACACAAAGATTTACGTGGTTCACCCAATATAGGCTACATCCACGGAGCACTGCAACTTTTATAACAGGAGAATATTACAACAAGTGTATACACCAATACACTCAATATCTCACGATCCCAACCCCGAGTATACCGAGAAAATATTTTCTCTAACTCACAAAAGAGAATTCCCGCACTCAAGAAAAAAATACACTCTTTTTTTCTATGCACTCTCTTTTTATCAAAGCTGAAAAGCTTTTGATTTTGGGATACAATAACTGAAGGAATTGAGCTCTATTTATAACTAAATTCCTCGTTCAATTTTATAACAAAACCGATGTGGGATCTGTGATTTATATTATTTTATTTAATGTGTGGGCCCCACCCCATTAAATTCTTACCTAACAATTCTCCCACTTGAAGACTTGATTCCAATCATGTCTTCACACCATCAGTGCAGCAGCTCATACCTCCTTTGTTAGTCCAGGAGACCAACTGAAGTCAAACACAACTTCAGTTTTTCAATGATAACAGCCTTCGTGAGCATATCAGCTGGATTCTTGCTTTCAGGAATCTTCTCAAGATTCAAGACTCCATTCACCTGATCTCTAAGGATCCTCATTCCAAGGATTTGTTTTGCAGTACCCAAATCCTTCAAAGCAAATTCCTTTGATAACTCTTTCTCGAGTTTATCAATCTCCTCCAGACAAGCTCCTGCTATCAACATATCATCTACATATATCAGTAGTATGATATCATAATCATCAAGCTTCACATAACAACAGTGATCAGCCTGATACCTCAGAAAACCATCATTATTCATTACACCATCAAACTTCTTGTACCACTGTCTTGGAGCTTGTTTGAGACCATACAAGCTCTCTTGAAGTTTGCACATCATTTTCTTTTTCCCTCGTACTTCAAATCCCTGTGATTGATTCATTTCTTCATCTAGCTTACCATGAAGAAACATCGTCTTTACATCTAATAGTTCCAGATGTAAATCTTCTTTTACCATCAATCCAAATACAGTCCTGATAGTAGTTAACTTTACCACCAGAGAGAAAATTGCAGTGTAACCAATGACTTCCTTTTCACCTTTTACAACAAGTATTTCTTTGTACCGCCTGCTACCGTCATGTTCTAACTGGTACTCCCACTTGCTCTGTAAAATCTTTTTACCTTCAGGAAGTTCTGACAACCTCCACATGTGATTGGATGACAGCAAATCCATCACATCTTCCATGGCTAACTCCCACTGTTTAAAGGTCTCATAAACATCCGATTTATTTTCCACAAAATAAACCCAAAATTTCCTGCTCGAATCGTCAACAGTAGTGCCATAATATCTTGACTGATCTCCAAGGGATGTCACAGGAGATGGTCCACATACATCAGTATGTACCAGCTCCAAATCCGCCGATATCGGTTCTCTGACCTCTTTTGAAAAGCTCACCTTTTTCTGCTTTCCAAAAAATACAGCTTCACACAGCTTGTGTTCAACGATCTTTAATCCCGGTAGCTTTCCATTTGAAACAAGCATCTTCATTCCCTTTTCACTCGTATCCCCAAGCCTACTATGCCATAGACTTGAATTAGCTCCAGCATCCACAGCCGCTAATTTATTTCTCAGACTGGAAGTCATATAAAGTGTTCCAGTTTTCTTTCCTCGAGCAACAATCATGGCTCCTTTTTTCACTTTCCAAGAACCATTACCAAAGGTCACCTTATGACCTTCGTCGTCAAGCTGTCCCACTGAAATCAGATTGTGTGTCAACTTTGGTACATGCCTTACTTTGTTGATTTTCCAGACAGATCCATTTGTCATCTTCATCCGGATATCACCCATACCAATTATTTCCAAAGGTTTTCCATCAGCCAGGAAAACTTTTCCGTAATCTCCCGCAATGTAATTATCGAATACATCACGATTACCAGTGGTATGAAACGAAGCTCCCGAATCCATAACCCAAGAATCAACGGGGCTTTCCATGGATAATAGCAGAGCATCATGTACTTCCTCAGTAACAACATTAGCGTTGTTCCTTGTTGATTTGCAATTCTTTTTCAAGTGACCATTCTCACCACAGCTCCAGCACTTCACATTCTTTTCAAATGTGTTATTGTCTTTTCCATTTCTTGACTTGGATCTACCATGCCGTTGGTTAAAACTCTTTTCGCCACTCCTGCCCCTTCCTCTATTCTCGAGATTTAGAGCAGAACTTGATGATGTTCCTTCACCAGAATCCATCTTGCGAACTTCCTCGGCAAGAATTTGATCTCTGACATCATTAAATTGTAGCTTTCTTTTTCCAACAGAGTTGCTAACCGCTGCCCGCATTTGTTCCCAATTGTCTGGTAAAGACGCCAAAAGAATAAGTGCCCGAATCTCATCATCAAATTTAATTTCAACAGAGGTTAGCTGTGAAACAATCGTGTTGAATTCATTGATGTGTTTAGCCACCGAAGCATCTTCTCCCATCTTCAAGTTGAATAACTTCTTCATGAGATGTACTTTGTTATTTGCCGATGGCTTTTCGTACATGTCCGACAAAATGGACATCATCTCCTCAGTTGTTTTTGCCTCCGCCACGTTATGTGCCACGTTCTTCGTTAGGGTCAATCGTATTACCCCTAACACTTGTCGGTCAAGAAGCTTCCAGTCATCATCTTCCATCTTTTCTGGCTTCTTTCCAGATAGAGGTTGATGCAACTTCCTGCTATACAGATAATCTCTAATCTGTAACCGCCAGAACGAAAAATCTGTTCCGTCGAACTTGTTGATTCCCGGTCCCGATCCATCATCTCCGGCCATCACTTCTCTAGCCTTAACAGAAAATCTAAAAAATCTTTTCTGATGCGGAAGATCAGACAAAGCTGCAACCACAGAGCATACTCAGAATTTTTAAGAATTTTCACAACAAGGCTCTGATACCAGTTGTTGGGGAATTACCTCGAAGCGATGCCGATCACGATGATAATAGTACCCAAAAATGCGGAATAAAACAACCAACAAGAACACAAAGATTTACGTGGTTCACCCAATATAGGCTACATCTACGGAGCACTGCAACTTTTATAACAGTAGAATATTACAACAAGTGTATACATCAATACACTCAATATCTCACGATCCCAACCCCGAGTATACCGAGAAAATATTTTCTCTAACTCACAAAAGAGAATTCCCGCACTCAAGAAAAAAATACACTCTTTTTTTCTATGCACTCTCTTTTTATCAAAGCTGAAAAGCTTTTGATTTTGGGATACAATAACTGAAGGAATTGAGCTTTATTTATAACTAAATTCCTCGTTCAATTTTATAACAAAACCGATGTGGGATCTGTGATTTATATTCATCCTCCATCTTTTCTGGCTCCTGATACCAGTTGTTGAGGAATTACCCCGAAGCGATGCCGATCACGATGATAATAGTACCCAAAAATGCGGAATAAAACAACCAACAAGAACACAAAGATTTACGTGGTTCACCCAATATAGGCTACATCCACGGAGCACTGCAACTTTTATAACAGGAGAATATTACAACAAGTGTATACACCAATACACTCAATATCTCACGATCCCAACCCCGAGTATACCGAGAAAATATTTTCTCTAACTCACAAAAGAGAATTCCCGCACTCAAGAAAAAAATACACTCTTTTTTTCTATGCACTCTCTTTTTATCAAAGCTGAAAAGCTTTTGATTTTGGGATACAATAACTGAAGGAATTGAGCTCTATTTATAACTAAATTCCTCGTTCAGTTTTATAACAAAACCGATGTGGGATCTGTGATTTATATTATTTTATTTAATGTGTGGGCCCCACCCCATTAAATTCTTACCTAACATTTTTGAGCCTGCAGAATATAAAGAAGCATAGAAGGATGACAAGTGGATTGAAGCAATGAAAGAGGGGCTCAAAATGATTGAAAAAAATGACACGTGGGAGTTGGTGGATATGACTCAACACAGAAAGATCAAAGATCATTGGAGTCAAACAGGTCTATTACAGGACCAAACTTAATGCAGATGGTTCTTCGAATAAATACAAAATCAGACATGTGTTTAAGGGGTATAGTCAAGTGTTTGGAGTAGATTTCTCATAAAATTTTGCATCAGTGGCACCGCTTGGATACAATCAGAATGTTGGTTGCTTTGGCAGCAGAAAAAGGATGGAAGATTTATCGGTTGGATGAAAAATCTGCATTCTTAAATGGTTATCTTCAAGAGGAGATTTATGTAGAGCAGCCTGGAGGATTCCAAATCAAGGGACAGGGGGAGAAGGTCTACTTGTTGAAAAGGCCTTATATAGACTTAAGCAGGTCCCCAGGGACTGGTACAGCAGGATCAACGAAAACCTTCAAAGTCTTGGATTTTTTAAAGGTCCATGTGAAGCTACATTATATGTAAAAGGAACAAGTGCCGACTTAATTATAGTTTCTATTTATGTTGATGATCTCCTTGTTACAGGAAGCAACAAGGAAATTTTAAAGAATTTAAAGTTGAAATGCTCAAAGTATTTGAAATGACAGAACTTGGTCCAATGTCCTATTTTTAGGTATGGATGTGCAGCAAGATCGTGATGGAGTCTTCATAAATCAAAAGTATCCGAGAGAAATAATCAAAAAATTTCACATGGAAGATTGTAAAAGCACCAGCACACCAATGAATGAGAAGGAAAAAATTTAGAAAGATGATTGAACAGAAAGAGTTGATGAAAGCAAATATAGAAGCTTGAATGGTTGCTTAATGTATCTTACAGCCACTAGATCAGACATTGTTTGCTGTAAGCTTACTTTCGAGGTTCATGAATTGTGCAAGTGAAGTGCACTTTCAAGCTGCAAAAAGGATTGTAAGATATGTAAGATATATCCACGGCACAACAAATTATGGCATTAAATATTCTTACTGTCATATTTTTAAGCTTCATGGTTTTTCTGATAGTGAGTGGGCGGGCTCTATTGATGATATGAGAAGTACAACAGGTTTTTGTTTCAGGTTTGGATCAGGTCTTTTCTCATGGTGTTCAAGGAAGCAAGATGTGATAGCTCAAAGTACAGCAGAGTCAGAATATGTAACAACCAATGCTACAGTAAATCAAGGAATTTTGATCAGAAAAATACTTGCAGACTTACATATGGAGCAAAATGAAGCAACACAGATTCATGTAGATAACCAAGCTGCAATCGCGATTTCAAAAGATTCCATTTTTCATGGAACGACTAAGCACTTCAAGATCAAGTTGTTTCATTTAAGAGAACTACAAAAGGATGGTGAAATCAAGATGTATTACTGCAAGAATGAAGATCAAGTTGCAAATATCTTAACCAAAGCTATACCACAAGTTAGATTTAAAATGCTAAGAACAAATAAGTCTCTGCAACTACAAGGCAAAGAGGAGTGTTGGAAAAGTTCGTCACTTTTGGTTCAAGATTTGCTAAATAATTGGTCAATTGATATAGGAAATTTTTTGAATTATTTTGAATTGATATTAAGAAGGTTTTTTGGTTTTCTGTTATGTTTTTCCAGCTCTATATAAAGAGTATTACAATGAATAATAATATAGAGCATTCCAAATACATTTCCCTGTTGCTTTCTTCTACTGGCATAAACTTCTATGCCCTGTTTTTGTTGCTATAAACCATCACGACCTTAAGCATTATGCACATTTTATTTGTCAGATGGATAAACTTGCTCAGTTCAAGAAAATTTTTATAGTTCGTGACACAAAATGGACCGATCAAAGTCAAAGAAGAATGGATGAACGCTTATAATTTTACTACAATCATGACATAAAATTTCTTCTTCTTAAATTCTTTGCTCTATTTTCAGACCAAGGAAATGTAGCCAAAATGCAAGGCAACAGAGAAATGAGATAAATAAAAAAAAAGAAACCCCATGTTAGTTTGATCGCTCATGAAAACCGAAAGGAAAATCAAAGAAATATATAGAATTTTTCCCAGAAATCAGAGTTTGCAATTAAATACAAGAAATACCAAGGCTGTCATCTGATTATTCTCGGCACTGTACTTGGATAAAAAACATGGGAAGTTGTTTTATTATCGTCTTTCTCATCTGGTCAATCCAAAAATTCTACCTTTTTTCAAGTTCGTCTGTTTCCGCTTCACCTTCACATCAATCCCACCATCCACAATGGATTTAAGCACAATCTTAACCTTCCCCTCCGATTTTTCCCCTTTTTTCGGAGTGTAGATCACATTATGTATGTCATCGGCCAATGCTCTTTGAGCCAACACTGCACCAACGGTAGCACAAGCACTTCTATTCTTAGTGGACGCCAATTCGAATTTCATATCCTTGGAAATAGAATGTGACACGGCTACAACATTGCTAGTCGACCGGTGAATGATGCTAGCACGTACTGAGCCTTTTGATATGTATACATCCAAGCAAAATGGCTCGTGATAGGGAGCCGTCAGCTGGTTGAAAGTGGGAACTCTTTGCTTCTTTATGGCACTTAAGTCTCCCAATTCGCGAAACCGATCCATCATTAGTCTATTCTTGTCAATTATTTCAGTTTTATCATCTTTATTTTTCTTCATTTTTGTCAGGCGATCCTTCTTTGATGTTTCTTCAACCACAGAAATGGATTTCGGACTTGAAGTTTCTTTCTTCTTGTTCTCTTTGCTGTTGTTGTTATCCTTCCCCTCCTTCAAAGATTTCCTCCTATGGAAATCAAATTTATACTCTTCGTACTCTTTGGAATCCTTGTTAAGCTCATAAAACAAATTTCGGCGAATCCTCATATCCTCAATGTCATCAAAATCATGCTCATTTGCATTTAAATTGACAGAATTCACCACCTGAATACCACCATCGTTATCTTGACCGCGAAACAAAGGCCTGGTTTTAAATACTTCAAGCTTCTCATGGGCTATCCAAGCATCCTTTAACCCCGAAGAAACTCGCCAGGTTTCATCATCCACGAGTTCGATCTTGCAGTCCTTCAAGCCAGCATCATTATCCATGAACAATGACGAAAGATGAATCCTACTAGTCACAGAATATTCCCTTCCATGACCGAAAAATTCCGGGGCTCTATCTGAAAAAAATTGACCACAGCATGAGAACGAATGAGTATTCGCCAGCGATTTCAAGACGGCGATTCTTTTCGAGAGTACAGATGCCATTTAGTAACCGTAGAAGACTCTCAAAGCCAGAACTTTGATGGGATTTCTCTTTTCCACAATTTATCAAACAGTTGGTGGTCCACTGACACGTCCTCCTCGTCGCGAGCAACCAGAACGGGGATGATTTAGCTCCGATTATCGGCGCGGCAGCCTGGAGAAGATTCCGACGAAGTGATTTCACCTAAAAACGGAGCGAATTTATTTGGGAATTCAGACTAGGAAATCCAGTTTAATATTTATTCCTTTGCTATTTTTGAAAGAAAATCAAATTTTTAATTAACGAAACTGCAAAATGTTTGATGTCATCGAGTGGAACTAAATATTATTTATACATATTTCGAGAAAATATATCTCTCACTTATTTATTAAAAAAACATCTGAAATCAAGTTACTGAATTTATTAATATAATCATATTTTCTTTCTTTTTTAATAAAGGATGATTTCGTCTTTACAGATAATTTCATTCAATTTCTACTATTTATTTTGCATTACCAATAATTAGATTGAAATCAAATTTGTATTAGTCATTTCATTTTATTTTTCATTTCTTATGAAACCAAATGTAGTAATAGAATCTAAAATATCATTTCATTCTCATCATTTATAAAATTGATTTGTATCTATAATGTCTACGAAGAATCAGAAGATTCTTTTTCATGACGACTTTCCATATGTAGCCTATTAACAAGGAAAACTAAATTATTAGACATTCTCCTACAAAAATCGATGCTGAAATTATCTTCTTGAAGAGAATTCACGAGGATAATTGTGGGCTTATACACCTATCATATGAACTATTTTGATATTCCATTGTATTGATCGGTGTCTGAACTAGGTGATCATATTTTAGTTTGCTTTTATATCAAAATATAGCTTTTCCCAAACTACTTGGTCGCATTATTAATGATGACAAGCTCGATTATCTAATAACTCGTTCAAGTCCATTCGTCTTGACAATGCTGTTGAATTCAATCACAAGTGTTGGGTGCAATAATTGTCCCTGCTTGGTAGAGCGATCGAACTGTGGTGCTTGAACTGTTGTGCGGTTTAAAAGATTTGAGTTGCACTATGACCATCAGCTATAGCTTTTGGTAAAACGGCAAGTGCTCGGTCCTACAATTGGTATAAGAGCCAAGGTCACAGGTTCGATTCTCATTGATTGCAAGGAGTGCAAGTATTGGGAGAGAGATTGTTGGGTGCAATAATTGTCCCTGTTTGGTAGAGCGATCGAACCGTGGTGCTTGAGCTGCTGTGCGGTTTAAAATATTTGAGTTGCACCATTACCACCAGTTATAGCTTTTGGTAAAGCGGCAAGCGCTCGGTCCTACAACAAGCACTGCTTCTTATTCTCTTGTGATTAATGGCCAGTATTATGGGCATTTTCATGGTAAGAGAGGCTTGCGACAAGGAGACCCACTCTCCCCTTTATTATTCTCTTTATGCATTGAAGTACTATCTCGAATGCTAAGGAGAATGTCTCGGTCACCCCATTTTCACCTTCCACCCGAAATGTGCTCACCTTCGGATTACTCACTTAGCTTATGCTGATGATCTGCTGTTGTTATCTTATGGGGATAGATGTAGTGTGGACATGATTATGCATTGCCTTAACCAATTTGAAGACATGGCGGGTCTTAGAATTAATGCATTGAAATCAAATATTTTCATTGCCAGTGTTGATGAATCTAGGTCGCAGGATATTATTTCGGCCACTGGTTTCTCTCTTGGATCACTTCCTTTCAAATATTTAGGGATTCCCTTTGCCGCGAGACAACTCCGAGCAGCAGATTACAATGTCCTCATAGACAACATCTCGAAGAAGGTTAGATCTTGGCCTACACACTCACTTTCTTATGCCGGCAAAATTGAATTGATAAGATCTGTCATACAAGGAATTGAATGTTTCTGGTTTGCTATACTTCCGATACCAAACTGTGTAATTGATACCATATACTCCATTTGTCGCAAATTTGTGTGGCCTACTAAGCATCCTCCTATTGCTTGGTCTATGTTATGCAAACCGGTTGCGGATGGAGGATTGGGATTGAGGAATTTGAAAGCCTGGAATCGAGCATTGCTTGCCAAAACTTTATGGAATATTCATATGAAAAAAGATAGTTTGTGGATCAAGTGGGTGAGCCACGTTTACAGCTGATATGGTGATGTTTGGACTTGGGTTTGGCATAAAAACCGATCACCTTTGACCAAAAACATCTTGTGCATCCGAGATGAATTATTGCAACAAATGGGTTCGGTTCAACAAGCTGTCGCATGCCTACACACTTGGTTTGGGACTGCAGGTGGTCTAACTAAAGCTTATCACTTCTTTGTCCAAGCGACAGGGTTGTGGCCTTGGAAGCCTCTTCTCGCGAAGAACTTCATAATCCCAAAACACCGATTTATTCTTTGGTTTCTAGCACAAGGTAAACTTCTAACTAGAGATAGATTGGGGTTTATCAATGATCGCCGGTGCGTACTTGGTCTACAGAAGATGAATCAGTTTCCCATCTCTTTTTCAAGTGCAAACTTTCGAAGGATATTTGGGATGCGGTAAGGCATTGACTAGGCATGAAGAAATTAATGAGCTCTCCATCAACCATTTTACGTGCTTTCAAGACTACTTACATGGGGATCTCATTGCTATCTAGATTAAGAACAGCAGCTCTTTCAGCAACGGTGTACAATGTGTGGAATATTCGCAACAGGATCATGTTTCAAGGAGATAAGGTAGACACTAATGCAATTTTCATAAAGATTAAGATCCATACATACCGATGTGTTCCTGAGGCGACAAATCTTATGACTTCTTTATAATGTTTAGAAAGTTGAGGTAGTTTGATGTTTGATATCATTTAATTTCGGACTATCTCCTGGGGTTGCCCAGTGTATTTGTAACAACTTTTTACCGTTTTTAATGGAATTTAGGTTTCATTAAAAAAAAAAAAAAAGACTTTCAATTTCTGCTCGAGGTTGTCATAATAAGGATCAAGAATTAGTGGGTGTTGTGAGGGTAAAACGAAGTACAATAAAAAAAAAATGTTTTTTAAAAAGAAATTGTTTTATTAACTATTTAAAAAAATGTTTTATTTTTTTATTACAAATATGTGATTAATAATCCTATTAATCACATATTTGTAATAAAAATTAAATTTTAAATACAATTATATATATATATATATATATATATATATATATATATATATATATATATATACACGAAATAATCCAATTTTAAAAAAAATGTGAAAAAGAAACGAATTGGGAAAAAAACTGAACTAGTCAAATCAAACAAAAAAAATACCACACAGTCAAGTTTTTTTTATATATTTTTACTTTTGTTGATTTTTTTATATTCCAATTTTTTTAAAAAAATATTTTCACCTTTCTTATATTGTTAATTTTTCTCATTCCTTTTTAAGTTTAAATGCAAAAAATAAATTTTTCCTTTATTAAAGATTTTAAGAAATAATCCAATTTTCAAAAAAAATGTTAAACAAATTGTTTGTCACGAAAATTGCGGGCGTGCCAGGCACGTGTTCGTGCCAAAGTTGTGAAATAATCCGACTTCGTTTAACAAACGTTGTGAGTCTCGATTCGGTCGTAAATTCTAACTCTTTCGAAATGGCTTCAAAATTAAACGTATAAACTGAAGAAAATAAAGGAATTATAGAGAGAATCCATTGACAACATCAAACTTAAATATGTTGTTATGAATTTTGATCAACATTCTACAACAAAGTTGAAGGAATAAGAAAATATACTGCTTGAAAATGGAAAAGTGAGCGAACAATTAATAACAGAATTCTGCAGAAGATTGTTGTAGATTTTTTGTGTTGATTTGTCGGGGCTTCTTTCTGATTCATCCTTCTACTTTTGTCACACTCCACAGAGAAGTTTCAACCACATTCCACGATCACTCCACGTCTTCCATCTTGGGTAATGGATGTAACAGGCCGCAACGTACTTTCACTGGGCCAACTGCAACTCCACTGGGCTTTATCTGTTGGGCTACTGCTCATGGGCTTCAAAGTGGGCTTTTTGGATTATATTTTAGGCACAACAATTGTCCCCCTAGCCAATTTGGGCCAATGGGCAATTTGGCTCATTTTGGCTATTTGGTTAAGTTGACCAATTTGGTCCAGTGGGCCATTTGACTACTTTATTTGGTCTTCTAGCTATTCAACGTACAATCATATAGTTTAAAGAAATGGTTCTATAGATTTGAAGAAAAATGACAGCTAGAACTCGTGTTCTTCCTCAACAGGTTAGACCCGAGTTAGCTTTCCTTGAACTCATTCCTTATCTCTTTCTTTCTCATTTCATTCCCCCAAATCTCTAGCGGCGCCCACTGATATTCTCGAAAAACCCACCGATTACATCGCCTTTGTAATGCCACTCAAGTTTATGAAAATTTTCATCATCAATCTCCTTTACATCTAGCCACACCTTCTCAAGATAGGTATGTTGCACCATTTTTCCCAATCCTCTATCACCAAAACATTTAGAATTTGATACATTTCATGATGCACTCAAGATGTTTGTGAATATGTCTGAATGAGTTTTTGATAATTAACAATGGGTGTTGCACTTCAACAAAGCGACTACCTTGATGTGCATATTCAGAGCTTGGCATGTAACTTACCGTACTTTTACCATTCAAAATTTGCGGAAAAATTAAAAATATTCTTAAACATAAAATCCATATGGTTGTCATTCATCATTCATCATAATAATATTTGAAATCAACAACACCAACTAAAATTTTCTAACAACATACTTATTCAAAACGTCTCACAACCAACATAAAATCAGAGTATTTTAAACTTTTCATAAAAACATAAACTTAGTGGTCCTCGGGTTTAGCCTTCTGCTCAGTCCAAGCCTGCCCCTTGGTCGCCACCTCCTGTCTCCTCCTCAACATACTCACCTGCATCGATCAAGTCTAGTGAGTCTAAAGACTCAACACGTATAAACTGGAGATAGCAAGTACTACATAATAACCACATAAAATTTCAAAATATAACATACATACTTGAAAGTTGAACCTACTTCATAAACTTGAATTTACATACATACATAATTAGACGTGCCATCAACTTAAACTTTTCATAAACATACTTGTATACTTGAATATACTTGAACATACATAACTTCAATATTTTTCGTAGAGGATGTTTCAAATCAAGTGACCCATAACATAATAAATGTCTGATCAGACAAACCACAGTACTGGGCTGACAGAGACGTATCCACTGCCACATACATAAGATCCTCGTTCATAATTTAACGGGCTGGTTGGTCCCCGTTCATAATTTAACGCTTTCCAACATCGATCTAACCCGTTCATAATTTAACGGGCGGATTGGTCCTCGTTCATAATTTAACGCTTTCCAATCCTAAACATACTTTGGTCACAAGACATTTGCATACCTCCAAAACTTAAAATATTTTCTTTGCACGTCATCATACTTACTTACTTACTTGGCGTTGAGGGATTCGTTGGACTTCGACTGGGGCCGTTGCTGCACATACTAACATGAATTTTTAAATACTTAACTTGCATGTCTTAGACGTAGGTACTCGAGCTCACCACCAAAGTGAATAAGTAGCTTATGACATTCTAGTTCGCTCAGGACTTGACCTCGCATAATCATCGTACTAAACCATGACATAAAACCACAAAACAAATCCTATATTTTACATAAATAAATTTTAACCAAGGTGCTAAACCATGATATAAAACCCCGAAGCAAATCCTAAAAAAAATTTTTTTTTTTTTTTTTTTTTTGAAAAGGGTGTACACGGACCCCGTGTAGGGGTCCGTGTACGGGTCCGGGTAGGCTCTGGAAATTCGTATTTTTGAAGAAAAAAGACACGGACTCTGTGCCGGGGTCCGGGTACCCTTTGGACTTGCAAACTCACGAAAACTCACTAACTTATTCATTCACCCTTTCACTCCAAGCCTAAGGACCATGAACCAACACCTCAAGACTCATCCTAGGATGTTATTACATTGATTCAGACCCATACAAACACCTCGAACGTTCCCAAACATCGGCAAGTAACTTCAATACAACAATAACACGTAATTCGGCACCGTTTCGCTTCCTACGACTTCTATTATATCCCAAGCCAATCCCGACCCAAACGAACCACCAAATAACACCTAAATACATTCCATAACATATCTAAATGCAGTAGCACAATCCCGTCGATGCCCAACGAAGCCTGCAACAAATAACTTCAAGAACACATCAACACATAATTTTCTGAAAAACGAAGTTTGAGCAGTCCCACAAAAAAGGTCATAACTCACTCAATTTTTATCCAAATATTTCCAATTTACTGTCAAATCGAAGGTATCGAAAAGTTATACAATTTTTAAGTTTAAAGTCTTCTCAAAATCATGACCAAAAAGTCGCAGTATTTAAAAAGACAGTAAAAACGTGATTTTAGATCTAAAATTAATTCAAAACTGATCCGAATCATTTTCTGCTCAAACGACGAACGTCACACATATATATTTACGCATAAAACAATGCAACGCATAATATGACATGATCGATGCAGAAAGAACAGATTATACATGCCTTTGATGATTAAATAATACCGAAACGACGACACCGAAGCGGAGACAGAGCGAGAGACGATCCGGAACGAACTTGGTTCGATTTTCTTGAAATAAACTCAACAAAATATTGCTGGAGATTTTCAGAGAGAAGGTGCTTGATGAAGGAAATGGGAGAGGAAATAATGGAGAGGAGATTTAATGTAAAAGAATTCTAACAAAACTTCTCATCTCCTTTCTTTAGTCAAAGATATAATATAAAAATGTGTTGTGTTTGATGTTTGTGTGATACGTGTATGAGTGTGTATGAAAGTGTGAGTGTGTGTGAGTTTAGTTAATTAGGGAAATATAATATGCTAATTTAATAGTTAAAAATGTTATTAAAAGTTAATCTTCTATATTTTACAAAATCCTCAAATTAACAACATAAAATACAAAGGTACTAAATCTCTAAAAGTTTTAAAATTATAAAATCACCTAATAATTAATTATGCTTTTAAAATATTAAAACCTCATAAATCCATTAAAATACTCAAATCCTAACTTAAAATAAAATATCGCAATTAAATTAATTAAAAATCATCCTGGTCTCCTTTCCTCGATCCCGCCTCGAATAATTGTCTGAAACATAAAACTCAAGAAAATATTTTAACGTAGATCAATTAAACATAAATATTAAAATAATAAATTTCATAAATTAAATAAATGCATAGATTTTACGTATACTGATTTTGGGCATTACAGTTTTTCCCCCACTTATAAAAATTTCGTCCTCGAAATTATGTCTTACCGAACAACTCCGGGTATCGAAGTCTCATGTCTGCTTCAGCTTCCCAAGTGGCCTCCTCCACTGATTGGTTCAGCCACTGGACTTTGACTAGCTTAGTCGTCTTATTCCGAAGCCTACGCTCTTGCCTGTCTAAGATTTGAATCGGTCTTTCCTCATAAGACAGGTCTGGAGTCAACTGCAACGGCTCATGGCTCAGAACATGCGAAGGATTAGCTAGATACTTTCTCAACATAGAAACGTGGAACACATTGTGCACTCCGGACAAATTCGGCGGTAAGGCTACACGATAAGCTAGAGTTCCAACTCTGTCAATAATTTCGAACGGTCCAATAAATCTCGGACTAAGCTTGCCTCTTTTCCCAAATCTCATAACACCTTTCATAGGTGCTATTTTTACAAAAACGTGATCACCTACGGAAAACTCGAGATCTCTTTTTCTCTTGTCAGCATAACTCTTTTGACGGCTCTAGGCGGTCTTCAATCTGTCACGAATCTTAACCACCACATCTGCAGTCTGCTGAACTATTTCTGGACCAAGTTCTGCTCTCTCACCAACTTCATCCCAATGAACTGGCGATCTACACTTCCGTCCATACAAAGCCTCGTAAGGAGCCATACCTATTGATGATTGGAAACTGTTATTGTAGGTAAACTCCACTAGAGGTAGCTTAGACTCCCAGGTCCCCTGAAAATCAATCATACAGGCTCTCAACAAATCTTCTAATATCTGTATCACTCGCTCAGACTGGCCATCTGTCTGAGGGTGAAATGCTGTACTGAAAAGCAACTTCGTCCCCATGGCTGCATGTAAGCTCTTCCAAAAGGACGATGTGAACCTCGGGTCCCTGTTGAACACTATCGAAACTGGAATCCCGTGCAAACGAACTATCTCCCGGATATAAAGTTCTGCATACTGAGTCATGGAGAAAGTCGTCTTCACCGGTAAGAAATGTGCCGACTTAGTTAGTCGATCCACTATGACCCAAATGGCATTGGATCCTCTGACTGACCTCGGCAAACCAACAACAAAATCCATGGTAATATTCTCCCATTTCCACTCTGGAATGGGGAGTGGCTTAAGCATCCCTGCTGGCCTCTGATGCTCTGCTTTCACTTGTTGACAAGTGAGACATTCTGACACAAATCTGCGGATGTCTCGTTTCATCCCTGGCCACCAATACAAAATTTGCAGGTCTTTGTACATCTTGGTACCTCCTGGGTGAATAGAATACGGAGATGCATGTGTCTTTGACAAAATATCCTGTCTGATTGAATTAACACTAGGCACCCACATTCTATCTTTGTATCTCACAATACCATCGGACATTGAATAAAGTACACTGCCCTTGGCTTCATCTTTCAGCCTCCATTTCAATAACTGCTCATCTGAAGGCTGACCTGCTCGAATACGGTCTAACAAGGAAGATTGGACTGTCAGATTAGACAACTTCGGAGCTCTGCCCTCGGGATAAACTTCCAACTCAAACTTTTGAATCTCAGACTGAAGAGGTCTCTGCCCTGATAACTGAGCTATTCCGGCAAATTTTCTGCTCAACGCGTCTGCAACAACATTAGCTTTTTCCGAATGGTAGCTAATTTCACAGTCATAATCCTTCACCAGTTCTAACCACCGTTTCTGTCTCATATTTAGCTCTTTCTGCGTGAAGAAATATTTGAGACTCTTGTGATCGGTGAAAATCTGACATTTCTCGCCGTATAAATATTGTATCCAAATCTTCAATGCAAAGACAACGGCTGCTAACTCAAGATCATGTGTCGGGTAGTTCTTCTCATGTACCTTCAACTGCCTGGAGGCATAAGCTATGACCCGGCCCTGATGCATCAATACCGCTCCTAAACCGTGCTTGGATGCGTCGGTATATAACACAAAATCTCCTTGCCCTGATGGCATAGCTAACACCGGTGCTAAAATAAGAGCTTGATTCAAAGTATCGAAGCTCTTCTGACATTCATCACTCCACACAAATTTGGCATTTTTCTTGGTCAATGAAGTGAGTGGCACTGCTATGGATGAAAACCCTTGAATGAACTTACGGTAATAACCGGCTAAACCCAGAAAACTGCGGATATCAGATGCATTCTTCGGCTCAACTCATTCCTTGACAGTTGCTACTTTCGCTGGATCCACCTCGATACCACTACTAGATACTATATGACCCAAAAACGCTACATTTTCCAACCAAAATTCGCACTTACTGAATTTCGCAAATAACTTGCGACTCTGGAGAATCTGTAAAACTATCCTCAAATGCTGGTTGTGCTCTTCATGGCTCTTCGAGTATATGAGGATGTCGTCAATAAATACTATGACGAACTGATCAAGATACGGCTGGAAAACTCGGTTCATGAGGTCCATGAAAATAGCTGGAGCATTCATCACTCCAAACGGCATTACTAAGAACTCGTAATGCCCATATCTGGTCCTGAAAGCTGTCTTGTGGACATCTGCATCCTTCACTTTCAGCTGGTGATACCCTGATCGAAGATCTATCTTAGAGAACACTGTAGCTCCCTGCAACTGATCGAACAGGTCCTCGATTCTTGGTAGTGGGTATTTATTCTTGATCGTTACCTTGTACAACTCTCGGTAATCGATGCACAGTCTCATGCTCCCATCTTTCTTTTTCACAAAGAGCACTGGTGCGCCCCATGGTGAGAAACTAGGGCGAATAAATTCCTTGTCAAGAAGCTCCTGAATCTGCTGTTTGAGTTCTAACATCTCGGCTGGAGCTAGACGGTACGGTGCCTTAGATATTGGCACGGTGCCTGGCATGAGATCAATGGCAAACTCCACCTCTCTTTCTGGTGGAAGGCCTGTGACATCATCTGGAAAGACGTCTGGGAAGTCCCTGACTACTAACATGTCTGATAAAGATGGAGTGGGTACTTCAGGTGCAGATGTCATGCTGGCTAAGAAAGCCTGACAACCCTTGGAAATCAGTCTCCTCGCCTACATGCAGGAGATCATGCGAGGAAAACTCCTCCATCTGGATGGCTCAAATAAAAACTGCTCCATTCCCAACGGTCTAATCAGTGCTGATCTTTTCTGGAAATCAATCAGAACTCTGTTCTTAGTCAGCCAGTCCATTCCCAAAATAATATCGAACTCTGGCATTGGTAGCAGGATCAAATCTGCATACACTAAATGGCCATGCAATTCTAGATCGATATCTCTGACTACTCTAGTAGCTAACAGCTCTTCCCCTGATGGGACTGTCACTGAATAATTCACGTCGAGGCCGATGGTCTTGATATCCAAGTGACTAGCGAATGTCTCTGAGATGAATGAATGGGTGGCTCCTGAGTCTATCAAGGCCTGAGTAGCTATTCTCTTAATGAAAATACTTCCGGTCAGTAAGGTAGTGTCTGGATTCGCTTCCTGTGCATGCATGGCGAACACTCTGCCCTGAGTTGGCTGTTTCAACTACGGCACTCTTTCAGCATGTGGTCACTAGCTCCACACTTAAAGCATTTGCCTGATCCATACAAACATGGCCCTGGATGCTGGCGGTTGCACTTAGGACACACTGGGAAAATAACGGGCTTCTGAGGTGCCCCTGCTGTTGAACTGGACCTTTGCCCATCGGCGGTCCCTGATACGGCTTCTTCCCCGGAGGCCCTTGGTAAGGCCTCTTATGCTGAGGTCGCTGATGCTGCTGCTGCTGGTGTTGCGGTGATGCCTGATAGGGCCTCTTGCCCTGCTTTTCCGCCTCGATATCCCTCAGATCTTGTTCTGCCGCCAAAGCTCTAGAAACGGCAACTGCATATGTAGTAGGGCCATCTACCCTCACATCACGGCGCAAGATAGGCCGCAAACCATCCATAAAATGTCTCAGCTTTGCCTGGACATCATTAGAAATCAGGTGTACAAAGTAACACCCCCTCTCAAACTTCCTGACGAAATCTGCCACGCTGCTATATCCTTGACGCAACGTCATAAATTCTCTGGTCAATCGGGATCTTACCTCTTCAGTGAAGTACTTGGCGAAGAACAATTCCTTGAATCCCGTCCAAGTCAAAGTCTGCAAATTCACTGCCACTGATGCGCTCTCCCACCATAGCCTAGCGTCCCCTGACAAAAGAAACGTGACACATCTGACCCTACCAGCATCGGTCAGCTCCATAAAATCGAAGATTACCTCGATGGATTTGATCCATCCTTCGGCTATCATCGGGTCAGTGGTTCCCGAGAACTCCTTTGGACTCATCCTCCTGAACCTTTCATACACTGCTTCTGGCCTGGGTCTCTCCTCTGCACCCATTGCTGCAGCGTGGTTCCCCGCAAACTGTACGAAGAATTGAGTCATTCCTGCAAGCATTTGTGCCTGCATATCTGGTGGTGGAGGAGGAGTGGCCCTCTCTCCATCATAAGTCTCTCTGTCCTCATCCCTTGCTCCACGGGCAATCAAACGTCTAGGAGGCATATTGTTCTAAAATTTACCCAACATGCATGAACATAATATAAATTACATAAGATGCACATAACTTAAATTTTAAATATGCCCATGCTGAAATCATGACTAAATACTTACTACATAACATAATTTCAAAACTTTGAAACTTAGAGACTGGATATGGGACTTCGTGAGCTTCTTGTGACTGGCAGTAAGCATAACCCTTTTCTTAAACATAAAATCCATACGGTTGTCATTCATCATTCATCATAATAATATTTGAAATCAACATCACCAACTAAAATTTTCTAACAACATACTTATTCAAAACGTCTCACAACCAACATAAAATCAGAGTATTTTAAACTTTTCATAAAAACATAAACTTAGTGGTCCTCGGGTTTAGCCTTCTGCTCAGTCCAAGCCTGCCCCTTGGTCGCCACCTCCTGTCTCCTCCTCAACATACTCACCTGCATCAATCAAGTCTAGTGAGTCTAAAGACTCAACACGTATAAACTGGAGATAGCAAGTACTACATAATAACCACATAAAATTTCAAAATATAACATACATACTTGAAAGTTGAACCTACTTCATAAACTTGAATTTACATACATACATAATTAGACGTGCCATCAACTTAAACTTTTCATAAACATACTTGCATACTTGAATATACTTGAACATACATAACTTCAATATTTTTCGTAGAGGATGTTTCAAATCAAGTGACCCATAACATAATAAATGTCTGATCAGACAAACCACAGTACTGGGCTGACAGGGACGTATCCACTGCCACATACATAAGATCCCCGTTCATAATTTAACGGGCTGGTTGGTCCCCGTTCATAATTTAACGTTTTCCAACCTCGATCTAACCCGTTCATAATTTAACGGGCGGATTGGTCCTCGTTCATAATTTAACGCTTTCCAATCCTAAACATACTTTGGTCACAAGACATTTAGCATACCTCCAAAACTTAAAATATTTTCTTTGCACGTCATCATACTTACTTACTTACTTGGCGTTGAGGGATTCGTTGGACTTCGACTGGGGCCGTTGCTGCACATACTAACATGAATTTTTAAATACTTAACTTGCATGTCTTAGACGTAGGTACTCGAGCTCACCACCAAAGTGAATAAGTAGCTTATGACATTCTAGTTCGCTCAGGACTTGACCTCGGATAATCATCGTACTAAACCATGACATAAAACCACAAAACAAATCCTATATTTTACATAAATAAATTTTAACCAAGGTGCTAAACCATGATATAAAACCCCGAAGCAAATCCTAAAAAAAAAATTTTTTTTTTTTTTTTTTTGAAAAGGGTGTACACGGACCCCGTGTAGGGGTCCGTGTACGGGTCCGGGTAGGCTCTGGAAATTCGTATTTTTGAAGGAAAAAAGACACGGACTCCGTGCCGGGGTCCGGGAAGGGGTCCGGGTACCCTCTGGACTTGCAAACTCACGAAAACTCACTAACTTATTCATTCACCATTTCACTCCAAGCCTAAGGACCATGAACCAACACCTCAAGAATCATTCTAGGATGTTATTATATTGATTCAGACCCATACAAACACCTCGAACGTTCCCAAACATCGGCAAGTAACTTCAATACAACAATAACACGTAATTCGGCATCGTTTCGCTTCCTACGACTTCTATTATATCCCAAGCCAATCCCGACCCAAACGAACCACCAAAATAACATCTAAATACATTCCATAACATATCTAAATGCAGTAGCACAATCCCGTCGATGCCCAACGAAGCCTGCAACAAATAACTTCAAGAACACATCAACACATAATTTTCTGAAAAACGAAGTTTGAGCAGTCCCACAAAAAAGGTCATAACTCACTCAATTTTTATCCAAATATTTCGAATTTACTGTCAAATCGAAGGTATCGAAAAGTTCTACAATTTTTACGTCTAAAGTTTTCTCAAAATCATGACCGAAAAGTCTCAGTATTTAAAAAGACAGTAAAAACGTGATTTTAGATCTAAAATTAATTCAAAACTGATCCGAATCGTTTTCTGCTCAAACGACGAACGTCACACATATATCCGGGACGAACTTGGTTCGATTTTCTTGAAATAAACTCAACAAAATATTGCTGGAGATTTTCAGAGAGAAGGTGCTTGATGAAGGAAATGGGAGAGGAAATAATGGAGAGGAGATTTAATGCAAAAGAATTCTAACAAAACTTCCCAATCTCCTTTCTTTAGTCAAAGATATAATATAAAAATGTGTTGTGTTTGATGTTTGTGTGATACATGTATGAGTGTGTGTGAAAGTGTGAGTGTGTGTGAGTTTAGTTAATTAGGGAAATATAATATGCTAATTTAATAGTTAAAAATGTTATTAAAAGTTAATCTTCTATATTTTACAAAATCCTGAGATTAACAACATAAAATACAAAGGTACTAAATCTCTAAAAGTTTTAAAATTATAAAATCACCTAATAATTAAATTAGGCTTTTAAAATATTAAAACCTCATAAATCCATTAAAATACTCAAATCCTAACTTAAAATAAAATATCGCAATTAAATTACTAAAAATCATCTCGGTCTCCTTTCCTCGATCCCGCCTCGAATAATTGTCTGAAACATAAAACTCAAGAAAATATTTTAACGTAGATCAATTAAACATAAATATTAAAATAATAAATTTCATAAATTAAATAAATGCATAGATTTTACGTATACTGATTTTGGGCATTACATGGCCTATGGCTAGTGCACCTTCTGTAATCTTCATATTGAGAACACAACCACATGAGTTGCTTTTCTTTTGCCCAAATCATTAGCTAGCACTATATAAATTGGTTCTGATTTAGATGGCATAGTATGATGGATTTCAGAAGATAGAAATGAGGTATGTATAAATCACTCAACTGTCATTCACTTGGCCATCTTCCATCATGCTTAGTAGATGCTCTTCTTCATCGCTGTTATGTTGTACTATTATTTGAGCATTCATAGTTTATTGATCAACACTCTGTTATTCATCACTTGGTCTCATTTATTTCGCAGGAACATAGTTGGAGAAATCGAGAGTTTATCTCAAAAGCCAATACAAGAAAATACCTTAAAGACCAATAGAGATGAAAATTCCTCGTGGTAGTGACGCTGGCCTATCAAAAAGAAAATTACCAAGTTTTGATGAATATCTCTGCAACCAGCTGAGAATATACGTGTGGAGTGTCATGGACATTGAGAGAAAATAAAACATGCAGACTAGGAACAATAGCTGTCACTTTTTGCACTTGTTTGCCATGATTTGGCAAGTTTTTTTTTTATATGTAGAGTTGAAAAAGTGGCTTAAAAGCCAAACTTTGTTCTTGGAAACATGTTGTTTACCTTATATATGCTGTTTGGGATTTGTTTTCATGTATTTGTATTTCTGGGATGTCAAGTTTACAGGGGAAACTCTGCCCGGATTTCTGTAAAATAAATTAAGAACAACGGCTAAATAGCATGTTTTCTTCAATATTATCACAACATGTTATCACTATTGCTCATTATCACTCATACTTTCCAAACACCATCAAAGTATCGAAATATGTAATAAACGTACTCTACACGTCATCAATTCGACTATCAAGACAACACATTATTCTCTTAAAAACACACCAGCTGCAAAGGATTCCACGAGCAAATTTTCTTTTTATTTATTCACAGATGGTCCATCACTATTTGCAAACAAGTTCAGCAGGGAATGGCTTAAAAGCCTATTCCTCGCATATTACAGAAACTTTCTATGAGTCAATATCTCAAAATTAGCCAAAGTGGCTATCCAGCCTACTTTGTACAATACTTCTCATCTATTCCATCTTTATAAAACATCTGTCTCTGGCTGTCGATATTTAATCTGAGCCGGAGCTAAGATTAAATCCTCCATTTTTAACTCTTTTTCCTTGCTACCTCCATATTCCTCCTCAAATATTTTCTTTTCTTTGAATGACTCCTCCATTCTATACCTGCGCTCAGCAGCCTTTTCTTTCAATAAACGTCGTTTTTGGGTCATGGAAATAGGCTTTGGGAACTTTGGATGTTCCACCCGTTTCCATACACCATTGGGGATTGCTCTGGGAGGAATAACAAAACGAGATTTTCTGTCATATATATTATCTGTGTCTAGAGGTGGTGGCTTCTGTATTAGCTTCTGGAATGACTGTCGGTCACTTCTTCCCTCGCCATTCATTGACCCATGAAACGAAACCTTTCCGAGGTGCTGGTTCTCCGGCCTTTTGGCCATGGATCCCCTACTGTACCTCATATTCCTCCCGCTATAATACATATCATCTCCACTGTGACAGCGGCCTTTTCCATGAAAAGTTTCTGTCTTGTTCTCCTTTACCTCAAACATCATTTTCCGAGGCAGTGTGGCATACCAAATAAAAGCAGTACTAGTCAATGAATTGGAAAACAAACGTAACTTGTAGTTGGAAAAATTATCCAAATTTGCTAGCTCCCCACACTGTAATGTAAACCTCGCCACATGTTCCACGTTAGATTGACGGTCTTCCCCCGAGTATAACGTGAAGTCTGGAATGCGGTATCCTCTTGCATAAGAGTTGTCACGATCCACAACATCAGGATACGGTTTATGGAATTCTGGTCGGTTGATTGGCCTCACTCCTGGGCCATACAACTCTTGAATAACATTACGCACCATCTCAAAATCCACCACTTGAGTTTGTCGTAACTGGTAAGGAGGATAGATTGCCCCCCGAGTGTTATTCCCTCTACCTGGCACTGAAAATCCACGCATTCCCCCATCACTATACATCCCTGGATGTGAGTTAGGAGATGTCACAGAGAACATATTAGCAGCCATTTGTTTACTGTTATTGCAATTCTGGAATTTCAACCCCAACTCCTCGTCCTTTTTGTGCGGAGGAGTATATCTTCCTTCCTTGGCAGATTGAGGAATCAGTGCCTCCCCCAAGCGGCGACTTTCACCTGCTTGAGAAACCCCTGATCCTTGGCTTTGATCTTTTAGCAATTTAACGTCAGTTTCTTGAAGTTCAACATTTGCTGGTGTAACAGCCTCTCCTTTTGCAGACTTCCTCCATTCCTTCACTTCCGCCACAAATTCCATCATAACAGTAGCGAAAGTTTGGGTCATTTCTCTGAGATCACTGCGGATGTTTTTCTCCATGGCCAACATAAAGTTCAGTGAAGGTCCATCACCACCAGAAATAGCAATTCCTTCCTTCATAGTCTCCTCTTCGAACTGGTGAACAAGTCTTTCAACAGTTCTTCCATCTGCATCAGTTTCTTCTTCCTGTGAGCGATGAACTTTCCCCTGTGATAAAGGAATTCTCTCATTCTTCTCAGTACGCTTTGGAGGCATTTGGTCCCACTGGGCGTGCCAACTTGTTTGTCACGAAAATTGCGGGCGTGCCAGGCACGTGTTCGTGCTAAAGTTGTGAAATAATCCGACTTCGTTTATCAAACGTTGTAAGTCTCGATTCGGTCGTAAGTTCTAACTCCTTCGAAATGGCTTCAAAATTAAACGTATAAACTGAGGAAAATAAAGGAATTATTGTAAGGCTCGAGAATTATCGATATTATTGATGTTGGAATTGTAGAGATAAGAATGCACAATTATGAGATTTTGAGCAGCAGGGCCGAAGCCACACCGCACCCGCGGTGCTAAGACTACCGCACCCGCGGTGTAGGTGACAGAAATTGGTGAATTTGTGCGAACAGACACCGCACCCGCGGTGCTAGCACGACCGCACCCGCGGTCATGTAAGGACCGCACCCGCGGTCTAGGTGCAACATTTTTGGATGGACTCGCCGTGAGCACAGCGCATCCGCGATGCAAGAGGAGCGCACCCGCGGTGCTGCATGCGAGAGATCCACCTCCTTTTCTTAGCTTGACACATGGCATGTATATATATACAAAATGGCTGAATCTTCATCCTTCATTTCAGCTGCTAAGAGCACCGAGAGTTCCTTTTTCCTTCTTCTAAGTTTCTTCATGATAGAATTGAGATTATGCAACAACTAGCTATCCGATTTTAATTCCGAGGTAAGATTTGTGTTCCTTGCATTGACGGCTACAAAGTGACGTAAGTTTGATATAATTCCAGCATGATTCAGATTGTGGATGTTGGGGAACTTATGATTTTGTTGCGAATATATGTTCTTGATATATAGAGCATCGTATATTTGTTATCAGATCGATTTTCGGACACCGTATACGAGCCTTGCGAATTTCCAGCATGTATATTGATATTGATTGGAAGAATTGAGCATATTATATTGTGTTGATGAGTATATTATGAAGATTATGAGTTGTGGCTATGGTATATATTGTTTGTTGAGATTGAGTTGATCGGTATTGCGAGAATACGCTGTTATGCCGTAGATTTGTACCGAGATTTATTATTGATTGGCATATATGTTGCTTTGAGTTAGAGATTGATATTGGGTGTCTACACATTGCCGTTTCAGATTTGAGGTGACAGGTTTGACATTGGATTCGAGATCTCGACAGACGATTCGACAAGAAAGGTATAATTCATGTGGTCACGGGATTGCACAACTCGATTCAGATTTGATACGAGTTTCCCTAAATCACATACTAGATTGTTATTACATTGATTATGTAATGCCTTGTTTATTGATTTATATTCGAGTTCTGAGATAGGAGAGATTGGCAGACTTGCCAAAACTAGACGTTTCGGTGTATCGTCGCATAGGTGCAGATTTGCTATATGTGTAGACCCTCGATACAGAGTTGACCGAAGTCTAGGAATAAGACGTACCGTTGCCCCGAGTGGTTGGGTAGGTAACAGACCGTCTTATTCACACCGGGATCCCTAGATTAGAAAAGAGTCGAGTCAAGATTTGAATTGTCGAATACAGATTTGTATTCTACTACATGTTTAGATGTATATTCATGTTACTTGATTTATGTTATGCATTTGTACATGATTTATTATATTGCATGCATCCATGTTTTATACTGGGATATGTTCTCACCGGAGTTATCCGGCTGTTGTCGTGTCTGTATGTGTGCATGGCAACAGGTGGGGCAGGATCGGGGTCACGAGCTAGATGAGAGATGATGATAGCGTGGAGATCTCGGGCATTGTAGATTACTAGTGGTTTCTTATGGCACTTGTACTACTTATGTTTGTAGTTGTCATGTGAACACTAGTGTATGTTGTACGAACAGACTTGTATGTACATTACGTTGTTTAATTTTTATCGAGATATGTTATGCTTTAGTTAATACATTTGAATTAAAATTAAAAGCAAAATTTTGACCCACATTTTCGAACAAAGATCCAATTAAATCCCAAAAGAATAGAGTTAGAGCCCGGGTCCCCACAACAGGTGGTATCAGAGCAGTGGGTTCTGTAGACTGAAATAGAATAGAATGAGCGGGGTAGATCGAGTCATCTTCCTTGCTTTTGAGATGCTAGCATGCTTTATTGATTTCCCTATTATATGTTGTGTTGTATTATCTGAATTGATTTACAGCATTTCAAGCCTGAATCAGAACCGATTCTCGATCAGAGGTATATGATCAGAGGAGGGCTGAGACAGATGATATTGACTTTGTACTAATCAGTTTGATAATCAGATTTATGCCGCCTAGACGAGTGCCACAGCCAGAGCAGGGTAGCACATCAGGTGCACAGATGGACGTCACCGCTACACCGATGGAGACTTTATTGAAGAGATTCCAGTCCTTCCATCCTCCTACCCTGAAGGGCACAGAGAGTGCAGTAGAGTGCGAGAGCTGGCTTGATGATATCGAGATGTTATTTGAGTCTTTGGCATATACTGATGAGCGACGTGTGAAACTGATAGGGCATCAGATGCAAGAGGTTGCAAAGAGTTGGTGGTTGACGACGAAGAGAGCCTTGGAGCACCGAGGCATTGACATCACGTGGAAAGTTTTCAAAGATGAGTTCTATCAGCGCTTCTTCCCCGTCTCCTACCGGAAAGATAAGGGAGCTGAATTTGCGAATCTGAAGCAGGGACAGTGGAACATCGAGGAGTATGTTGCTAAATTTTCTGCATTGCTACGATTTGCACCGCATGTGGCCGGAAACGACGAGGCAGTGGCCGATCAGTTCATCAACGGGCTGAATCCCGATGTCTTTACTTTGGTGAACACGGGCCGGCCTAGTACTTTTTCAGAGGCACTGAACCGAGCGAAGGGAGCCGAGGCTGGCTTGATCAGGCAGCGAGGGGCTTCCTACGGTGTTCAGGGGCAGAGACCGCCACAGCCTACTACCGTACAGTTTCCATCACCTCCTCCTCGTTTTGACAGCGGAGCTAGTGGTAGTGGTAAGAAGGAATTTCTAAGGCTAAAGGCAAACAGTTTAAGAAATCTGGGAGTAGTTCATCGAGTTCGAGTGGATCTCGACAGAGAGGTCAGGGGTCAGAGTATAGTGGTGCATACTGTGGTTCATGCGGAGGGCGACATGCTACGGAGCAGTGTCAAGGAGTTCTGGGACGCTGCAACATCTGTAGGCAACAGGGACATTTCGCCAGAGTTTGTCCCCAGAAGGGTGCACAACGATTCCAGAGCACCGGATCATCAGCACCAGCGCCACAGATGGAGAGACAGGCATCTTCTGTACACTCCTTCCAGCCACCCTCTACACAGACCCAGCAGCGACTAGGAGGTAGTCAGACGGTGAGTCAGCCTCCCAGACAGCAGGCACGTGTTTTTGCCCTGACAGAGGAACAGGCGCAGGAGGCGCCAGATGACGTCATTGCAGGTAACTGTTTTCTTTGCGGTTATCCTGCATATGTGTTGATAGACACAGGGGCATCTCATACATTTATATCTGAACGTTTTGCATTGAGACATTCATTGCCTGTTGAGTCGATGTCGACAGTAGTGTCTATAGCTTCTCCGTTGGGCAGTGGTTTGATATCTGTGACTACTGTTAGACACTGTATGCTTCAGTTTGAGGGGCATGAGATTGATCTTGATTGTGTAGTACTTGGTTTAGCTGATTTTGACTGTATAGTTGGCATAGACATGTTGACCAAGTACAGGGCCACTGTAGATTGTTTCCACAAGATTGTCAGATTCAGACCCGAAATGACAGACGAGTGGAAATTTTACGGCAAGGGTTCCAGATCTCGGATTCCCTTAGTATCTGCTCTGACTATGAGTAGATTGCTTCAGAGAGGAGCAGAGGGCTTTCTTGTATATTCAGTAGATCTACTGAAGACGAGCCCAGCATTGGCAGATTTGCCAGTGGTTTGCGAGTTTGCAGATGTTTTTCCTGATGAGATTCCAGGGTTGCCTCCAGTTCGAGAGGTTGATTTCAGCATAGATCTTATGCCCGGTTCTGTTCCTATTTCGAGAGCTCCGTATAGGATGGCGCCGATAGAGCTGAAAGAGTTGAAAGCACAGTTGGAGGATCTTCTGTCCAAGGGATATATCAGACCCAGTGTATCACCTTGGGGTGCTCCGGTGCTTTTCGTTAGAAAGAAAGATGGTTTGATGCGATTGTGTATTGATTATAGACAGTTGAACAAGGCAACAGTGAAGAACAAATATCCTTTGCCTCGCATCGACGATCTGTTTGATCAGTTACAGGGATCTTCGGTATATTCGAAGATTGATTTGAGATCAGGGTATCATCAGCTCAGAGTTAGAGACGTTGATATTCCGAAAACTGCATTCCGAACCAGGTATGGACATTACGAGTTTGTTGTTATGCCTTTCGGTTTGACGAATGCACCAGCGGTGTTTATGAGTTTGATGAACCGCATTTTTCAGAGATATTTAGATGATTTTGTGATTGTATTTATCGATGATATTTTGGTGTATTCGAAGAATTTGACTGAGCATACAGATCACCTGAGGATTGTATTGAAGACTTTGAGAAATGAGCGGTTGTATGCCAAACTGTCCAAGTGTGAATTCTGGCTGAGACAGGTTGTCTTCTTGGGGCATATTATATCTGGAGATGGTATTGCGGTAGATCCGAGTAAAGTTGAAGCTGTGGTCAGTTGGCCGAGACCGACTTCTGTGCCTGAGATACGCAGTTTCATGGGTCTAGCCGGGTATTATCGTCGTTTTATTCGAGATTTCTCCAGTATAGCGAAGCCTATCACCCAGTTGACACAGAAGGATATGCCATTTGTGTGGTCCGAAGATTGTGAAGCCAGTTTTGTAGAGCTGAAGAAGAGGCTGACTAGTGCGCCTGTCTTGACGATTCCTGCAGGTACAGGTGAGTTCGTTGTATACTGTGACGCATCTCACAGAGGGCTTGGATGTGTTCTTATGCAGCGAGGGCACGTGATAGCATACGCCTCTAGACAGCTGAAGCCGCACGAGACTCGTTATCCGATTCATGATCTTGAATTGGCGGCGATTGTATTTGCACTCAAGATCTGGCGTCATTATCTATATGGCGAGAAATTTGAGATCTACTCCGATCATAAGAGCTTGAAGTATCTCTTTTCTCAGTCAGAGTTGAACATGAGGCAGCGACGATGGCTTGATCTGCTGAAAGATTTTGATTGCGAGATCAAGTACCATCCAGGAAAGTCGAATGCAGCGGCAGACGCCTTGAGTCGAAAGGTATGTGCTCTTTCCTTGTCGACTGTAGGTGTATCGAGTTTAGTAGAAGATTGTTGCTTGTCTGGATTGACATTTGATACAGAGAGTAGACCGCTGCGACTTGCTGCGATTCAGATTGAGCCAGATCTGATTTCGAGGATCAAAGAAGCACAAAGAACCGATCCGAATGTGCAGAGATCGATTGATATGGTCAGAGCTGGTCATATCTCAGAATATCAGGTTAGAGATTCTATTCTGTATGTGAATAACCGCATAGTGGTGCCAGATGTTTCAGATTTGAGACGACAGATCATGGCGGAGGCACACTGTAGTCGGTTCAGCATTCATCCTGGTGGCAGGAAGATGTATAACGACTTGAAGACACAATTCTGGTGGAAGCAGATGAAGACAGAAATTGCAGAATTTGTGTCTAAGTGCCTGAATTGCCAGCAGGTGAAGGCAGAGAGAAAGAAGCCCGGAGGTTTACTTCAGAGTTTGTCGGTTCCTGAATGGAAATGGGACCACATTTCCATGGACTTCGTGACGAAGTTACCTCGATCTTCACGGGGCTGTGACGCGATTTGGGTTGTGATAGACAGACTGACCAAATCAGCGTGCTTTATTCCATACAGGATGACTTATCGACATGATCAGATGGCAGCGTTGTATGTCAGAGAGGTCGTCAGATTGCATGGTGTGCCGAAGTCGATCGTATCAGATCGGGATCCACGATTCACTTCTCACTTTTGGCACAGCTTGCAGCAGGCTTTGGGTACGACTTTACACCTGAGCACTGCTTATCATCCCCAGACGGACGGACAGTCAGAGCGGACTATCCAGACTTTAGAGGATATGCTGAGAGCTGTAGTACTAGATTTTGGTACTAGTTGGCAAGATTCATTGCCATTGTGTGAGTTTTCATACAACAACAGCTATCAGACGAGCATCGAGATGGCACCGTTTGAAGCTTTATACGGAAAGAAGTGCAGATCTCCGTTATACTGGGATGATATTTCTGAGGTACCCGAGTTAGGGCCTGATATGATTCGTGAGATGACCGAGAAAGTGAAGATCATTCAGAAGAGAATGAAGACGGCACAAGATAGGCAAGCGAAATACGCCAATATCAAACGCAGACCGTTAGTATTCGAACAAGGAGACAGAGTATTTTTGAAGATTTCACCTTTTAGAGGCGTTGTCAGATTTGGCAAGCGTGGGAAGTTGTCTCCTAGATACGTCGGTCCGTATGAGATCCTTGAGAAGATTGGCGATCGAGCTTACAGACTTGGTCTTCCTCCTTCACTATCTGGCATTCACGATGTGTTTCACGTGTCGATGTTACGCAAATATATGCCGGATGATTCTCATGTCATTCACCCTGACGAAGCCGATTTAGATCATACTCTGAGCTATGTTGAGCGACCGATACAGATTCTTGATCGGAAAGAAAAACGGCTCAGAACAAAGACCATTCCGCTTGTGAAGGTTCAATGGAATCGTCATGGCATCGAGGAAGCAACTTGGGAGACAGAGTCTGAGATGAGACAGAGGCATCCCGAGCTATTTGTATGATGTGAGTTTTCTTTCAGTTCTAATGTCATTTCTTCCTTTACTATGATTGATTAAGTTGTTTGCGAGTTCGAGGACGAACTCCTGTCTAAGAGGGGGAGAAATGTAAGGCTCGAGAATTATCGATATTATTGATGTTGGAATTGTAGAGATAAGAATGCACAATTATGAGATTTTGAGCAGCAGGGCCGAAGCCACACCGCACCCGCGGTGCTAAGACTACCGCACCCGCGGTGTAGGTGACAGAAATTGGTGAATTTGTGCGAACAGACACCGCACCCGCGGTGCTAGCACGACCGCATCCGCGGTGTGAGACCGCACCCGCGGTCATGTAAGGACCGCACCCGCGGTCTAGGTGCAACATTTTTGGATGGACTCGCCGTGAGCACAGCGCACCCGCGATGCAAGAGGAGCGCACCCGCGGTGCTGCATGCGAGAGATCCACCTCCTTTTCTTAGCTTGACACATGGCATGTATATATATACAAAATGGCTGAATCTTCATCCTTCATTTCAGCTGCTAAGAGCACCGAGAGTTCCTTTTTCCTTCTTCTAAGTTTCTTCATGATAGAATTGAGATTATGCAACAACTAGCTATCCGATTTTAATTCCGAGGTAAGATTTGTGTTCCTTGCATTGACGGCTACAAAGTGACGTAAGTTTGATATAATTCCAGCATGATTCAGATTGTGGATGTTGGGGAACTTATGATTTTGTTGCGAATATATGTTCTTGATATATAGAGCATCGTATATTTGTTATCAGATCGATTTTCGGACACCGTATACGAGCCTTGCGAATTTCCAGCATGTATATTGATATTGATTGGAAGAATTGAGCATATTATATTGTGTTGATGAGTATATTATGAAGATTATGAGTTGTGGCTATGGTATATATTGTTTGTTGAGATTGAGTTGATCGGTATTGCGAGAATACGCTGTTATGCCGTAGATTTGTACCGAGATTTATTATTGATTGGCATATATGTTGCTTTGAGTTAGAGATTGATATTGGGTGTCTACACATTGCCGTTTCAGATTTGAGGTGACAGGTTTGACATTGGATTCGAGATCTCGACAGACGATTCGACAAGAAAGGTATAATTCATGTGGTCACGGGATTGCACAACTCGATTCAGATTTGATACGAGTTTCCCTAAATCACATACTAGATTGTTATTACATTGATTATGTAATGCCTTGTTTATTGATTTATATTCGAGTTCTGAGATAGGAGAGATTGGCAGACTTGCCAAAACTAGACGTTTCGGTGTATCGTCGCATAGGAGCAGATTTGCTATATGTGTAGACCCTCGATACAGAGTTGACCGAAGTCTAGGAATAAGACTGTAGTAGCCCGAATTCCAAATTGGGTAATTAACGGATTAATGGTGATTAAGAAGGTTTAATGTGTAATTTTGACCGTGGTCATGATCGGACGGACCGAAGATGGTTCGGTAGCACCGAAGAGTTCGGACGATCCGAAGTGGGTTCGGTGGATCCGATCATGAGGTGTCAAGAGTTGATCGACACGTCAGTTTACATGCAAGTTCGGATGATCCGAAGTGTAGGTTCGGTGGATCCGATCATGAGGTGTCAAGAGCCGATGGACACGTGGGATTTCGGACGTTCCGAAGTGGGTTCGGTGGATCCGAACATAGCCTATAAATAGTGCTCGGATTTCCTCATTTTGTATTGTCAATTCTTGAAGTTGTGTCTCATTTTGAGAGGTTTGGAAGGTTTCTAGGGTTAGTTGGTCGGTCGAGCGTTAGCCAAGAGCTGCCAGGATTAGTAGCGTAGTGACGCCTGAGTTACGAGGCAATCGACATCAAAGGGCTGTCGACGGACGAAGGTAAACCCTAAACCTTTGGTAGTACTGGTTTTGCTAGTCTAGCATGGTAGTATTGTTCATTGGGTATGCTTTTGATGCGTAGGCTTGTTCTAGACCTGATTAGCGGTGTTGCGTAAGGCTAGGCTTGCTGTGATAGAGGTACGAAAGTACTATCCGAGATATCCTGGTCGAGTATACATTCTTATATGTGTTGCATGATTATGTGGTGCATTGATATATGTCATATGATGCATGCTATTATGTCACGTTTTATGATGCATGTTGCATTTCATGTTGAGCCGTATCTCCTTCGAGATAGCCTTTACTGTTGAGCTGTATCTCTTTCGAGATAAGCTATATCTTGTGGGGCCGCTCAGCCCTGTCTTGTCTTGTGGACGCATGGACACCGAGAGTACACAGTGGCCGACGGGTCCGGAGGGCTTCGGTGATCCGGGACATTTTGGGTCCACGTCTGTTCTTGTAGTGGATGCAGTGACCCAGAGGAGTACCGCGCGGCACTATCCACTTGGCGCCTCTAGACTGAGCATTTTGAGATCCTTTGTTACTCCTGTTTCTTGACTACCCTGGTATCATATCATAGCATGTGCATTTCATATAGGTTTGTATACTCATGCTTTTGTACTGGGCGTTCTTATCGCTCACGTCCTCGGTTTTGTTTATCTTGGACACCCCATCCCCACGGGGCAGGCCTCAGGTTGGACAGCTCAGGAGGAGGAGGAGGAGGACGTTGAGTAGATGGTTGGTTTAGTTCTTCGATATCTTTTTGATTCGATATGGTTGTACCGTTTATTTGATTATATTTTGAGTTGTTCTGATTTCGATTGGGTTGTATAACTATTGTCGTTAGCCTTATTTCCGCTGTTATCTCTGATTATTATTAATTAAGTTAATTGCATGCTTAGTTCTTCATTAGTAGGTGATTCTGGACCGGGTCACTACATTTATGGTATCAGAGCATGCTTACGATTTTGGGATATAGATTCTGTTTTGGGATTTTCGTTGACCATTTTACCATTTTCCCCATTCTATCTTGTAGCGATGGCTGACCACTTTGGTGATGAGAGTAGTCAGGGAAGTGTAGGTCGTTGGGGTGACCAGGACGATCGTAGGCATCATCGTGAACATCGTCATCGTCGGGATGGTCCTAGGCGTTTTGATTTGCACCGTTTCATTCAGATGGGGCCTAAGCCTTTAGTCGGCGGTGAGACTCCCGATGATGCTGAGGATTGGTTAGAGCGCATGGAGAGTTGTTTCCGTGCATTCCAGTGCACCGAGGAGCAGAGGATGGAGACCCTTAGTTTTCTTCTCGAGGGCCGTGCGCGCAAGTGGTGGCGATCGACTTCTGCGCCGATAGTCCAGTCCCAGGGTAGGGTGACTTGGGCCGATTTCCGTGCAGCTTTCATGCAGCTGTATTTTCCTCCAGCCCTTCGCCAGGCAAAGACGATTGAGCTCCTGAATCTTAAGCAGGGTAGTATGTCTGTTGATGAATATCAGCAGAAGTTCTTTGAGTTGTTACCTTTTGCTCCTCATATCAGTGGCAGTTCTGAGGCCAAGTATGACCATTTCCTCCAGGGTCTTAACCAGGAGATTTTTGATCGAGTCACTGTCTGTGATAATCCTACTTCTTATGATGGGTTAGTGAACCGGTGTCGCCAGGCAGAGATCAGTCTCCAGCGTTGTAAGGCTATTCTTTCTTCTAGACCTCCGAGTACTTTGAGCCCTCGATCTCAGTCTTTCAAGAAATCTGGTTCTTCTTCTTCTGGATCTGGATCACGGTCTAGCGGTGTTTTCCGCTTTGGTAAGAAGAAGGTTTCTTGTGTACATTGTGGGAAGAACCATCCATCGGAGCAATGCCGATCAGCCGCGGGAGCTTGTTTTCAGTGCGGAGAGATGGGTCATCTCAAGAAGAATTGTCCTCAGTTGCGAGGTGGAGCAGGATCTGGTTCCGGATCTCAGACGACTGTTCAGCAGAGGAGGCAGGGTCAAGCAGTGGGTAGTTCAAATCTTCGACCTCGTGCCCAAGGTCAGGTTTTTGCGCTGAACCAGGATCAGGCTGCAGATGAAACGGAAAGAGTCATAGCAGGTACTTTTCGTTTATGCGGTATTCCTGCTTTTGTTCTTATTGATACCGGAGCATCTCATTCATTCATTTCTGCACGATTTGTTAAGCGTCATAAGTTACTGTATGTTTCTCTAGACGTCATTCTTTCCGTTTCTACCCCGATGGGTCATTCGGTGTTAGCAAAGCGTCTAGTGATGGGTTGTCCCTTAGATTTTGAGGGTAACGAATTGATTGCGAATCTTATGATCTTGGAGATGGAAGATTTTGATTGTATTCTAGGTATAGACCTATTGACTACTTACCGAGCTACCGTGGATTGTTACCAGAAGCTTGTTCAGTTTCGTACGACTGAGAGCTCTAGTTGGTTTTTCTATGGTGAGGGAGCGCGACCTCCGATGCCAGTGGTATCTGCTCTGAAAGCCTGTCGTGCTTTAGAGTCGGGCGGGGAAGGCTACCTCATCTATGCGATTGATTCATCCACAGGTAGTGTTGGTGTAGAGGATATTCCAGTGGTTTGTGAATTTCTTGATGTTTTCCCAGATGAGATTCCTGGTTTTCCTCCGGTTAGAGAGGTGGAATTTGGCATTGAGTTAATGCCAGGGACTGCACCGATTTCTCGTGCCCCCTATCGTCTTGCTCCGTCAGAGATGAGAGAATTGAAGCAGCAATTGCAGGATCTTCTTGATAAAGGTTATATTCGCCCGAGTGTTTCACCTTGGGGAGCTCCAGTATTGTTTGTCAAGAAGAAAGATGGATCTATGCGATTGTGCATTGATTATCGCCAGCTGAATCGTGTGACGATCAAAAACAAGTATCCATTACCTCGTATTGACGATTTGTTCGATCAGCTCCAGGGTACCTCTGTTTACTCCAAGATTGACTTGCAATCGGGTTATCATCAGATGAGAGTTAGAGATGATGATATTTCCAAGACTGCATTTCGTACTCGATATGGGCATTACGAGTTTCTAGTTATGCCATTTGGATTGACGAATGCGCCAGCGGTGTTCATGGATCTGATGAATCGAGTCTTTCGGGATTTTCTAGATCAGTTTGTTGTGGTTTTCATCGACGATATCTTGATTTATTCTCACAGTGTGGAAGAGCATATCCAGCACTTGAGGATTGTGTTGCAGATTCTTCGCGAGAAGCAATTGTATGCTAAGCTGAGTAAGTGCGAGTTCTGGATTGATCGTGTAGTATTCCTTGGTCATGTGATTTCCAAGGAAGGAATTTCTGTGGATCCCAGCAAGATCGAAGCACTGCTGAATTGGTCACGTCCTACGACGGTGGCTGAGATCCGTAGTTTTCTAGGTCTGGCAGGGTATTATCGTCGCTTCATCGTGAATTTCTCTCAGGTAGCTAGACCATTGTCGCAGCTTACTCGGAAGGATGTTCTATTTGAGTGGTCATCTGAGTGCGAAGATAGTTTCAGAGAGCTTCGTCAACTTCTGACTTCTGCACCTGTTTTGGCGTTACCGTCAGGATCTGATGGTTTCAGTGTTTACACCGATGCTTCTTTTCAAGGCTTAGGGTGTGTGTTGACGCAGAATGGTCATGTGATCGCTTATGCTTCCAGACAGTTGAAACCTCACGAGGAAAAGTATCCTATTCATGATCTAGAATTAGCTGCTATTGTGTTCGCGCTGAAGATCTGGCGTCATTACTTGTACGGGGTTAAGTTTGAAATTTTTACTGATCATAAGAGTCTGAAGTATCTGTTCACTAAGGCTGAGTTGAACATGAGACAACGTCGTTGGATGGATCTACTTAAAGATTTTGACTGCGAGATCAAATACCATCCAGGTTCTGCGAATCTCACAGCCGATGCTCTTAGTCGCAAGGTGAGAGCCTCTGCACTTCAGACCAGTGCTATGATTAGTACTATCCAGGATTGTTGTTCATTGGGATTTAATTTCAAACATCGGAAAGGTATGGAGAGCATTCGTGTTGCTACCATTTTATCTGAGCCAGCTTTGTTCGCTCGGATTCGAGATGCTCAGATGTCTGATCTCAAGACTCAGAAATTAGCTCGGTTGGCTGGTGGAGATAGCAATTTCCATTATCAGTCTAATGGTCTTCTGTGTTTGTCTAATCGGGTTGTGGTACCAGAGGATGATACTTTGAGGGAAGAGATCTTGGCTCAGGCTCATCGAAGCAAGTTGAGTGTCCATCCAGGAAGCAACAAGATGTATAAAGATTTGAGGACACGATTTTGGTGGAAAGGGATGAAGCGCAGCGTTTATCAGTTTGTTTCCAAGTGTCTTGTTTGTCAGCAGGTTAAGGCAGAGCACCGTCGACCGGGAGGATTATTGTTGAACTTACCTATTCCCGAATGGAAGTGGGAGCATATCGCGATGGACTTCATTACTCACTTACCATTGTCTTCGAGGAATAGTGATGCTATTTGGGTAGTGGTGGATCGACTCACCAACTCTGCTCATTTTCTGCCATATAACCGTGATTTCACTTTCGATCGTATGGCTCGATTGTACATTCAAGAGATTGTACGTTTGCATGGGGTGCCAGTTAGTATTGTCAGTGACAGAGATCCTCATTTTACCTCACGATTTTGGGGTAGTTTCCAGGCGGTATTGGGTACGTCCCTAAGTTTAAGTACAGCTTATCATCCAGAGACCGACGGTCAGACGGAGAGGACTATCCGTACACTTGAGGATATGATGCGAGCTTGTGTGATGGATTTCGGAACCGCTTGGCAGGATCATTTGCCTTTGATTGAGTTCGCGTACAACAACAGCTATCATCGTAGTATTGGTATGGCACCATTTGAGGCGTTGTATGGGCGACGTTGTCGTACTCCATTATTTTGGGATGAAGTTGGGGAACGACATGTTGAGGGACCGGAGTTAGTCCAGCAGGCTATTGATAAGGTTGCAATAATCAAGAAACGGATTAAGATCGCTCAGGATCGACAGGCTAGTTATGCGAACACCAAGCGGCGACCTCTTTATTTTCAGCCAGGTGAGAAAGTGTTTCTCCGAGTTTCACCTTTTCGCAGGATTTTGAGATTTGGTCTCAAGGGTAAGCTGTCTCCGAGATTTATTGGTCCATTTGAAATATTGGAAAGCGTGGGAGATTTGGCTTACAGACTTGCATTGCCGCCGTACCTATCAAGTATTCACGATGTGTTCCACGTATCTTTGTTGAGACGATACGTAGCAGATGAGTCTCACATTTTGCATCCCTCTGAAGTTCAACTAAATTCGGATTTGTCTTACGTGGAACGACCAGTGCGGATTCTCGATCGCAAAGACAAGGTATTGCGGAATAAGATCATTCCTCTTGTCTTAGTTCAGTGGCAGCGCAGAGGCACTGAAGAAGCCACTTGGGAGTTAGAAAGTCGTATGCGTTCGGAGCATCCAGAGCTCTTTTGAGTTGTACTATGGTTGTAATATGGAGGTGTGTGTGTTTTTCTGTTGTAATCCAAATATCAGTTGTATTCAACAACAATTGAGATGTAATAACGATGTTGTTATTTCAGTTTTTGTTCATCCTATAAACTTGATTTCGAGGACGAAATCTTTTTAAGGGGGGAGAATGTAGTAGCCCGAATTCCAAATTGGGTAATTAACGGATTAATGGTGATTAAGAAGGTTTAATGTGTAATTTTGACCGTGGTCATGATCGGACGGACCGAAGATGGTTCGGTAGCACCGAAGAGTTCGGACGATCCGAAGTGGGTTCGGTGGATCCGATCATGAGGTGTCAAGAGTTGATCGACACGTCAGTTTACATGCAAGTTCGGATGATCCGAAGTGTAGGTTCGGTGGATCCGATCATGAGGTGTCAAGAGCCGATGGACACGTGGGAGTTCGGACGTTCCGAAGTGGGTTCGGTGGATCCGAACATAGCCTATAAATAGTGCTCGGATTTCCTCATTTTGTATTGTCAATTCTTGAAGTTGTGTCTCATTTTGAGAGGTTTGGAAGGTTTCTAGGGTTAGTTGGTCGGTCGAGCGTTAGCCAAGAGCTGCCAGGATTAGTAGCGTAGTGACGCCTGAGTTACGAGGCAATCGACATCAAAGGGCTGTCGACGGACGAAGGTAAACCCTAAACCTTTGGTAGTACTGGTTTTGCTAGTCTAGCATGGTAGTATTGTTCATTGGGTATGCTTTTGATGCGTAGGCTTGTTCTAGACCTGATTAGCGGTGTTGCGTAAGGCTAGGCTTGCTGTGATAGAGGTACGAAAGTACTATCCGAGATATCCTGGTCGAGTATACATTCTTATATGTGTTGCATGATTATGTGGTGCATTGATATATGTCATATGATGCATGCTATTATGTCACGTTTTATGATGCATGTTGCATTTCATGTTGAGCCGTATCTCCTTCGAGATAGCCTTTACTGTTGAGCTGTATCTCTTTCGAGATAAGCTATATCTTGTGGGGCCGCTCAGCCCTGTCTTGTCTTGTGGACGCATGGACACCGAGAGTACACAGTGGCCGACGGGTCCGGAGGGCTTCGGTGATCCGGGACATTTTGGGTCCACGTCTGTTCTTGTAGTGGATGCAGTGACCCAGAGGAGTACCGCGCGGCACTATCCACTTGGCGCCTCTAGACTGAGCATTTTGAGATCCTTTGTTACTCCTGTTTCTTGACTACCCTGGTATCATATCATAGCATGTGCATTTCATATAGGTTTGTATACTCATGCTTTTGTACTGGGCGTTCTTATCGCTCACGTCCTCGGTTTTGTTTATCTTGGACACCCCATCCCCACGGGGCAGGCCTCATGTTGGACAGCTCAGGAGGAGGAGGAGGAGGACGTTGAGTAGATGGTTGGTTTAGTTCTTCGATATCTTTTTGATTCGATATGGTTGTACCGTTTATTTGATTATATTTTGAGTTGTTCTGATTTCGATTGGGTTGTATAACTATTGTCGTTAGCCTTATTTCTGCTGTTATCTCTGATTATTATTAATTAAGTTAATTGCATGCTTAGTTCTTCATTAGTAGGTGATTCTGGACCGGGTCACTACAAAGACGTACCGTTGCCCCGAGTGGTTGGGTAGGTAACAGACCGTCTTATTCACACCGGGATCCCTAGATTAGAAAAGAGTCGAGTCAAGATTTGAATTGTCGAATACAGATTTGTATTCTACTACATGTTTAGATGTATATTCATGTTACTTGATTTATGTTATGCATTTGTACATGATTTATTACATTGCATGCATCCATGTTTTATACTGGGATATGTTCTCACCGGAGTTATCCGGCTGTTGTCATGTCTGTATGTGTGCATGGCAACAGGTGGGACAGGATCGGGGTCACGAGCTAGATGAGAGATGATGATAGCGTGGAGATCTCGGGCATTGCAGATTACTAGTGGTTTCTTATGGCACTTGTACTACTTATGTTTGTAGTTGTCATGTGAACACTAGTGTATGTTGTACGAACAGACTTGTATGTACATTACGTTGTTTAATTTTTATCGAGATATGTTATGCTTTAGTTAATACATTTGAATTAAAATTAAAAGCAAAATTTTGACCCACATTTTCGAACAAAGATCCAATTAAATCCCAAAAGAATAGAGTTAGAGCCCGGGTCCCCACAATTATAGAGAGAATCCATTGACAACATCAAACTTAAATATGTTGTTATGAATTTTGATCAACATTCTACAATAAAGTTGAAGGAATAAGAAAATATACTGCTTGGAAATGGAAAAGTGAGCGAACAATTAATGACAGAATTCTGCAGAAGATTGCTGTAGATTTTTTGTGTTGATTTGTCGGGGCTTCTTTCTGATTCATCCTTCTACTTTTGTCACACTCCACAGAGAAGTTTCAACCACATTCCACGATCACTCCACGTCTTCCATCTTGGGTAATGGATGTAACCGACCGCAACGTTCTTTCACTGGGCCAACTGCAACTCCACTGGGCTTTATCTGTTGGGCTACTGCTCATGGGCTTCAAAGTGGGCTTCTTGGATTATATTTTAGTCACAACACAAATAAAAAAAACTAAATACTTCGAACAAGAAAAACTTATATAAGATAAATTTTTTTTTATCTTGTCAATTTTTTGGTATCATTTTATTGTTCGACCGGCCCAATCTTTTTTAAATTTTTTTTATATTTTTAAAATTGGATTATTTCTTATATCCCTAAAAAGAATATTTTATGTACTAATCACATATTTTAAATTTTAAATAAAAATTTTAAAATGGATAAAAAAAATTATACAAGAAAATTAACAAGATATAAAAAAAAGAAAATAGTTTTTTAAGAACTAACAATATAAAAAACTAAAAAATAAATGATCGTGCTCCTGTTTTTTTCTTTTTCGAAAGAAATTATATATCTGTAACAAAAAAATAAACTATTAAATAACATTTTTTAAAAAAGAGCTGAAATTTTTTTAAAAGAAAAAGTAATAACAGATTTTTTTTTAAAAAATATTAGAAAAAAATCCAAAAAACCCACAACATATATTTGTAACCAAATTAAAATTGTATCTTTTAAATTGGAGTGTTAATTACATATTTATTGTGTCGTTTTACGCCACAGCAGAAGACCTTGATCCATCGTACGTAATACAGTCTGCATCAATGATTCATGTAAGACTAATTCCATCGTCAAAATTTTCTTGCCAGGAATTTAGTTCGATATGTTAAGATTTCAAAATAACAAGTATCGATCCCATGTCGCTTTAGAAATCGAGGATTAGACCAAAAAGGATATATGGTGGGATCACCACACGCAAACTGCGTATGATCAAACAATTAGCAAGTGCTTCCCAAAACATATAGTTTCCCTGCTCTTCTACTTTATCCATATTGCTCTTTGAATTAAAAAAAAAATGCATGAAATCTGCGATTTCCAAAGGCGCGATGGATTATTCAACGGCTAAGGAGTGGTGTTCTGTAATGGGTTAGTCACAATCTATCCTACTGCTTCACATCTCCATCCTACCACACTGGTCAAGCTCCACCCAATGTCCCGTTCGACCAAACGCGAAAACAATGATATTGAGGACATTTCATAAGATAATCATATTACTAGAAAGTGTTCCAGAAAAACCCTCAGCTCCAGACAAGAACATTTCTCAGTTCTACATAAGATTCGTCATAGAACACCTTAAACCACATGAAAAAGCATTATCAAACTCGTAGATGTAAAACGATTGAACAGAAAGAATAAACTGGATTGAAACATAAAACCTCAGGCTGCATGCGGTAAAGACTAAAGAGACCTCACATCCAATATTCTGGTTTCAAATGTCAAGCTAGGATTCTTTAACATCGTTAATGCACATTTAAGGACCTCAACGAATTGAATCTCGGATGTAACAAAATAGACAACTTAACTAAAATTTGGACTTGTCAGCAATTCAAGTAACATTAACAAAATGTACTGGTAACAAACTACCAAGGAAAAAGAAAGGAGATGTGCAGAGTAACTAACCCCACAACCCCAACTCCGGCCCCTACCCCAAAAAGAAAACTCTTGAATTCAGTTTACTTGCACTTTTTGAAGTATCCCTTCATATTTAGCCTTAATCTATGTAGCCTATGAGATATGGAAATGCAAAATTGGCATTTGAAGAAACTAAGGATGATTATGTCATCAAAGTTCTAACAATCGACGAGCTCCTCATGCACTCATGACTCATAAAAAATATGCCATATATAACAAAACTTCAAAACAATCATTATGTAATCTCGATTGATTGAACATAGCAAGAAGCTTTTTCTATCAAAACAGCTCAGACAATTATCTAATATTTTTCTATCAAAAAATATTAAACAAGCATTCCAGATCGTATCCCCTAAAATAGTAGATGTTCTCGAATATAATGTACAAAAATTGCGAGCCAACATCTTAAAAAAAGTAGTGCATATGCTTTTCTGGCTTCTGCAGACAAGTTAACAACACATATGATCAAAATTTAAAAATCACGGTCCAGATGCAGATATTAAACTCCTTAAACGAAAAAAAAAGTGAATTCAACGAGATATGAAAGACACAATGTTTCCCAACAATCCATTATCTTTCATATAGCAACTGTAGAAATTCGGCTCTGAAAATCTTATTGAGAAAGGAGAACAAAGAAGTATACAACAGTTCGTCAAACATTAAATATGAAATCAGGAAAGCCATCAATAGAGGATGCTTCCCTATTTCTTGTCGCTTTTACCTCCAGCCTCACCACCTCCTGATGCTGCCTGACCTGCCTTTTTTGCTGCTTTTTCTTGAAGCGCCTTCGCGTCCCTATGTAAACATGCACAGATACACACATGATACGAAAAAATAATAATCATCCATTAAAATTAATGTGAAATATAAACTCTACTAAATGATTAAAATTAACAACAAAAAATACATAGATGAATCATGGAGCTAGAGACAAACTCGTGATTATAAATGATTATTCTTGGAGGGCCGGAGGCTATACTTTACATACAGAATTCAGATTATTTATACTTACTTAACAAAGACTATAAGACACACAAACTGGAGAGTATTTATCTACATTAAGATTTCCATATCCATGATTACATACCTAATTCCAAACATAAAAAGAATCAACTTACATAAAAAAGACATGACAACACACGAAGAACTTGTATATAATATTAATATATTTGATTCAAAGAAGCATAAATCTTAAGCCAATTGACGCTCAAGCAGTCGAGCATAATGGACAAAAAAAAAATCAAATTGACCGAATCACGCCATAATTGGAATAAAATTCCACTCACAAACTCCTAATGAACCTAAAACTAGACAAAAAATAATTTTAAAAAAAAACATGGTGGAAACTCAGATCTTAATCAAAACATCTAAACTTCTAAGATAAAAATCGAATCTTGAAAACTTTTTAAAATAAAAAAATACCTTTCGCGGCGTTGTTCAGGGGTCAACCCATCATCTTTCTGCTTGCCTTTACCACCAGTCCGAGCTTGAGCCCTTTCTCTATCACGATCTCTTTGGTTCCCACGTGAAACCCAGTTAAGAAAATATTCAAAAAATAAATAAAACTAACAAAAGCCGCAACTTCGATCAAGATTAAATGTATCCCAAAGGAAAAATTACTTAAAAAATTGAAAATAAAACACAGGTTCAGCACAAATGTCTTTTAATCAAATCTATGATCACTGAGCAAGAAAATCAGCAGATCTAAATCATACAAACCGAAAAAAATTGGAAAAATAAGAAAAAACATTGAATTCTTGAAGAAAGGGAGAAAAATCGTGGAAGGATATGAGTCATGGCTAATACGCGAAAAGAAGAAAAGTCCGCTTGGGGAGAGTAGACAACAGCACCACGGTTGAGGCCAAGAATCGATGCTCGAAAGATTTATTTATTTATATTATATATATCTTTTCTTATTTATATTTTAAATTATATTTATATATATTTTTGGGTTGAGTTGACTTTTGGTTAGGCAGATTAGTGGTAGGAAGTAGGAACGTACCAACAACTTGGTAGGAATAAATGGTTTAAAAAAGTCTTCAAAATATAATTTTAAAAGAAAAGATATTGTGAGATGGCCTCACGAATCTTTAACTGTGAGGCGAGTTAATCTTTCTCACGAATCTTTAACTGTGAGACGAGTCAATCTTACTTATATTCATAATAAAAAATAATATTTTTAGCATAAGAAGTAATATTTTTTCATGTATGGCCCAAATAAGAGATCTGTCTCACAAAATTCAATCCGTGAGATCGTCTCACACAATTTTTTGTTTAATTTTAAATTAATTTAACTTATAAAATAGTTATTGGTAAAATAATTTAAATCAAATATAATAGTAATTAGGTCTTTCTCCCCAAAAAAATTGGACAAAAACTTGTGTGAGACGGTCTCACAGATTGTATTTGTGAGACGGGTCTCTTATTTGGATCACCCATGAAAATGTATTTCTTTTTATGCTAAGAGTATTTATTTTTATTGTGCATATGGGTAGGGTTGATCCGTCTCACAGATTATGATCCGTGAGACGGTCTCATACGAGAACCACTAAAAAAAATTGATACATGGTTTTATCTATTAATAATGCATATATACGTTTCTAGCTGGATAAATATATATCGTACGATAATTTTATTTATGTAAATATTTATTTACCATCTAAGAAAATTTAGGGTCGTAGATAATATATATATATATATATATATATATATATATATATATGTGTGTGTGTGTGTGTGTGTGTGTGTGTCTTTTGTATATCATCTATTTAATGCCATCAAGGTGATAAGAGTTGAAAATTTTTATGAGTGTTTTTAAATACACGTACATCTATATCTATTATTGTGTAAGTCTCTTTCGAACCTGCAATCTTCATGTCATAAGCATGATGAGTTGACCAATTTTGAGACGATCTCACGAATTCAAACTTAAAGTGAAACATTTAGCATACAAATTAATATTTTTTCATGAATTGAATCGAGTTGAAGATCACAAAATAACTGTCACGCCCAGAGACGGGGGTTGGTTGACACCGGCGTTGCACTCCAATTTACATTCGAAAACAACAAGCCTCAGAAGTACAGAATTTCAGAAACCAGTCTTTTATTCATAATACGAAATAATTCATTGTCTGATACAACTCGAATCACTAATGTTTTACAGCGGAATTGTAAAACCAAATATTACAGTATCTTAACAGATGCAACGGAATAAAAATAAACATAAACTAAGAACAACAGTATTCTTCACCAGCCCCAGAACTGGATCTGCTCTTCTTCTTCTAACATTTCTTCAGTACTCTTATCTGAGATGTGTTTGGTGGGTGAGTGATATGATTGTCACTCAGTAAGCAGGGGCGGGAATAACTCCTAGTTTTCGAAAATCATTTTAATATAGAAACAGTAATACAATAATATACAGAAAACTTGTATTTCATAACAGAAATTAGAATTCAGAATTTACAGGTTTCAGAACAGAAATCAGAATTAGTAAACACTGAACACGTTAGTGAATTTCATGGTTAAACTGATATCAGTCCCCTATATGTTCTCTCCTCTAAGGGGTGAGGCCAGAATCAGAATAAGAATTCAGAGATGTTCAGAATATATATTCCTACCATTAGTTCACTAGGGAGTTTCAGTGCTTCAAAATCATATATCAGAAATCATACAGAAACTGAACTTTAAAAAAGAATTATCAAACGGATTTCAAGATATTTATACATAAGCCCACTTACCGTAATTTGCTAAAAGTGTTTCGGTTGAAGTCTGAAATCTGCTTGTTCTTGCTACTGGTTCTACTGCTCGAAAATCAGCACTCTCTTAGCTCGAAAATTCAAGTGATAATCTCAAGATTTGTGTAACCCAATTCAGAGGTTTGAGAGTGTTATTTATAGGCCAAATTCTGACTGTTAGCCTCCAAATTAATGACCATAATCTGACATTAACGGCCTTTATTCCATGTTAATGCTTCAGTTACAAGTCTAAGCTGAATCAGTAACTGTCTGCTGCTTCCTCGCTCTTCTGCTGATGCTTTCTCGCTCTTCTGCTGCTGGATTATGTCTACTAGAAAAATACATGTCTGTTGGAAAAATACCAATTTCTGAAATATGAGTTGCTGTTGAAATTTTGATAGCTACTGAAACATTTTTAGCTGCTGGAAATTCAGGTTCTCACATCCCTCCCTCCTTATGAGAAGTTTCGTCCTCGAAACTTGGTTGAACATGCTCCTCAAAGAGATAAGGGTACTGATCTCGCATTTTTTCTTCTAACTCCCAAGTAGCTTCTCTAGTGTGGTTGGACCATTGTACTTTTACATATGGAATAGTTCGTCTCCTCAGTACTTGGTCTTTGTTATCCACAATTCGAATCGGAATCTCTTCATATTTCAGCTCTTCATTTAGATTGCTCTCAACCAGAAGTGGTCCAGCTTCCAGAATATGACTTGGATCAGGAATATATCTCCTCAGCTGCGAGACGTGGAATACATTGTGAATTCTTGACATGTCGGGTGGAAGTGCTAATCTATAAGCAAGTGTTCCCACTTTCTCGAGGATTTCAAATGGTCCGACATATCTGGGATTCAGTTTCCCAGCCTTATTGAATCGGATAACACCCTTCATGGGTGACACTTTCACATATGCCTTCTCTCCAACTTCGAATTCCACGTGTCTTCTTTTAAGGTCAGCCCAGCTTTTCTGTCGATCTTGTGCAGCTTTTAATCTCTCCTTGATCACAGCAACTTTATCCACTGTTTCTTGGATCATTTCGGGTCCAACAATGGCTTTTTCCCCTACCTCATTCCAATACAGTGGTGATCGACGCTTTCGTCCATACAGAGCTTCGTATGGTGCCATTCCAATGCTGCTGTGGTAACTATTATTGTACGCGAACTCGATTAAGGGCAGATATTCGCTCCAATTACCACTGAAGTCTAGAGCACATGCTCTCAGCATATCTTCTAAAGTTTGAATGGTCCTCTCAGTTTGGCCGTCGGTTTGAGGGTGATAAGCCGTACTAAGAGTAACCTTAGTTCCCATAGCTTGTTGAAAGCTCTTCCAAAATCGAGATGTAAATCTAGGATCTCTGTCTGATAGTATGCTAGCTGGTACTCCATGTAATCGCACGATCTCATTCATGTACAAGGTGGCTAGCTTGTCCAGATTATAGTTCATATGTACGGGTAAGAAATGCGCAGATTTTGTGAGTCTATCTACGATTACCCATATTCCATCATGACTTTGTCTCGACTTGGGTAACCCAACTATAAAATCCATGGAAACATGTTCCCATTTCCATTCCGGGATTTCTAATGGTTGAAGAAGTCCACCAGGTCTCTGGTGCTCTGCTTTTACTTGTTGGCACACGTGACATTTAGAAACAAACATTGCCACGTCCTTCTTCATTCCACTCCACCAGAAATTCTTCTTCAAGTCCGTGTACATCTTGGTACTGCCAGGATGGGCTGAAAATTTTGACTTATGTGCTTCAGACATCACTTCTTGTCGAAGGTTATCGATGTCTAGTACACACAATCGTCCTTTCATCCACAAGATTCTTTTGTTATCGATATCAAAATCTGGTGATCTCCCTTCTTTAACTTGCTCTTTTAGTTTCACCAAAGCGGAATCTCTATCTTGACTTATCTTGATTGTCTCTCGAAGACATGGTTGTGCTGAAAGTGATGTCAGGATTACCTTACTCATATTCTTTCGAATTAAAGCATCTGCTACCTTGTTGGCTTTGCCTGGATGGTAGCTTATCGTCAAGTCGTAATCCTTTACGAGTTCAATCCACCGTCTTTGTCTCATATTTAATTCCTTTTGAGTGAACAAATATTTGAGACTTTGGTGATCGGTGAAAATCTCACACTTGGCTCCATAAAGATAATTTCTCCAAATCTTTAGTGCGAATACCACTGCAGCTAGTTCGAGATCATGCGTTGGGTAATTTTGTTCATACAACTTCAACTGCCTTGATGCGTATGCAATCACCCTTCCCTCTTGCATGAGTACACATCCTAAACCTTCTTTAGATGCATCACTGTAGACTGTGTAGTCCTTACCTTCCATAGGTAATACTAGCACTGGTGTGGATGTAAGTTTCATATTCAAAGTCTCGAAGCTTTGCTCACATTTTTCACTCCATTAATGAAACTTAGAGTTCTTCTGTGTGAGCTTGGTGAGGGGTACGGCTAGTAAAGAGAATCCTTCAACAAATTTTCGATAATAGCCTGCCAATCCCAAGAAGCTTCGTATTCTGTCACATTCTTTGGTCTAGGCCAATCCAAGATTGCCTCTACTTTCTTAGGGTCCACAGATACTCCTGTTGCTGATATTATGTGTCCCAAGAATGTGACGCTCTCTAGTTAGAATTCGCATTTCTTGAACTTGGCGTATAGTTCCTTTTCTCTCAACTTCTGTAGGGTGAGACGAAGATGCTCTTTGTGGTCTTATTCACTTGACGAATATACCAGAATGTCGTCGATGAATACCACAACAAACTTGTCAAGAAATGGTTTAAACACTATGTTCATGAGATCCATGAATACTGCCGGAGCGTTTGTTAATCCGAACGGCATCACTGTGAACTCATAGTGTCCGTACCTTGTCCTGAAGGTTGTCTTGTGGATATCGTCTGATTTGACCTTCAATTGGTGATAGCCTAACCTTAAGTCGAGCTTGGAAAAGACTGAAGCTCCTTTGAGTTGGTCAAACAAGTCATCTATCCTTGGAAGCGGATACTTGTTTTTGATTGTGATCTTGTTCAGCTCTCTGTAATCGGTACACATCCTCATGCTTCCGTCCTTCTTCTTTACAAATAGGACAGGAGCTCCCCACGGATATGCGCTTGGTCGGATTTGCTTCTTGTCCAACAACTCTTGAAGTTGCTCTTTGAGTTCTTTCAACTCATCTGGAGCCATTCGGTATGGTGCTTTTTGAGATTGGTGTAGCATTGGGCACTAAATTAATCTCAAATTCCACTTCGCGGTCTGGAATTGTGCCAGGCAATTCTTCAGGGAAAACATCCGGAAACTCTTGTACTACCGGAATCTCTTCTAGTTCAAGTGCGGTTTCTTGTTTTACCTCGCTTAATATGGCCAGGTAAACTTCTTCTCCGCTTTTCATGGCTTTCCAAGTTTGAGAAGCAGAAAGAAGAGTCTTTCGTTCTCTTGTCTTACCATGAAATAAAATATTCTCTTGGTGTGGAGTTTGGATGGTTACCGTCTTTTCATGACAGTCTACTAAAGCATGATTCTTGGCTAACCAATCCATTCCAAGAATTCCATCGAATTCCACCATATTTAGTTGAATTAAGTCTGCCTTGAAACTCTGATTATCTATGAGAACACCAATATACCGATATAGAGTGCGAGTTTCTAAAATTCGATTTGCAGGAGTTGCTACTCTATATGGTTCTTCTACGTTATCAGGCTTATCTCCTAACTTCTTGGCAAATCTCTTAGATATGAATGAATGCGTAGCACCACAATCAAATAACACATAAGCAGGTATATTATTGATTAGAATGGTACCGGCTACGACATCATTTGAGTTGTCCGCCTCTTCTTGAGTGATAGCATAGACTCGAGCATTGGGCTTGTTCTCCTTAGGCTTATTTGGAGTTGTTCCACCTGCTAGACCATTCCTTGGATCTGGAATAGGACATTGAGCGATGCGATGGTCCATCTTCCCACAACGGAAACAAGCTCCAGAATTCCTACGACATTCACCAGTGTATGTGAATCCGCAAGTTTGGCACTTAACTCCTTCTTTGTTTGATTGAGAAGAAGTGGTTCCTTTGGATGGAGCACTGGTAAATTGGTTGTTTAAAAACCTAGGCCTCTTGAATTGCTGGCCCGATTGGTACTGGCTTGGCTGAGGACGTTTGAGTTTGTTCTCGCCTTCACGCCTCTTGATGTCATTCTCAGCCCTGATGGCAGCTCCCATCAATTCATCAAAACTATTGGGCTCGATAACGACAATGGCAGATTGAATACGACTGTTCAATCCCTTCTTGAAGCGATGTATCTTCAAGGCTTCGTCTCCCATGATGGTTGGGGAATAAGTTCCCAACGAGTGGAACTTGGATGAATACTCCACCACTGTCATGTTTGGTTCTTGAACTAAGCTTTCAAATTCTGACAGCTTCTGCACTCGAACTGATGTCGGAAAGTACTACCTCAGGAATGCCTCTCGGAACCTTTGCCAAGTGATAGGTCCCGCCTCTAACATAGCTGGTGGGACTCCTTCCCACCATTTGGCAGCTTTATCCACAAGAAAAGCTGTAATCACCTCTACTCTGATCCTTTGGGGAACCTCAAGTAGTCGAAGATGATTTTCCACCTCTTTCATCCAATTCTGTCCGACCTCTGGATCGGTGCTTCCATCGAAGTTAGGGACTCTTGCTCTTCGGAGAGCCTCATAGTGCTACTTAGTCCCATTCTGAGCTGGAGGTGGTGACGGTGGCTGGTTAACATTAGGGTTCACCAACCCTTGTAGCGTGGTAGCCACAATCGTGGCTATAGCCATCAAGTCCACCTGACTGAGTCCAACTGCTGATGGTGGTTGTAGGGGTTGTTGTTGTGCCTTCTCATCGTTACGGTCGTCATTGCGATTGTTGCGGTTTCCATAACGGGGGTTGCGATTATTTCTTACTGGTCTTTCGTCCATTTCCTACAAGTACAAAAGTTCTAAGGTTGATGGAAAAATATGGACTCAAGAAAAGAAACAAAATGATTGAGTAATTGCTCGTAATTTAAATATGAAACCAATGAATAAAAATAACTTTTATTGATTTCACAAGAAAGTGCAATTACAACTGAACTTCGAAATGAAAACAGAAATGTAAATGGGACAAGTGTTATTACAAAGAACTGCTACTGATGTTCTAATCTATCACTTATCCCAAATCTAAATCCATATGATCATCTTCAACTTCTTCTTCGGGATCCTCCTCGGGTTCATCTTCGTGGTTGGCTATTACTGCTTCTAGATGTTCAATATGTCCATGCAGAACTGCATTCTGATCGCTAAGAACTTCAACGGTATCTTGCAACTCATGAATTTGAGCATCAGTCTGCTCACAATACTGATTATGCTGATGCACAAGTTGGTGATTCTGATCCTTAAGCACTTGGATCTTCTCAACGAGTGTATCACGTAACTCGATGAATTCTGCGACAGTCTCTTGGGAGGTTTCAAAATCTTCTTGAGCCTTCCTATTCCTCTCTTCTGCTTCATGCAGATAATGAGCATAACGTTGAACATCACTTCTCAAGTGTTCTGTTCTCCGCTCTAATTCAGCTTTGTCCAGCTCTAGACAATAGTTATGTTCTTTGAGTTTCTCTAGCTTCCTTTCTAAGCTCTTAATGTAGCTACTCTGGTCAGCCATATCCTACATCCAAAAACAATGAGAGTCAAGGTTCAGGAGTGATCTCAAGAGTAAGGGTCAAATTATAGACAAGTACTGGAATGAATAGAATCAGTAAGCCTATATATAACATTCAATAGCAAAAAGTAGTTCAAAATTTTTCGGTGTCAGAATTGCGCGAAAGTTTTACTAAAAATATTTGATATCAAGAACATGAATGGTGCTAAGTTTGGTGCAAAAATACTAAGCCAATTGGAAATGAAAATTCCTCAAAGTTTCAAAATTTTGGAAAATTTGACTGAAATGATGATATCACTATCTAAACGATGGATTTTGGGCTTCGTCGGCGGTGCTACATCAATAAATCGTTCTAGGTTAGGTTCTCCTCGTCGAGAGCTTTCCAACGCCTACTTTTAGTAGTAAAAATTCCTCCTGGATCAAAAGTTATGGCCGTTTGAAGTTTGCGCGAAAAACACCTCAACTTCCATGCCATTTACAAGGTCTACTGCATGCGCCTACTGGATTTCACGGTCTACTGCAATTCTGATGCTACTGCAATGAGTCTGCTGCTTTTTCAGCATTGTCTGTTGCTTTCCAGCACTGTTAGAACCAGTCTGCTGCATTCCGAGTCTACTGACCCAGTCTTCTGCATTCAGATCTACTGGTTCTAGTTTCGGGCTACTGGTTCTGGTTTCGGCTACTGGTTTCCATCTATTGTCTCTGGTTTCGGCTACTTGTTTTGGATCTACTGAATTTTTTTTAGGCATGCTACTGTATTCTGATTTGCTTCCCTACTGATTTTCCTAACTGTACGTAGTTAGTCTATCATTTCAGTAGTCTATTACAGTAGCTTATTTCAGTAACTTTCAGAACTTATTTTCAGAAGTCTATAAGAACTTATTATTTCTAGTTTCTCCTCCCCAGATTATGAAACCCGGTTCTGCTCTGATACCACTTCAATGTCACGCCTCGAGACAGGGGTTGGTTGACACCGGCGTTGCTCTCCAATTTACATTCGAAAACAACAAGCCTCAGAAGTACAGAATTTCAGAAACCAGTCTTTTATTCATAATACGAAATAATTCATTGTCTGATACAACTCGAATCACTAATGTTTTACAGCGGAATTGTAAAACCAAATATTACATTATCTTAACAGATGCAACGGAATAAAAATAAACATAAACTGAGAACAACAGTATTCTTCACCAGCCCCAGAACTGGATCTGCTCTTCTTCTTCTAACATTTCTTCAGTACTCTTATCTGAGATGAGTTTGGTGGGTGAGTGATATGATTGTCACTCAGTAAGCCGGGGCGGGAATAACTCCCAGTTTTCGAAAATCATTTTAATACAGAAACAATAATACAATAATATACAGAAAACTCGTATTTCATAACAGAAATCAGAATTCAGAATTTACAGGTTTCAAAACAGAAATCAGAATTAGTAAGCACTGAACACGTTAGTGAATTTCATGGCTAAACTGATATCAGTCCCCTATATGTTCTCTCCTCTAAGGGGTGAGGCCAGAATCAGAATCAGAATTCAGAGATGTTCAAAATATATATTCCTACCATTAGTTCACTAGGGAGTTTCAGTGCTTCAAAATCATATATCAGAAATCATACAGAAACTGAACTTTAAAACAGATTTATCAAACGGATTTCAAGATATTTATACATAAGCCCACTTACCGTAATTTGCTAAAAGTGTTTCGGTTGAAGTCTGAAATCTGCTTGTTCTTGCTACTGGTTCTACTGCTCGAAAATCAGCACTCTCTTAGCTCGAAAATTCAAGTGATAATCTCAAGATTTGTGTAACCCAATTCAGAGGTTTGAGAGTGTTATTTATAGGCCAAATTCTGACTGTTAGCCTCCAAATTAATGACCATAATCTGACATTAACGGCCTTTATTCCATGTTAATGCTTCAGTTACAAGTCTAAGCTGAATCAGTAACTGTCTGCTGCTTCCTCGCTCTTCTGCTGATGCTTTCTCGCTCTTCTGCTGCTGGATTATGTCTACTAGAAAAATACATGTCTGTTGGAAAAATACCAATTTCTGAAATATGAGTTGCTGTTGAAATTTTGATAGCTACTGAAACATTTTTAGCTGCTGGAAATTCAGGTTCTCACATCCCTCCCTCCTTATGAGAAGTTTCGTCCTCGAAACTTGGTTGAACATGCTCCTCAAAGAGATAAGGGTACTGATCTCGCATTTTTTCTTCTAACTCCCAAGTAGCTTCTCTAGTGTGGTTGGACCATTGTACTTTTACATATGGAATAGTTCGTCTCCTCAGTACTTGGTCTTTGTTATCCACAATTCGAATCGGAATCTCTTCATATTTCAGCTCTTCATTTAGATTGCTCTCAACCAGAAGTGGTCCAGCTTCCAGAATATGACTTGGATCAGGAATATATCTCCTCAGCTGCGAGACGTGGAATACATTGTGAATTCTTGACATGTCGGGTGGAAGTGCTAATCTATAAGCAAGTGTTCCCACTTTCTCGAGGATTTCAAATGGTCCGACATATCTGGGATTCAGTTTCCCAGCCTTATTGAATCGGATAACACCCTTCATGGGTGACACTTTCACATATGCCTTCTCTCCAACTTCGAATTCCACGTGTCTTCTTTTAAGGTCAGCCTAGCTTTTCTGTCGATCTTGTGCAGCTTTTAATCTCTCCTTGATCACAGCAACTTTATCCACTGTTTCTTGGATCATTTCGGGTCCAACAATGGCTTTTTCCCCTACCTCATTCCAATACAGTGGTGATCGACGCTTTCGTCCATACAGAGCTTCGTATGGTGCCATTCCAATGCTGCTGTGGTAACTATTATTGTACGCGAACTCGATTAAGGGCAGATATTCGCTCCAATTACCACTGAAGTCTAGAGCACATGCTCTCAGCATATCTTCTAAAGTTTGAATGGTCCTCTCAGTTTGGCCGTCGGTTTGAGGGTGATAAGCCGTACTAAGAGTAACCTTAGTTCCCATAGCTTGTTGAAAGCTCTTCCAAAATCGAGATGTAAATCTAGGATCTCTGTCTGATAGTATGCTAGCTGGTACTCCATGTAATCGCACGATCTCATTCATGTACAAGGTGGCTAGCTTGTCCAGATTATAGTTCATATGTACGGGTAAGAAATGCGCAGATTTTGTGAGTCTATCTACGATTACCCATATTCCATCATGACTTTGTCTCGACTTGGGTAACCCAACTATAAAATCCATGGAAACATGTTCCCATTTCCATTCCGGGATTTTTAATGGTTGAAGAAGTCCACCAGGTCTCTGGTGCTCTGCTTTTACTTGTTGGCACACGTGACATTTAGAAACAAACATTGCCACGTCCTTCTTCATTCCACTCCACCAGAAATTCTTCTTCAAGTCCGTGTACATCTTGGTACTGCCAGGATGGGCTGAAAATTTTGACTTATGTGCTTCAGACATCACTTCTTGTCGAAGGTTATCGATGTCTAGTACACACAATCGTCCTTTCATCCACAAGATTCTTTTGTTATCGATATCAAAATCTGGTGATCTCCCTTCTTTAACTTGCTCTTTTAGTTTCACCAAAGCGGAATCTCTATCTTGACTTATCTTGATTGTCTCTCGAAGACATGGTTGTGCTGAAAGTGATGTCAGGATTACCTTACTCATATTCTTTCGAATTAAAGCATCTGCTACCTTGTTGGCTTTGCCTGGATGGTAGCTTATCGTCAAGTCGTAATCCTTTACGAGTTCAATCCACCGTCTTTGTCTCATATTTAATTCCTTTTGAGTGAACAAATATTTGAGACTTTGGTGATCGGTGAAAATCTCACACTTGGCTCCATAAAGATAATTTCTCCAAATCTTTAGTGCGAATACCACTGCAGCTAGTTCGAGGTCATGCGTTGGGTAATTTTGTTCATACAACTTCAACTGCCTTGATGCGTATGCAATCACCCTTCCCTCTTGCATGAGTACACATCCTAAACCTTCTTTAGATGCATCACTGTAGACTGTGTAGTCCTTACCTTCCATAGGTAATACTAGCACTGGTGTGGATGTAAGTTTCATATTCAAAGTCTCGAAGCTTTGCTCACATTTTTCACTCCATTAATGAAACTTAGAGTTCTTCTGTGTGAGCTTGGTGAGGGGTACGGCTAGTAAAGAGAATCCTTCAACAAATTTTCGATAATAGCCTGCCAATCCCAAGAAGCTTCGTATTCTGTCACATTCTTTGGTCTAGGCCCATCCAAGATTGCCTCTACTTTCTTAGGGTCCACAGATACTCCTGTTGCTGATATTATGTGTCCCAAGAATGTGACGCTCTCTAGTTAGAATTCGCATTTCTTGAACTTGGCGTATAGTTCCTTTTCTCTCAACTTCTGTAGGGTGAGACGAAGATGCTCTTTGTGGTCTTATTCACTTGACGAATATACCAGAATGTCGTCGATGAATACCACAACAAACTTGTCAAGAAATGGTTTAAACACTATGTTCATGAGATCCATGAATACTGCCGGAGCGTTTGTTAATCCGAACGGCATCACTGTGAACTCATAGTGTCCGTACCTTGTCCTGAAGGTTGTCTTGTGGATATCGTCTGATTTGACCTTCAATTGGTGATAGCCTAACCTTAAGTCGAGCTTGGAAAAGACTGAAGCTCCTTTGAGTTGGTCAAACAAGTCATCTATCCTTGGAAGCGGATACTTGTTTTTGATTGTGATCTTGTTCAGCTCTCTGTAATCGGTACACATCCTCATGCTTCCGTCCTTCTTCTTTACAAATAGGACAGGAGCTCCCCACGGATATGCGCTTGGTCGGATTTGCTTCTTGTCCAACAACTCTTGAAGTTGCTCTTTGAGTTCTTTCAACTCATCTGGAGCCATTCGGTATGGTGCTTTTTGAGATTGGTGTAGCATTGGGCACTAAATTAATCTCAAATTCCACTTCGCGGTCTGGAATTGTGCCAGGCAATTCTTCAGGGAAAACATCCGGAAACTCTTGTACTACCGGAATCTCTTCTAGTTCAAGTGCGGTTTCTTGTTTTACCTCGCTTAATATGGCCAGGTAAACTTCTTCTCCGCTTTTCATGGCTTTCCAAGTTTGAGAAGCAGAAAGAAGAGTCTTTCGTTCTCTTGTCTTACCATGAAATAAAATATTCTCTTGGTGTGGAGTTTGGATGGTTACCGTCTTTTCATGACAGTCTACTAAAGCATGATTCTTGGCTAACCAATCCATTCCAAGAATTCCATCGAATTCCACCATATTTAGTTGAATTAAGTCTGCCTTGAAACTCTGATTATCTATGAGAACACCAATATACCGATATAGAGTGCGAGTTTCTAAAATTCGATTTGCAGGAGTTGCTACTCTATATGGTTCTTCTACGTTATCAGGCTTATCTCCTAACTTCTTGGCAAATCTCTTAGATATGAATGAATGCGTAGCACCACAATCAAATAACACATAAGCAGGTATATTATTGATTAGAATGGTACCGGCTACGACATCATTTGAGTTGTCCGCCTCTTCTTGAGTGATAGCATAGACTCGAGCATTGGGCTTGTTCTCCTTAGGCTTATTTGGAGTTGTTCCACCTGCTAGACCATTCCTTGGATCTGGAATAGGACATTGAGCGATGCGATGGTCCATCTTCCCACAACGGAAACAAGCTCCAGAATTCCTACGACATTCACCAGTGTATGTGAATCCGCAAGTTTGGCACTTAACTCCTTCTTTGTTTGATTGAGAAGAAGTGGTTCCTTTGGATGGAGCACTGGTAAATTGGTTGTTTAAAAACCTAGGCCTCTTGAATTGCTGGCCCGATTGGTACTGGCTTGGCTGAGGACGTTTGAGTTTGTTCTCGCCTTCACGCCTCTTGATGTCATTCTCAGCCCTGATGGCAGCTCCCATCAATTCATCAAAACTATTGGGCTCGATAACGACAATGGCAGATTGAATACGACTGTTCAATCCCTTCTTGAAGCGATGTATCTTCAAGGCTTCGTCTCCCATGATGGTTGGGGAATAAGTTCCCAACGAGTGGAACTTGGATGAATACTCCACCACTGTCATGTTTGGTTCTTGAACTAAGCTTTCAAATTCTGACAGCTTCTGCACTCGAACTGATGTCGGAAAGTACTACCTCAGGAATGCCTCTCGGAACCTTTGCCAAGTGATAGGTCCCGCCTCTAACATAGCTGGTGGGACTCCTTCCCACCATTTGGCAGCTTTATCCACAAGAAAAGCTGTAATCACCTCTACTCTGATCCTTTGGGGAACCTCAAGTAGTCGAAGATGATTTTCCACCTCTTTCATCCAATTCTGTCCGACCTCTGGATCGGTGCTTCCATCGAAGTTAGGGACTCTTGCTCTTCGGAGAGCCTCATAGTGCTACTTAGTCCCATTCTGAGCTGGAGGTGGTGACGGTGGCTGGTTAACATTAGGGTTCACCAACCCTTGTAGCGTGGTAGCCACAATCGTGGCTATAGCCATCAAGTCCACCTGACTGAGTCCAACTGCTGATGGTGGTTGTAGGGGTTGTTGTTGTGCCTTCTCATCGTTACGGTCGTCATTGCGATTGTTGCGGTTTCCATAACGGGGGTTGCGATTATTTCTTACTGGTCTTTCGTCCATTTCCTACAAGTACAAAAGTTCTAAGGTTGATGGAAAAATATGGACTCAAGAAAAGAAACAAAATGATTGAGTAATTGCTCGTAATTTAAATATGAAACCAATGAATAAAAATAACTTTTATTGATTTCACAAGAAAGTGCAATTACAACTGAACTTCGAAATGAAAACAGAAATGTAAATGGGACAAGTGTTATTACAAAGAACTGCTACTGATGTTCTAATCTATCACTTATCCCAAATCTAAATCCATATGATCATCTTCAACTTCTTCTTCGGGATCCTCCTCGGGTTCATCTTCGTGGTTGGCTATTACTGCTTCTAGATGTTCAATATGTCCATGCAGAACTGCATTCTGATCGCTAAGAACTTCAACGGTATCTTGCAACTCATGAATTTGAGCATCAGTCTGCTCACAATACTGATTATGCTGATGCACAAGTTGGTGATTCTGATCCTTAAGCACTTGGATCTTCTCAACGAGTGTATCACGTAACTCGATGAATTCTGCGACAGTCTCTTGGGAGGTTTCAAAATCTTCTTGAGCCTTCCTATTCCTCTCTTCTGCTTCATGCAGATAATGAGCATAACGTTGAACATCACTTCTCAAGTGTTCTGTTCTCCGCTCTAATTCAGCTTTGTCCAGCTCTAGACAATAGTTATGTTCTTTGAGTTTCTCTAGCTTCCTTTCTAAGCTCTTAATGTAGCTACTCTGGTCAGCCATATCCTACATCCAAAAACAATGAGAGTCAAGGTTCAGGAGTGATCTCAAGAGTAAGGGTCAAATTATAGACAAGTACTGGAATGAATAGAATCAGTAAGCCTATATATAACATTCAATAGCAAAAAGTAGTTCAAAATTTTTCGGTGTCAGAATTGCGCGAAAGTTTTACTAAAAATATTTGATATCAAGAACATGAATGGTGCTAAGTTTGGTGCAAAAATACTAAGCCAATTGGAAATGAAAATTCCTCAAAGTTTCAAAATTTTGGAAAATTTGACTGAAATGATGATATCACTATCTAAACGATGGATTTTGGGCTTCGTCGGCGGTGCTACATCAATAAATCGTTCTAGGTTAGGTTCTCCTCGTCGAGAGCTTTCCAACGCCTACTTTTAGTAGTAAAAATTCCTCCTGGATCAAAAGTTATGGCCGTTTGAAGTTTGCGCGAAAAACACCTCAACTTCCATGCCATTTACAAGGTCTACTGCATGCGCCTACTGGATTTCACGGTCTACTGCAATTCTGATGCTACTGCAATGAGTCTGCTGCTTTTTCAGCATTGTCTGTTGCTTTCCAGCACTGTTAGAACCAGTCTGCTGCATTCCGAGTCTACTGACCCAGTCTTCTGCATTCAGATCTACTGGTTCTAGTTTCGGGCTACTGGTTCTGGTTTCGGCTACTGGTTTCCATCTATTGTCTCTGGTTTCGGCTACTTGTTTTGGATCTACTGAATTTTTTTTAGGCATGCTACTGTATTCTGATTTGCTTCCCTACTGATTTTCCTAACTGTACGTAGTTAGTCTATCATTTCAGTAGTCTATTACAGTAGCTTATTTCAGTAACTTTCAGAACTTATTTTCAGAAGTCTATAAGAACTTATTATTTCTAGTTTCTCCTCCCCAGATTATGAAACCCGGTTCTGCTCTGATACCACTTCAATGTCACGCCTCGAGACAGGGGTTGGTTGACACCGGCATTGCTCTCCAATTTACATTCGAAAACAACAAGCCTCAGAAGTACAGAATTTCAGAAACCAGTCTTTTATTCATAATACGAAATAATTCATTGTCTGATACAACTCGAATCACTAATGTTTTACAGCGGAATTGTAAAACCAAATATTACATTATCTTAACAGATGCAACGGAATAAAAATAAACATAAACTGAGAACAACAGTATTCTTCACCAGCCCCAGAACTGGATCTGCTCTTCTTCTTCTAACATTTCTTCAGTACTCTTATCTGAGATGAGTTTGGTGGGTGAGTGATATGATTGTCACTCAGTAAGCCGGGGCGGGAATAACTCCCAGTTTTCGAAAATCATTTTAATACAGAAACAATAATACAATAATATACAGAAAACTCGTATTTCATAACAGAAATCAGAATTCAGAATTTACAGGTTTCAGAACAGAAATCAGAATTAGTAAGCACTGAACACGTTAGTGAATTTCATGGCTAAACTGATATCAGTCCCCTATATGTTCTCTCCTCTAAGGGGTGAGGCCAGAATCAGAATCAGAATTCAGAGATGTTCAAAATATATATTCCTACCATTAGTTCACTAGGGAGTTTCAGTGCTTCAAAATCATATATCAGAAATCATACAGAAGCTGAACTTTAAAACAGATTTATCAAATGGATTTCAAGATATTTATACATAAGCCCACTTACCGTAATTTGCTAAAAGTGTTTCGGTTGAAGTCTGAAATCTGCTTGTTCTTGCTACTGGTTCTACTGCTCGAAAATCAGCACTCTCTTAGCTCGAAAATTCAAGTGATAATCTCAAGATTTGTGTAACCCAATTCAGAGGTTTGAGAGTGTTATTTATAGGTCAAATTATGACTGTTAGCCTCCAAATTAATGACCATAATCTGACATTAACGGCCTTTATTCCATGTTAATGCTTCAGTTACAAGTCTAAGCTGAATCAGTAACTGTCTGCTGCTTCCTCGCTCTTCTACTGCTGCTGCTTTCTCGCTCTTCTGCTGCTGGATTCTATCTGCTGGAAAATACATGTCTGCTGGGAAAATACATGTCTGCTGGAAAAATACCAACTTCTGAAATATGAGTTGCTGCTGAAATTTTGATAGCTACTGAAATATTTTTTGTTGCTGGAAATTCAGGTTCTCACAATAACTCTTGAAACCGTCTTACTTGAGTTTTTGTGTTAATATTAATATTGTTAAATTTGAGTCATGACTATTAACAATTTTTTTATGGTATGTCATACCAATTTTTTTCTCCAAATTACTCATTATCTATAAATGCAATTATTTTTTTAAATCAAACAAAGAATAGTAAATTAGAACTTTAAATATGAAATACTTTAATGTCATTGAATCTTATATATAATTATATGTAAAAATAATACTATATTTTATATTTAAAAAAGTAATTTACATGCACACGTCGTGAATAATCCGATTTCAATCCAATTCGGTTCAGACCTGAACTGATAGGAAGATCGATCTAATTTGGTCCAATCCAATTTCAATCCATCTCAATCTGATGAATCCAAAACCAATCTAATCTGATATCATATAAGATTTGTTTGGTTACTTCTTGGATATCTGATCCCCCGAACCGATCCGATAACATGCCTATTATATAGGTATAGTTTATATTTAAAACTTAATATGTTATGCTTATTGTAACAATGCCACTGCGATTTTAACTGTAGGAAATTAAATCAAATCATAAGTTTGTGGTGCCCATTTTGGTATCGGAACTTCAAGTTTTGGGATACGACTCTAGTTTGAATTTACAATTCAAAATCAATGTGTTGTGGTTGGGTCTAACTTTAGTAGTTTTTTAATATAAACAAATTTATAACTAACTTAATGAATAAAAAAAACAAAAGCTTATGTGAGACCATCTGACGAGTACGCAAACCAAATATAATGATGTTGTCTATATCTATCGCACAGGGACATGAAGTTTACTTGGGGCTCCCTACTTTTTCTCTGCGGAGAAAAAAACCGCAGTTCCGATATCTCATTGAGCGGGTGGTTAAAGGGGTGCATGGATGGGGTTCCAAGACTTTTACGGCCGGAGGCAAAGAGACTCTAATCAAATATGTTCTACAATCGATACCCACATACGCCATGTCCTGTTTTTGTGAACTGAAATCTATCATTCAGGCAATCAAAAAAGAATGTGCGAATTTTTGGTGGCGCTAGAATGAGGGATGACAACACATGCAATGGAAAAATTGGACGGTTCTGTGTAAACCAAAATTCATGGGTGGTTTGGGATTTCGCCAGTTGGAATCATTCAATAAAGCACTCCTGGAAAAACAAATTTGGAGAATAATTGCTAATCTCGGATCCCTAGTTGCTCGTGTTCTTAAAGAAAGATATTTCAGACATCACGACATTATGGATGCAACTTTAGGTATATATGGAGATCGCTCATGTGGAGTCGAAACTTATTAAATAAAGGGCTCTATTGGCGTGTCAGCACTGGGACAAAAATATTCATCTCTCGAGATCATTGGATTCCTGGACGGATGTTGCTGGTATGCCAGACTAGCACTCTGAATAAAAATATTTTATATTCCAAGTTGTCCTAGAAATTTAATTTCAAATTCAAGTCTTGCATCATTTGGATACTCATTTTAATTTGGGATAATTATATGAATTTATTTTATAAATCAAATCTTGTCGGCAATGGTATCATTATTGATGTTATTTTTTCAATTTCATTACAAAATGATAACACAAACACTATGCATGTTCATGCGGATATTAAAATATGTTTCATGAATTAGTCTTACTCCATATTATGGTATCAAAGACTGTAACACATCTCCAAAGAGAGGATAACATAATAGTAAATGATGGAGTACTTAGTACTTTAAATTTTACTAATTTTGAAACTTGTGTGAACTGCATTAAGGGAAAACAAACCAAAATATCAAAAGAAGATGCCAAGAGGAGTTCCAAATTATTAGAGATCGTACATTAAGATATATGTCGTCCAAACATGGACATGTGAAGTCTGAAATATTTCATCACTTTCATGGATAATTACTCACAATACATGTATATTTACTTGCTTCATGGTGTGCTGTCGTTGAGCCACCAAACTTAAATTCCTACTCTCTAAGTAAAATGAGTGTAATGGTGAGTAGGGTCAAATCCACAAGGAACAGAGGATGATTTCTTTCGAGTAAAATGCAAATAAAGGGGGGATTTGTTTAATAAAAACTAATAAAATACTAGAAGTAATTTAACATTCAAGGAGAAATAACTAATCAAGATGAAAAACTAATGAAATGTAAATTAATATTACAAAGCTCGATTCAAGAGATTTCTACTATTCAATTGTATCACTGTTCATCGACTAACATATTATTTATTCATGTAGTTACAAGTAATTAACCTTAGAATTATAGAGATAACCGTTAAAATTCTTGCGTTTTCCTAATTTAATTGACCGAACCCAGCATCCAGTCAAAACTTATCAATAATTAACTGGGTACGATAGCGTTCCATATTAATTAAAGATAGCATTTTCGTTTTGTGAAAACAGTTAATCCTAAAATCTATCAACCGAGATAGTTGCAATTGATAGATCGAGTTTCATTGATTTATTTAGATTAAATATATTATGATAGCACAACACATCTAATCTATGTCACTCGAGTACCAATCATTCATGACAATTACGAATCACTGAATTCATGGTTAGCAGTAGAAAATCATATATTAAATTGTCAGATTAATCGATACACAATATTCATATAATTAAATCATAAATCGAAAAATACTTGGAATAAAAAGAATATTAAATTAAAATACAAAAAACCTCACAGTGATAAATAAAAAATAGTAAAATTATCCCTTGAACCAGAAATAAAACGTAGCCTAGAGTTGTGGAGAGAAGTTGGAGAGAAAAATCCTTGAGCCACTTTTCCCTTGTCTTTTTTAGTTGTTGGTGATTGGAGTGATAATTTTTCTCTGCCGCCTTGTTGAACGTTTTTGTAGTGTTGGGAAGAAAGGAATTGATTTTATTTTTAGGTCCAAAAAGATATAAAAGCCCAAATATCTAAATTTAAACATAATTACTAAAAAATAAAAGATATTAGGAAATATCCAATAAGAATATAGAGTTTTTTTAATGGAAAAAAACTATCTTCTATTTATTGCTTGATATAAAAATTCTTTATATCACTAGGCAGCCAAGGAATTGTCACAAGGCGTGATCACGCCTTATCCAAAAACATCTTCAGAATTTTTCTGTTCCACGTCTTCCACTAAGATCATATCGACAACTTTAATTGTGATATAAAATCACCCTTTTTAGCTCAGATTTAGCCCAAGAGCAGAAAACTTCCTTCTACAATAAAATCACAAAAAATGTGTCAATTAAGCATGTTGGTAGTTGTAACAATGAAAGATATGACAATAAAAATACAAACTATTATGAGCATATCAAATCTCTCACACCTAAACCATGCTTGTCCCCAAGCATAAAAGAACTTGATTCATTATTTCAACTCATTATCCTCTTTCTGCTTCATTTACTTATCCGCAAAATATTTTGCCATGCACCAAAGCAATTTAATTTTTCAGCACCTAACATACAACATCATGAACAACTGCTTCCATCCGAATGTGTAGAAATAAAAATGCATAGAGTCCAAACACTCCTCATAGGATTCTCTCATTTCATTCGTAAGTGTCTAGGTATGTATTAAGGAGCTCTCATGTCAAAACACTGAAAATTTTTACCATAAGCTTGCAAATATATCACATCCTCCACCAAATGAATGAATTAAAATGCACAAACAAGGGCTATAAATGTGTTGTACTGTGGCTAGAGGTCAGGTAGGAAAGAAGTACAACAGTTTATGGAACTGAAGAACACATACACACTTTTCACAAACACAATTGCATTCAGCTAACAATAACATCTTCAATCTCATTATAACATCTAAGAACATTTTTTTCTTCTTCGTTGCTCTTATTTTCCTTCTCACTCCCCTTTTCTTCATATTTTCTTTCCTTTTCTTTTAGCATAAGAACCCTTTTTTTATTTTTGAGACAACGACTTCGAGCATGAATCACTCGATCTTAACAATTTGCACTTTCTTGGCTCAAAGCGATGCTAAATGCGAAAAGTTTGTATGATTCTCCAATTCAAGGTTCAAATAGAGGAATAACCAACAAAAGAGATTTATCATGGCTTGTAACGTGGTTAATTTCCAACAAATAAGCTCAGGCTCGAACTTGGCTCACTAGGGATAATAAATCAGGGTGGGCTAAAAAAAACGGCAGAGATGATGCGAAAGAAAACTGTTTGAACCTAATGCCCTTTACTTTGTTTATGCATCTAATCCATCACGAGGTGTCAACAAAGACATGTATAACAATGCAAGTTCTAGAAAAATCAACATTGCATGACCAACACACAATCAAATAAAATAGAGCATGATATAATGTTTGCTCATAGGTTCAAAGCTCACCAAAGAAAAATGGTATGTGTGTTAGACCCCATGCACTTGTCATTTCAACTCATCATCAAGAACAACTACCCATAAATGTAGCAGTAAGAATGCAAAATCAGTTGCACACAAAGAAAAATCAGTTTTTTTTTAGACTCGCATCAGAGGCATTCAAGATTCAAATGAGAGAGATAACGAATAAACATTAAATGATTTATGGATCAAACAACTTCACTCTGTCGTACTCTCCTTTCATCTTCTTTTTCATAAATATTTTTTTTCGAATAAATATGCAAAAAAATAGAAATTGAAACTAGAAATAAAGCTATGTACCCCCTCCCACACCTATATGTGGCAATGTCCTTAATGACACAAAAATTAAATGCACAACGTAGACAGTGAAAACACAAAAGAAGTTAGAAAACTCCCCTGAAAATTGTTGGGCATCATGGAGCAAAGCTTTCTATTGTTGTGGCGGTGTTGACGAAGCCTGCGAGAGAAGATGTGAAAGGGGGGTGAGAACAAATAGGGTTAGATAAAACAAACAAAAATTCTGTTTTTTTTTTTTCAAAATCAGAAGATGTTTTCTCACAAGGCATGATCACGTCTTGTTAGAAAACATCTACTTTATATAGGGCAATTTTTTTTTTTTAGAAGTGATATATTTATTGTAATGCACGAGACTTAATTACTGTAATCATACGTTGATTAATTGACATGATTGAGGTTATACGAACTTGAATGAAGAAGTCGGGCATCGTTACATTATAAGCCAAGATGTTCAACCGAACATCTCGAGATGTTCGGCCGAACATCTCAAAAGAAATGACCGGCGCACATGCGCGAAGAAACACGCGCATGTGCGCGAGGGGTCCAGAAGCCCTCGCGCATATGCGCGACAGCTCCAGAATCTTTGGCGCATATGCGCGAGTGGTTTTTGTGGCAAATCTTGGAGAAGACACGTATGATTATATGCATGAGATATATTTATATATATATATATATATATATATATATATATATATATATACATACATACAAACGTAATCCATAGCAAAACGAAGAAATTGAGGGGAAACGTGCTAAGTCTTCTTTGAAGAGTATTATCGTGAGTTGTGAACGATCCGTCCGTCTGTTTTCAAATCTGAGTACAGTACTGTATTCCTATCAACGCAGGCTACAACTGGACGTAAGTTTTGTTACGTTTAGACAAGATTTGAATTTATGATATTGTCAGAATTGAATACGAATCAGATATGATGTTTCTGCTACATCAGACATTTTATAATTGAAGTTAGATTAAAGAACGTATTGTTTATGAAATTGTTATGAATTTCAGAGTTGATTTGATTATGCTACATGTGATAAGATATAATTCATGCTTTTATGTTAAAAATTCAGTTAGCTGCATGTATACATTGTTTATACTGGGATATTTATATCTCACCGGAGTTATCCGACTGTTGTCTTGTTTGTACGTGTGCATGACAACAGGTGGGGCAGGATCAGGGTCAAGAAGATGATGAAAGATCGAGATTAGAGTGGTGATTCAGGACTTGGATGTAGACTTGGTTTAATACTTGAAATTTAGTAATTGAACCTTATACTAGTGTGAATAATTGTTGTACATTACTGTACTTTTATACTGAGATGTATATTAGTTAAATTTCATTACGTTCCGCACTTATATTTTAAAAAGAAAAATTTTTTAGACCCTGTTTATCTTAATTGATAATTAAATCTCAAAGATGATTAAGAAGATGATTAGCGTCCGGGTCCCCACATTTATAAGGCGTGATCACGCCCTTTTAGAAGACATCTTCTGCACAAAGGTAACAAAAATTGTACTACTTGAAAAAAAATAAAAATAAAATAAATTAAAAATAATAAGAAAAAAAAATTTGGGTTGCCTCCCAAAAGCGCTTGATTTTAGTCGTCGGCTTGACCCTCAAAAGCATTCATTCAAAGAGCGGCTGATGCCCAAAGTATGTGTCATATGACACCATATATGGGTCTTGTTTCCATGTGCCCTCAAGTTTGGCTTGATGTATGCAATGTAAGCTCGTCTTCTCAACAAAACGTAACTTTAAATAATAGGCATGAGATAAGAGTATCATCGTTGGCTCTTGAAGAATAAAATCTGTTGAAATCGGCAATGAAGAGAGACAAGGATCTCCTAGATGTATGTATGATAATATTATCGACGAGCTCAAATAGATAGTCTCAGGAGCTTGTTCATCTCTCAACTTCATTGGTGCCTCATCTTCGTTTGATATTTCTTCCAAAACTTCTTCAGACTGAAGCTTAACAGTTTCCTCATTCAATGCCATGCAATTGTTTACCATATCATTCAATCGACTTATGATTATTTCAAGACTATATCTCATCTTCTTGATGCTCTAAAGGTTGGTCTGTAAAATCAGATTGGCTAATTTCTGGAGTGTATTGGTGGCTCCAACTCTGCAGCGAAGGATCCCAATACTGATGGTAGTCAAAGTCGGCCATATCATTTAGCAAATATATCACACTGTCCTCACGTAGACTAAGTAGTGGACTACCAGTTGTTAGTGCTCCATTAAATACCCATCTTCGTATAATTGCATCCAAACCTTTAAGGAAAAGTCGAAGAAGAACATAGTTAGAAAAATCATGATTCCTGAATATTGTTGCTAATTATTGAATCTCTCCCATTCTGCATAGAATGGCTCTTCGGTTTGTTGGGCAAAACTTGTGACTACTCTTCGATGAAACATCTCGAAGTATTTCACAACAAAAAATTCTCAAATTCTTCTTTTCTTGATGAATAACCTGTACAAGAAGAATGAGACAAAAAATAACAAAACTCGAAAAAAAAACTAACCTTGCACCATTCCCCGGCAACGGCGCCAAAATTTGGTGTGCTGTCGTTGAGTCACCAAACTTAAATTCCTACTCTCTAAGTAAAATGAGTGTAATGGTGAGTAAGGTCGAATCCATAGGGAACAGGAGATGATTTTTTTCGAGTAAAATGCAAATAAAGGGGGGATTTGTTTAATAAAAACTAATAAAATACTAGAAGTAATTTAACATGCAAGAAGAAATAACTAATCAAGATGAAAAACTAATGAAATGTAAATTAATATTACCAAGCTCGATTCAAGGGATTTCTACTATTCAATTGTATCACTGTTCATCGACAACATATTATTTATTCATGTAGTTACAAGTAATTAACCTTAGAATTATAGGGATAGCCGCTAAAATTCTTGCGTTTTCCTAATTTAATTGACCGAACCCAGCATCCAGTCAAAACTTATCAATAATTAATTGGGCACGATAGCGTTCCATATTAATTAAAAATATCATTTTCGTTTTGTGAAAACAGTTAATCCTAAAATCTATCAACCGAGATAGCTGCAATTGATAGATCGAGTTTCATTGATTTATTTAGATTAAATATATTATGATAACACAACACATCTAATCTATGCCACTCGAGTACCAATCATTCATGACAATTACGGATCACTGAATTCATGGTTAGCAGTAGAAAATCATATATCAAATTAAATTGTCAGATTAATCGATATACAATATTCATATAATTAAATCATAAATCGACAAATACTTGGAATAAAAAGAATATTAAATTAAAGCTCAAAAAGCCTCACAGTGATAAATAGAATTATTAAAATTATCCCTTGAACCAGAAATAAAACTTAGCCTAGAGTTGTGGAGAGAAGTTGGAGAGAGAAATCCTTGAGCCACTTTTCCCTTGTCTTTTTTAGTTGTTGGTGATTGGAGTGATAATTTTTTCTCTGTCGCCTTGTTGAACGTTTTTGTAGTGTTGGGGAAGAAAGGAATTGTTTTTATTTTTGGGTCCAAAAAGGTATAAAAGGCCAAATATCTAAATTTAAACCTAATTACTAAAAAATAAAAGATATTAGGAAATATCCAATAAGAATATAGAGTTTTTTATGGAAAAAACTCTATCTTCTATTTATTGCTTGATATAAAAATTCTTTATCTCACTAGGCAGCCAAGGAATTGTCACAAGGCATGATCACGCCTTATCCAAAAACATCTTCTGAACTTTTCTGCTCTACGTCTTCCACTAAGATCATATCAACAACTTTAATTGTGATATAAAATCACCCTTTTTAGCTTAGATTTATCGCAAGAGTTTAAAACTTCCTTCTACAATAAAATCACAAAAAATGTGTCAATTAAGCATGTTGGTAGTTGTAACAATGAAAGATATGACAATAAAAATACAAACTATTATGAGCCTATCACTTCATGTTAAGCATGAAGCATTGGATGTCTTTCAGGTTTTTAAGGTTGAAGTTGAAAAACAATGTGAAAACAAATTAAGATCACGAGGATTGATATAAGTTGTGAATATTATGGTAGATACACTGAAAATGGATAATATTTTGGGCCATTTGCGAAGTTTCTTCAAGAAAATGAGATTGTTGCCCAATTTGCCATTCCTGGTTCTTCAGAACAAAATGGTGTGGCTGAAAGAAAACATCAAACTTTAATTGACATGGTTAGGAGTATGAGGAGTAACTCCAAACTTTCCAAGTCCTTGTTGATTGAAGTTTTTAAAACGACAACATATATATTAAACCGAATTCCAACCAATGTTGTCCCAAAGACGCTATTTGAATCATGTAAATGTTAGAAACCGAGTTTCCAACATCTATGCATTTGAGGATGTATGTCTGAAGTAAGAGTTTATAACTCACAAGAAAAGAAGTTGGACCCAAGAACCATAAGTGGATATTTCATTGAGTTTGCCAAAAAATCTAACGGGCATATATTATGTTGGACCCAAGAACCATAAGTGGATATTTCATTGAGTTTGCCAAAAAATCTAACGGGCATATATTATGTTGTTCATCTCAGAGCATTAGAATTGTAGAATAGAAAAAATGCAAATTTTTTTGGAAAATGACTTGGTTAGTAGGAGTGGTAAACTACAAGAAGAAATTTTTGAAGAATATCACATTAATGATTAATCATCTAATTCAAATTATCTACTGGTTGCTTTCGCATCCCTCAAGCCCCAACGAGTGATAGACAACCAATTGTTGAACATCCACAAGATGCTTATGAAAATCTAGTTTATCGAATTGTTAATGGGAAAAAGAAACAATTGTTGATCAAATAATCGATCAAGAATCTCCCCAAGATGACAACTTAAGAAAATCTATTAGAATGAGAAAATAAGCAATTCTTAGTGACTATATTGTGTATCGCATAGGGGTGGGAAAAAATACCGAAATACCGAAATACCGAAAAACCGTGCCGAAAAAAATACCGAACTTACCGAAAAAATCGGTATACCGAAAATTTCGGTACGGTATCATATCGTACCGAACTTTTCGATATCGGTATCGGTATGAAATAATTTTTTTTTCGGTATTTCGGTATATACCGAAATACCGAAAATAATTTTTTATTATTATTTTTTTTAGATTTAAGTTCGGTATACCAAAAAAATGTCGGTATACCGAAAATATTTTCGGTATACCGACGGTTTTTCGGTATACCGACAAAATTTTCGGTGTCGGTACGATACCGGTATGAGTTTTTTTCATACCGAAAATTCGGTATACCGCATGTGCGGTATACCGAATTTTCGGTATCGGTATCGGTATGAAAAAATTTCATACCGATATTTTCGGTACGGTATACGGTATCGTAGTTCGGTACGGTATACCGTACCGTACCCACCCCTAGTATCGCATATAGAATACGACATAAACATATGAGCGGAAAATGACCCTAAAATGTTTGCACAAGCCATGAGTTACAGTAAATCGAAATTATGGTATGATTCCATGAAAAAATAAATGAATTTGATTAAATCAAATCGATTCTGGGGTCTTGTTAAGTTGTCTGATGGTGCAAAGACCGTTGGATGCAAATGGGTCTTCAAAACAAAGAGAGATTCATTTGGTATCATTGAAATATATGAAGCAAGACTCGTTGCTATAAGATTCACTCAAAAGGAAAGAATCGACTATAAGGAGACATTTTGTCATTTCTCTAAGAAAAATTCTCTTCAAATAATTATGTCACTAGTTGTACATTTTGACATCGAGTTGCAATAAATGAATGTGAAAACAGAGTTTCTCGATGGTTATATAGAGGAAGCGATATAGATAAACAAACAGAAGAATTTTCCTCTAGTGATAATTACCACTTGGTATGCGAACTTAAGAAATTCATATATGGATTGAAACAAGCCTCTCGTCACTGGTATATAAAATTTCATGATGTCATCTGTTCATATTTTTCGTAGAGAATATTATGGATCAATGTATATACCAGAAGGTCAATGAAAGTGAAATTTGTTTCCTTATCCTATACATGGATGATATATTTCTTCCAAATAATGAGAATGGATTTCTATATGAGGTGAAACAATTTCTATTTAAACTTTGATATAAAAGATATGAGCGATGCATCTTATGTCATTGACATTGAGGTACATAAAGATAGATCCTGAGGGATCTTAGGATTGTCACAATAGATATATATCAACAAATTTTTAGATTAATTTCGGATGAATGATTGTTCACCAAGTGCGGCTCCCGTTGTGAAGGTTGACAAATTCAATTTGGATCAATGCCAGACAAATGACTTTGAAAAAGAACAAATGAAAAACATTTATTTTATTTTGATGTTGGAAGCTTGATGCATGATCAAGTTTTCACTAAACCGAAATATCATATATGGTTGGAATGTTGGAGAGATATCACAATAATCCGGGTATGAACCACTAGAAAGCTGCAAAGAAAGTTATGAGGTACTTTCAAGAAAACAAAGACCGCACGCTTATGTTCAGACGAAGTGAGAATTTGGAGTGATTGGCTACTCTGAGTCAGACTAAGATGGCTGAATTGATTCAAGAAAATCTACTTTTGGATATATTTTCTTGCTAGCTAGTGGAGTTTTATCATGGAGAAACACAAGCAAACTTTGACTTATACTTCCACTATGAAGGCCGTGTTCGTATATTGTTTTAAGCTATCTCACATGGTGTTTGGATGAAAAGTTTCATTTCGGGATTTAGAAACGTGGATTATATTTATGAGTCATTGATTATATTTTGTGACAATTCAAATGTTGTTTTTATGGCTAATAAAAAAAAGTGAAAGTCAAAGCAAGTACATTAAGTATTTATCCATAAGAGAGCGTGTTAAAGATAAGACGGTGGTTATCGAACACATTAGCATTGAATTGATGATTGTTGATAATTTGACTAAAGACATGCCACCACATAAATTTAAGGATCATGTAGAAAGTATCGGACTTGGTTCATCTATGTAATTTTGTTATAAGAACAAATTCAGTTATATAAAACTTTGTTATGATGTTTTTCTCATATTTTTTATTTGTGTACACATTTGAAAAATATCATTAAAGTTAGACCTTGAATAAACATAAAATTTATTCATTAAGTTATTTCGGTTCGAGAAGCATGATACATCGTGATACATAGAGATAGTACTAGTCTTTAGGGGACCTATCAATATGATTTGTGTATTTTGTTTACTCATTTGATGACAAGATGTATATGAGCAAAGTGCAAGAATGTTGAAAAGATTATCAAAATATCAGATTTTATCCTATTAAGTGATTAATATGATGATAATTAAAAGATATAATTATGCAAAAACTTTATCATATCTAGCGGCCATAGTTTTGTATAGATTTAGATGTGCAAAATTCTGTTCTGATAAATTATATATTGATAAGTTTATCATCCTTTTGAAATACAAAATATGACATCATGATAAGTCACAATTAATTCAATATTTCTCGATGATGGTATGGATTTCTGTAAATAGTGATGTTTGATATCTCTAAGCACACACATCAAAAGTTATACAATACTACTTATAATGTTGAGTGTGTTTAGAAGACTCTCAAACAATTAGAAGATATTCAATTAGATGTTTAAGACATCCTTCAATTCGATGGCAAACATAATAATTCGATCCAATTTTCACATTCAGTATCATGTTATTTATTTGTAAACATTAATAAGTTCTTTAAAAAAAAAAATCAATGCTCTGTCTATCTTTTATGATGAGCATCTTAAAATTTTTATCCAGTAAGAATTATTTGTAAAATTTAAAAATAATTTTGAAAAATTCTACCTTTTGGAGAGAGCATTGCAAGACTATGTCAGTAAATTTTTTTATATAAAACAATAGAACTTATTTCAACTTTAAACATAGTACACCACATTACATCGCTGTTTCTTGGTCTTGATGTCCATTTTTTTAAAGAAAAATAATATATATATATATATATATATATATATATATATATATATATATATATATATATATATATTATTTTTCTTTAAAAAAATGATGTATATATATATATGATGCGGTCTCGTTGAAATGGGTGAGCCGGGTAAAGAGCTCCAACGGATCGAACCAACAATTTATAATATTTGAGAATTTCGAGTGAAGGTAATGGTTGAGATTAACACCTGCAAACAAGAAAGTAACTCGTGAATGGGCGTCGGAGGAGTGTCCGACGTGGCCACTCCGATGCTTAAGTCAGCAGGTTGAAGATGAGAGAAAATGGCGATATATGTGCGAATATATGTGAGTGTCAATACTCAGGATTCAGCCCCCCTTTAAATGAGAAAAATACCTGCTATTTATAGTAGGAGAAGTAATGATGATTACCTCGACTTGCGTGTACACCTACAACTCATAGCCTTTGATGTTGACTTCCTGTCAAGCGCATCCTACCTCTGATAGCTTCTCTGACACGCCAAACCCTTGTAGTTCTGACAGATAAGACTGCCCATACCGATACACTCGAGTGGGGTGCGCTTCTCGAGGTAGTCCGAGTAGAAAGTTCCCGGGAGCTTGCATGAGAGCCCGAGCTTCTGGTTGCCCGGGGTGAGTAGAGCCCAGGCATCTCCCTGCCCGGCTGCTGAAGAAGATGACCTCGATTATAGTGCATAGACACTGTTCGGGTCTTGTGGAGAACCCTGGTCACCCTGGTCGGGCTGGAGAATCCTGGTCGGGCTGGAGAACTCTGGTCACCTTGGTCGGGCTGGAGAACCCTGGTCAAATTTTACCCATGCTCTACTCTTCCCAGCAATTTGGAATTTGACTCGTGTAAGTTCTCTTTCCGCTCGAGTCCAAGAATGACCCGAGCCCTTTCCAGGGTATCAATATATATAGGTCTATTATTGCTAATCATCCTACTGTTAGAGCTAAACCAGGAAAATATTAGGCTTTAAAGAAACAAAGTTCATTTCTCTAATACCAATTGATGGAAGACCACCGCTGAAATCATATTAGTACAGTAAATATATTGGTCAATAGATAGTAGGAACACTATTTGAAAAATATGCGGGAGAATGCACATTTCTACTAGAAATGCGAATAAAACATATTATATTGTAAATGGACTGATCAAATGATTAGAATAAACAAAATAAATTATAACTTTCAAAAAAAAAATTATAATGTACATAAAACCCAATTTTTGTGAAATCCCGAAATTGTTAAAGACTTACATAAAAAAAATATATATTAACTTTTCATGTTTTCAAATCTTGAACATACTTATTATTGCGTAACTGTAAAATGGGTCTCTATAGCAACTAATTCGTATCCGTCCTCGTTTTACGAAAATGATTAATCCAAGTTGCTATATAAGTCCATTGTAGTCCATTATAAACTCATTTTAAATCTTTAATTTTTAAGATGTGGGACAAGAGGTATCACATATATATACTTTCTTATGAGAATTTATCAGCAATTTCAAGATTTAATAAGAGAAATATATGTCATCATCTTTTAAATATTTTGGGAATGATGAATATCAGTGCAAAACATTTTGAATATTGCATACACTAGTTTATTGAAAATAAATAGATTTATAGTTGCTTATGGTAGTTGAAAGAGTGTTCGCAACTTCTAAGAAAAGTGATTATCGATTTTTCTTCACAAATTTAATATGACAACATTTATAATATTTTTTTAGAGTTTGCAAACACTCTTTCGATACCCTCACAATCATAAACTTTTGAAATTAAATAGTAATATTCATTTTTTTTAAAGACGCGCAGACTCGGTCTTGCACTGATCTAAGGATATAATGATTTTTTCATTGGCTCGTTTTCCGAGTGAATCCAGATATGAATATGGTCGATACACACTTAAAATCAATTCTCGTTTAGTTTCATCTCTCTTTCGCATTTAAAATAATGACATTTATATTACACTCCAAATGTTTCACCATTATATAATGGAATTCGGCCCGCCTTTTCATGGGCTCGTTTCTTGAGTGAATCCAGATATGATTATAGTCGATACACACTTAAAATTGATTCTCGTTTAGTTTCATTTATCTTTCGTATTTAAAATAATGACATTTATATAATATATAAATGTTTGATCGTTATGTAATGGATTTTGGACCGTTGATTATGTATAAAAATATTTATTAATATGGTCGTATAATCTGATCCAAAAATAATCACAGAGTATTTATAATTTCTACTGCTGCTTTTTACCTTCCATATAGCCTCTCTTTCCTTACCGTCGCTCTGTCACACACTCCCATTCTAGCGTCAGAGCGAGAGAAAAGGGGTTACCCAAAAACCCTTTAAAATACATAGAACAGTATTTTTTTACAAAAATAATTAATAATTGTTTTGGGCATAGATCTTAAACTTCTGACATCTGGGCTTTATTTTTCCTTAAATTTTCTTACTTCACATCGAAGATAATCGAGAAATTATTTTGCTTTACAACTTCAGGCTGGTTCTTGCGCCGTTTATTTTTTTTTTTCAGCTTTACCTCTGTTTTCTTTATTAAATGTGATGGATTGTGATTGAAAATTTTATCTGGGAATGTTAGATGATGAGCTTAATTATTGGATTGATTGATAGGAAGAGGAATCTTGATTATTTGTTTACTTGTTGATTTTGCCGTTTGGACTTCTTGGATAGTTTGGCTCTTGTGCAGTCGTAGATTGATGACTCAGTTCATGATTATTCTTTTGCCATAAGTGTTTTAGCCTGTTATTATGTCCGATTAATTTGATTGATTTTTCTTGGTGATTTTTTTTTCTGGTTATGTATTATCTTGTTTGCGATTTTTGGCAGAGCTATAAGTCCTGATTCGGTTTGTTTCAGCCACTATGATTTCTTGTTAGCAAGTTTATATCTATCAATGTTTTATATATATGGGTTTGTTGGTGTTTTAAATTATATGTGATATGTTTTCGTTTGCTTATTTTAGTTTGTGTTTATTATTTTTTGTTTTCTTGGATATGTGTTAGGTAATAATGGCGAAGAAGGTTAAGAAGAAACCAAGAACCGTTCATAAAGAGAAGCGTGTCCCCGCACCTTCTTCTAAAATACATCCCGATCAATGCAAGCGTGTCCCTGCACCTTCTCCCAAAATAAAACCCGAACAATGCGGTATCAATGCTGAAGCTCCTGACAATGATGGAGTTGCAGTTGTTAAAGAAAGAGGAGTATGTTCTCATATTGATAGAGGGATTGATTTGGACAAACTTTCTGCCAAACTCGATCCATCAGGGCATTTCACATGTGAAGATTGTAGAGGAAGTGCCTTGGATAGACGAGCAAGTAAAGGAAAAAACAAACCAGGGAAAAAAGGAGGAATTAATTCAAAATCACAGTCGAAAGCAATTTGGATTTGTTTGGGATGTGGGCATTTCTCTTGCGGAGGCATTGGATTACCAACCACGCCTCACAGCCATGCTGTTCGGCATGCAAAACAGAATCATCATCCGTTGGCCATACATTTTGAAAATCTTCAACTGTTATGGTGTTTCCCTTGCGGTAAATTAGTTACTTTTGGAAAGCAGGAAGACATGGATGATCGCAAGAATGTCATACAGGAGGTTACTAAAATGCTGAAAGCTCAACCAAGTGAAGGGTCTGCTATAAACGTGGAGGATGTCTGGTTTGGAAGTGGGAGTGAAACTAGTGCAATGAAATCGGACTACTCTGTATCCAACATGGCAGATGAAAGAGTTGGCTATTCAGTAAAAGGTTTAATTAATTTGGGAAATACCTGTTTCTTTAATTCGATAATGCAGAATTTATTAGCAATAAATCAGTTGCGGGATTACCTATTTAAGTTTGATGAGTCTGTTGGTCCACTTAGTGCTTCTCTGAGAAAGCTTTTCTTGGAAACGAGGGCTGAAGCTGGTTTAAAAGGTGTGATAAATCCAAAATCTTTATTTGGTAGTCTATGTAGCAAGGCTCCTCAGTTTAGGGGATATCAGCAACATGATAGCCATGAGTTACTTAGATGTTTGCTTGATGGTTTGCGTACTGAAGAGATGAGTGCTAGTAAGCAAGTCAAATCTTCGTTGGCTGATGGGACAACTTCTATAGAAAAGCCGACATTTGTAGATGCCATCTTTGGCGGACAGCTTTCAAGCACTGTTAGTTGTTTGGAATGTGGGCACTCTTCAACAATTTACGAACCCTTTTTGGACCTCTCATTGCCAATTCCTACTAAGCAACCTTCACCCAAGCGGGCACAACCTGTCACCCGGGGCAAGAAGATCAAACCGCCTCCAAAGCAAGGTGGGAGGACTCGCTCCAAAGTTAACAGAGATGCACCTATTCTTCCAGCAGAAAGTGTTTCTGATCAATCAACTTTTGTTGACTCTTTCAGTGAAGTGCATCCTAGATTACAGCCTGCAGAGCTTCCAGGTGATTCTGCATTGTCAATGTCCATTGATTTAAATACTACTGCTCTTGATATGGGTTTAGCACAGCAATATCTTTCAGATGGTCAAGAAGCAAAAAACCATCCCAAAATTAATAATGTTGGAGAGCAGTCAGTCTCATTGGATGTTTTGACATGGTTGGATTACCTTGAGCCAAATCAAGTGTCAAATGACTGTGATGGTGCCTCAGAAACTTTTGAAATGTCAGCAGACCAGGGCTCTGCAGATAATAATGTCTTTCAGAATCATGTCTCATTACCCAATACTTTAGACTCTAGGATTGGGAGTAATTTGGAATGTGAATGTGCTGTTTCGACAATGCCCTTGGATAGTTCCTGTCAGTTTGATCCTCTTGAACAAGGTATATCAACCCGCCAACAAGATGCATCTTCACAATATGTGGTGAAGCGAAATGAAATTTCTCAATCTGATGAGAAGCTCTCTGCTGACCATTCTTTGACCAAGGAAGTGGTCCAGCTCAATGCTGTAATAGGTCATAGCTCAGAATTATGCAGTCAAGTCTGTTTTAATGATTCAACTATTGATGTGTGCTCTTCTGGCGGGGACAATGAAAACCCATCACAGGTTAAGGAATCTGAAGTTATTTTGCTTCCTTACAAAGATGTTTCAACTAGCTTTGAGTTATTGGGAGAAGAAATTGAGATATCGTCAGAAGTGGTCGGTGATGCACAAGGTTCTCAAGAATTTGATGGCTTTGGAGACTTATTCAATGAACCTGAAGTTACCTTGGAGCTTGGGCCCTCATATCGTGCTTGTGAGGCAACTGATGCTGTTAAGAATGGAGTAGTGGGAAATAGTAGTGATTCTGATCCTGGTGAGGTTGATAATTCTGATGCTCCCGTGTCGGTTGAGAGTTGTTTGGCCTTTTTTACAAAGCCTGAGCATCTTTTCAAGGATGAGCATGCTTGGCAATGTGATAATTGCGCAAAAGTTTTGCAACAAGGAACAAGGAGGAAATTGCGAAAGCTTAAAGCCAAAATAGTGCCAAATGGTAGTGATGATATCAATCCAAATGGTCCATTGAAGTGCTGCGACAATAATCTCCATGAAGTTGAGATCAATGGGATATTGGAAAAAGATGGATTTGATGGTTCTGATGGCGGGTTGTTGCCTCACAATCAGGAGACGCGTGATATGGGCAATAGCATGCGTAGCAACCATCAGGAAACCAAGATGAATATGATAGCTTGTCAATCAGAAAACCACGTGTCCATGATGCCAAATTTGTGTCATGGTCTGTCAGAAAGTTCGAGTTTAAATAGTCAAATTCTTGATTCATGCTGTGGTAAACGTGATGCTGATAGTGTTGGGCTTACTGAAACTGATTTATTGCCTGGAAAATGTGAATCAGAAGTGAGTGAGGGGGAGGAGGTGGACTCGAAGAGTTTGAAAGTAAAGAGGGACGCGACTAAGAGTGTACTAATCAACAAGGCTCCTTCTGTGTTGACAGTCCATTTAAAGAGATTCAGCCAAGATTCTCGAGGTCGCTTGAGTAAATTAAACGGGCATGTGAATTTCAGAGAGACAATTGATCTTAATCCATATCTGAATCCCAGGTATATTTTTCTTCGACTTGTATAATTTGGTGAACTATGGTATTAGAGATATTTGATGTTATTTAACCATTTTGGTGGCATTGGGCAAACTCTGGTTGCGAAAGTTGAACCTTTTAATTGTCAATCATCAGAAGGCTAGATTACTGCGAGAGTTTGAATCTAACCACGCAGACATTTTTTTGTTATTTTTGTGTGGTTTTCAACCCCCACAATGCGAGTCATCATTACTCAATACCATGAATGTGAACTTGATGCGTTACTCAATACCATGAATGTGAACTCGATGCAATTTATGTTACCATATATATTTGAAGATGAAGGCACCATGTACCTGGACTCGTATTGAAATTAAGATATTTATATGTTTTTTGTATTTTTTCGCATTGATTGTCCCAAAAAATATTGTTTGAGATTTCTTTTGAATTGCACAGTGCTCTTCAAAAATTAATTTGCTATCGAACTAGCTACGCATTTATCTGATTTTTTTCTTCTCAATACTGGTTTGAAGTTTATGGATGTGAAAAGTAGTAATATCTTACTTTCAGGCATGAACACCATTATTTCATGACTTATGACTCAAAGATAATTGGTTCATGAAGGAGATTATAAAACGGGTTCTAACACCATTGTACTGTTTCAGTTAACCTGGAAACATAAAAAAGAACCTCAATTTGTTTCGATAAAAAATTTCTCATGCAACATGAATGTTTGTGAAATTTGTTTGAGTTGATTGTGTATTGTGGGGACTGAGGAGAAATTCTTATGGTATAAAACATGCAAATTTCAAAATACTTTCGTATTCATATTGTGCTTTCTGTGTTGAATTCAATTAAATTACATTTTCATTTGTGTTCCCTATGTTTAATTCACTTGATCACATGTATGGTTACTTGATTGTCAACCAAATTATCAATTATAGACACATGCGAAGAGGTATATCGTGAAACTGATTAAGCAAGTGTATTGTATGTAGAATACATTCCCGAAGTCAATTCACACACATGTCAAATTGATATTATTTTTTGTACCTTGTTATTATTCGATGTTACGCCTATCTTGTTGAGAAATTCCTTACATTCTACGACCTCAGAATCTTGCCTTCATGATAGAATTTGTCATGTGCCGGCCTTCAAGTGGCTGATACTGTTACATTTCTTTGCATAAAATTTCGACGATCTCTTCTTGTGCTCTTCAAATTATATCTGTAGGTGCACCAATGGAGAAAAGCACACTTACCGTCTCCTTGGAGCAGTCGAGCACAGTGGAAGTATGAGGAGTGGCCATTATGTGGCATACGTGAGAGGAGGCCAAGGAGATAGCACCATTTGGTATTATGCCAGTGATACTCACGTTCGTCAAGTTTCATTGGAAGAAGTTCTTAGCTGCGACGCCTACATTTTGTTCTATGAAGGAACTTGAGAATACTCGTGTTTTGTTGTATTGTTTGTCATGGTTTCCGCGTAGCGCCCTTTGGGAGGGAAAACCCTCCAGCTTTCATCAGCTCAACTATACTTTTTATAGTCACAGAACGTCCCTATTGCCATTTTTCGGGTGCGACAAGCTACTCTCCAAGCATCTGGGAAAACGAAGAGGTTTTCGAGCTGGGCTTCGAAATTATTACAATATGATCTGGCTTGTTGGTGTTCTATATTGAGAGACTGAGAGACCTGAGCGAGTATACAATCATATATATGATTGATTACTCAATAGTTAGCACACATTTTTTTAGGCACAATCAGCTCATAAACATGTTCTTTTAAAGTGTTGAAAACAATAAAACTGTAACCTTCTCCCTTTTCCATTTATTATTATTTATGTTGGCACAATTTCTGCAGTTTTCAGTTCATTTTTCTTTGGGAGAGACTTCGTAACTTTGATTCGATATGTTTTTCTCGTATATAAAATTTTCAATTATGTGTATATCAAATTTTTACAATTTTAGTTGTTTTTTCATGTAAGTGACAAAGATATAATATGTGGAAAATGCATAAGTCTGTAACAAAAAAATTTAAAGATAACATACTGAACTGAAATTCGATAATATATAAAACCAAAATCAAGAAAAATAAACATATGTAACCAAATTTGCAGTGTCCCTTGATAATTATCCAATAATTTTAAATAAAATTGGGAAATCTAGTTTTCAACATTTTTAATCAGATTTAAACTGAAATAAAAGAATTAAACTACATTTTCACTTAGAGATCTAATTGCTTTGGAGATTATTTTAATTAACATATTAATCATAATAAAAATTAGAAAGATGATGTTATTATTGATGATTCTATAATAATATTATTATTATTTCTACAAATACTGTTATTATTATTAGTGTAGTATTTCACACGTGCGATATAAATATTATATTTCGTATATAATATTATTAAAATTTAAGATATTTAATCAAGGTTGATTGTGATATTTAAATAATTTTGTGTGTATTTTGGATGATTGATTTTGTAAGTAATATATTTTGGTAATTGTTCTTGAATAACTTAAATCGAGACCAATAATCAATGCTGACTTGAGATATTATATATTTAAATCGATGTATTTAATCAAGGATGTATTTCGAAATATTTATGTTACAGTCATATCCTACTTAATTCATTCAATTTTGTTTTGGGAATATTATTTTGTGCTTTCAAGACAATTAATCAATGGTAAAAATTTGTGAGAGACGGTCCTACGGATCGTATTTGTGAGACGGATATCTTATTTGGGTCACCATGAAAAAGTATTACTTTTTATGCTAAGAGTATTACTTTTTATTGTGAATATGGGTATGGTTGACCCGTCTCACAGATTATGACCCGTGAGACGGCCTCATATGAGACTAGCTCTTAATCAATGATGATTTTAGGAACATTTATTAACTGTTTGGTATATTTTCCAAAAAATATATATATTTTAAATGATGATTTCAGCTCTATTTTTAGAAGAGTAGATCTCATGTGAGACCGTCTCACGGATCTCAATCTGTGAGACGGGTCAACCATATCCATATTCAGCATAAAAAGTAATACTCTTAGCATAAAAAATAATATTTTTTTATAGATTATTCAAATAAAGATCTGTTTCACAAAATACGACCCCGTGAGACGTCTCACACAAGTTTTTGCCATTTTAGAATAAAATTTTGGAGAAAAATGTAATATTTTTATATTTGATCGACTTTTCTGCCCATATATTCCAAAATCAGAATTCAGAAAACCAACACACAATTTTTTTGGGGGAAAGTAAAACCCAATTAAGCTTCCATACGATCGGGGAGACACGTTTTGCCCGAGTCCCCACACGTGTTATTGTTTAGCTTGTCCTCGTTTTCTTACCGTAACCATCAGTGTTCTTTCATTCGCCATGACGAGGAATTAAACGGAAGCAGAAAATACAGTGAGTGCAAGATTAACAATCAATTCTCATTCCGTGTTCGTTGTTTGGATCAACCCAGAAATAGATATCTGTATAGAAAGGGAATTCTGGACAGATCTGTGGGCTTAGAGAAAATTTTAGTTCTTTGGTTGATTTGCACAAAAGTGAGGAAGGAGACGAGGGTGAGAAAAGATGAATATATTTAGGCTAGCAGGAGACTTGACCCATCTGGCAAGTGTCCTTGTTTTGCTTCTCAAGATTCACACTATCAAATCTTGTGCTGGTATGCTTGTTATTAACTCTTATTTTACTTATTTGTCATGCCTAGATCCAAAAAAGATTTGATTTTTATTGATTTAAGACCAGTTTAAGACCCTTTATCTTCTTAATTCCGCGACTTTGATGTAGAGATAGGAATGCATCTATGTGTTCGGCTGTGAGATGAATGTGTTTGGCTGTGAGATGTAGAATCTTGAATAGTGGTATCCAAGATTGATGCTTTTGATTTCCAACTTGGTAATGGTGGTTATTAGAATGATTTATGTGATCTGTTTTGCATTGTGCCCATGTGAGGAAAATGTGTTTTTGGTGGTGATTCATTGAGGTTGGTTTTTGAGATTTTGTTCGTGTGCTTACTCTAAATGAGTTCATAATTTCCTGGTTGTAGGCAATGGTGTAGGTCAAAAATGTTAAATGGGTTTTATATTAACGAGTTTCTGGGCAAGTGCTAGAGATTAAGGATTGGCTTTATTTGGGAACCTCAAGTTAATATTTGATAGGTTCTTTATGATGGTGTAGAATAACTTGTGTATGAAGGGATGAATGATCAATCAGTCATTTACTCTGTATATTTGCTGAGTTTGTTCAAGTGAGTTTAATGTTCTCTAAAATAAACAGCTTTAGGTTGCATTTGGAACGGAACATGCAATATCTTGGTGGTTATTGAATTTCGTCGTGAAGCATATAGGCTTCACGAGTGCAATTTTAGACTGTCTTAGAAGTTCGAGAGAGCCTCTACTGTGTGTTTCTGTTGATAACTGACCAGTGGAACGGTGTGACTTGGGAAAAGATTATTATGGTGTTAGTTGAATATGGAAGATACTCACACTATAGATTAGATTAAGGTATATATATTGAAATTTTTTGGTAAGTGTGGTTGAAAAAAACTTTATGATTATGGAATTACTCTTGCGTTGTACTAAAGGACTACTGATCAATATATTTTTTCTTCGGCATATTTATTAATTAAGTGCTTTTGAAGCCTAAAGAAACAGGCAACTGAGTAATCTCCCACTTCCTTGACAGATTAGCAGACATAAATGGCTATAACAAATCCTTTTGTGGTTAAGATGGCAGCGCCAATTTACTTGTGCAGTGGCCAAATAATCTCATAAATCCCCCAATTCTAACAGATATATCATAATGTACATCTTCTCCTGCGGTGAAATAAGTTATATTCCTTTAATATAATTTTCTTTTATGCTTTTTTTCCTTGATTAGAAAATATTGTTTTCGCTTGTTTCATTTTATTTTGATTATTGTCTCAGCCCCATCAAAATATCCTGGTTTTCTGTTCATTTTGGTTGACGTTGGCCTCATTATGCAGGTATTTCTCTGAAGACCCAAGAGCTCTATGCTGTTGTGTTTGCCACTCGCTACTTGGATCTATTTATAACATATATTTCTCTGTATAATACACTCATGAAATTAATATTTCTTGGAAGCTCTTTTTCTATTGTCTGGTACATAAGGAAGCACAAGATTGTCCGCCGATCCTACGACAAAGACCAGGACACATTTCGCCACTATTTTCTTGTGCTGCCATGTTTTGTCTTAGCTTTACTCATACATGAGAAGTTTACCTTCAGAGAGGTACTCTTTTAACTTTTTTCTTACTGCTGCTACATATCTTGATTTTATCTAAGTTATGGTGTCAGAACATTTTCATATACAGGTATTGTGGGCATTTTCCTTGTTCTTGGAAGCTGTTGCCATTCTTCCTCAGCTGGTTTTGCTGCAGAGGACCAGAAATATTGACAACTTGACTGGGCAATACGTTTTTCTTCTCGGGTAATTTTCTTATTTCATATTATAAATCGTATGAACTAGATATTTTTTTTCATTTTGAGTTTGATAGGAATTCTGTTTTACTTTAGAAATTTGTCTTGGTTCGAGTTGGGTCTTGTGGTGCTTTTTCCGCTCCTACTATGTCCAGTTCTTAGTTATTGATTCATGTTTCTGCTTGCCGCGTGTATGGATGTGTGTGCTTTATCCATTAAAGTTTTTGTTTTTCCATTTTTATTCGATAAGATGTTTAGTGAGTTTATGAGTTATCTTAATGTCAAAGCATCCATTATTGCTTCTTGAAATTCAACATCCTGAGCGTAAGTAGTGTAGGAACCATGAAATCACGTTTAAATAAACAAAGGACTGACTACCTCATTAGATCTTATAAGTGCCAGGAAGAAGCAAGGATGGACTCAGTGATTTCTTTTTGTTGGGCGAGATTGGTACCAGAGGAGATTCAAATGGATTTTGGAGGGGCAGAGACATGCATTACCAGAAAAATCACATAATCTCTATTACAAAATATGTTATAGAAATTGGTTCTCTGTCATTTAGTTTACAAGATGATTAGATTTTTTTTTAAAAAAACACAAACTAAAAATCCTACCTTTTCAAGTTAAAGTTTTAAGGAGGATTGATTTACGAAGCACCCTACCTCCCCGATCTGCAACATTTCAAATTCTCCCCTCAAATTCAAATCTTTCAATCCAAACGCAACTTTAGATGATGAGAAAAAATTATTGTTGCAGTAGCCATCGTTGACTTTTCTTGGAATTTTACTTGTCAATATGCTATTTAGGCAATGAAGACTGTAGTAATGTTTATAGGTCAGCTAAAACTCCTCAAATCTTGCTCTCTTCTTGCAGTGCTTACCGGGCTCTATACATTTTGAACTGGATTTATCGTTACTTCACCGAGCCACACTTTGTCCACTGGATAAGTATGTCACTCTACTCTCTTTAAATCTATACACACTCTCACCTGCACCATGTTTGGTCAGTTTGGATGATATTAAACCTACACACACCTGCAGTGTTTGGGACGATGTTTCTTCAGAGGCCTGCCACATAGTTCTACTCATATGTTTGCTTTGCGTTGAAAATCTTGTACTAACCCCAAGTATTGTTCACTGGTTCTCTTCCGCAGCCTGGATTTCAGGTCTTGTTCAGACTTTGCTGTACGCCGATTTCTTTTACTATTACTTCCAAAGGTAAGCTTTTTTAGTTCACCGCGTATTTTATCTCACATTTCATTTCCTCACTCGATCTTTGTTCCCATTTCACCGTTTCAGCATGAAGAACAACGTAAAACTCCAACTACCCGCATGAGTTCTTGTGATACACCATATTGGGGATGGTCTAGAATTTTTGAAACAAATGGATGACCGATGCACCTATATTTAGTTACTTGTCTGACTTGATTATTACTTTCGAGCGTTTCAAGAATTTGAAACATACTTGACAATCTCACTTATTGGGATTAATTTCCTAGTTATCATATGAATCCCCTGCGAAAGCAAATTTTCTTGGTTAATGTTGTAATGTTGTGTAAAGGGATTGGAGTCTTGAGTATCCGATTAGAAAAGCTCTATGGATCACTAATACTTGACGTTGAAATGAGTGCAGCCGTGCAGCGGTGGAGACGGCGTGAAATGAAGCATTATTACACAGCATTGCTTTAGTTTGAAATCTTTCGTGAAAATTGCATTAGCATCTCCTTGAAAATCTACAAGGGCAAGAAAACCCGTGTAACAATGTCCTGATTCTGATCTGCCTAGGCGTCTAGACCAGGACCTCGGAATCCGTTAACGTCCATCGATCCAATCCGATCTGATCCATTTAAGTCCGAGTCAGGTTTGGAACTCTGCCAACTTGGCCGACGACCATCTCCTAAACGGCTATCACATGACCAATATTGAACGTAAACTACGGGAAGCAAAAAAAATTAAAATATGCTGGCATATATTCTCCATGCACTTGCAAAAATTCTACGTAGAATGTGAAGGCAATTCAAGTAACAAAAAAGCATGCTAGATTTGACTCAAACATAGCAGTCTGATAGAGAAAGCAGCCGAATTGGTTAAATATAGATAATTATTAATTAATTATATGATATTTGATATTTCAAGCAATACCTAATTTATTTATATTTTGCGTTTTGAATTGGCATAAGTAGGATAACAATTAAACAGAGTTTTAGTCTTTTAACTTATAATTGTTGTTTACCAAAAATTTTAATAAAGAATTTATGTTATCATCAATTTTACTTGATGAACTCGGTTCAGGCAATACATCTATCATATATCAAATATTTTACTACAAAATTCACATCTCATAAAGTATTATTTGCTGAATTGTTATAATATGGAAAAAATATTTGGTAAAAAAAATTTATCAATTGATGAAAAATAACTGCATGACTAAATTGATAACATCATACATAATTAGCTAAAAATCACATATTATCAGCATGAGAACAAAAATGAATTGCCCTAAAAAAGCACCCTGAAATTCTGAATTAATCATATCAAATCATTACGAATAAGGTCACATGCCTCTCGGAGTAAGCACACACACTATTATCCACTCACCGTGCACGTTTATATGAACATCACATTCACTAATTGGATATAATGAAACATAGAAAAATTGCATGTCTAACAGGTAATGTCACCTCATCGGTGCTGACAGAAGTATGTACGGTGGATGTATAACACATCAAACTTTATATATATAATGTAAACCAAAATTCTCGTTATATTCCATTCCTCCAAACAAAAAAATAAGCTAAAAATTAAACAATTTGAACCAAATCACTGTACTGAGAACTACAAGATAAAACTGCAGTCTAAAATATTCATTACAATTATAATTGTCAATATAATTCTGGAAATTTGGACAAAAAAATAACACGGCGCTTCATTAAAAAAATAAGCACCATTCAAAAAGTAAGTAGAATCCATCTACAGAAACTTACAATTTATTGTGCTGTTTCAGATCATGTATCAATGTATTCTGGAGAAACGATGTTTCTCAAAAGCTCCTTCAAATTCGCTAAGATGTGTCGTGGCCCTAAGCTCTTCACGCCGATGAAATTTAGAAGTTGTTCTAAATCCTGCAACCATGTAATTTTATAACTGATCTGAAAATTGCTGAAATTTTAATCTTGGCTAAATTAGTTGACCAAATTGTAAAGTAAGTTTTCATGATATACAGATGTTAAGCTATCTTATTATAAGTCATTCAACGATTCAAGATTGAAATGCACCTTGTTTAGCAAAAACACGGCATAAGCTGCTCTTGTTGAATCTTGACCTTCGAGAAAAAGAGGAAATTCCATTGGCTTTGAGCTTGTCGAAATTGTTGGATCCAAAGTTGAACTAGATGCTGAATGCTCAATTGAAGGAGCATAATCTTGTATATATGATCGAGAACCTCCTAATCGAAATGGATATCGTAAAGGAACGTGCAGGTAAGAAGCTATGAGTGAGACAACCTGCATAGAAAGGGACCATTAAGATCAATAAATTAGAAATAAGTGTACATGCATATTGCCAAATGAAAGTGATATCAGATAAGTTACATCAACACCCCTGAAGTTTGAACCACACGGATAAACACCCGTTATCCTAAATTGGTGTTAAAAAGACATTAAAGATTCCTAGGAACATATCATGTGATAGCACTTATTAATATTTTGAATGTAAAACAGCAACCAAGAAAACTAGAATAACAAATATATTAGTTATTAATTTCATGCCCCCGCAAAAGAGATGACACATACATGAGCGACATATCCCAAAGCAGTTGAAGATCGTTGAACCTCCTTCTTATCGGTGAAAAAACTCAGCTTCGTAAAAGGGATCATGGTAAGATGCAGACCCAAGATGGTCAACGAGGCCTGGTTAATAGGTTTTGATCCAGCGCAAACACCTGAAATTGGCAACAAAAAAACAATGAGTATTCAGCGAAAGGATATGAATCATTAATTGGTAGAAATAAAAACAATGAGTAATTAGCATAAAACTTGCAGAAGGGAAGGCCTATCAAAGGCAGACACAAATACTTAATACAAACAGGGAGAACATATATTGAATCACAAAATTATGTAAGTGCATCGACAAGGTTATTGAAAGTACATAAAGTTTGGAATCACGTTATGTATAAACAAAAAGTTTAAAAAGACTACAAACAGCTATAAGTCAAAGCCTTTGGCTTGCACACATGAAAACATCAATAAGTAAATCGAGAGAGAGAATTTAAAGATAAACTAAATTATTTTTTTCTATAAACTTGACAGATTTAGCATGATTGGTCAAGGACTAGTTAGAAGCACTTGACTTCTCTAAAGATTACGCATATTCAACATCTGAAAGTAGTCCAATAAAAATTTCATCAGCAGACTATGGCAGAAAAAATAAAGAGACCGAACAGATCATGTCAAGCAATATTCTTAGAGAACTGCACAATACTCTCAAGGGATATGTTTCAGGTGTCTGAGAGTGAAGTAAAACTTCAAAGAGTTATGTCAAGTTTGCGTTGTGCCGTGCTCAACACACGTACAGCATGGTGAAGAAATTAGAGTAACAAAACCCAGATCACAGTTCATGCCAGATAATTAACGCGATATTCGTGCCAAGTGTCCCAACCGAAATGTTCATGGATCAGAAAGTCGCCAGTGCAAAGATTGAGTTTTGTACAGGATTCCTGGCAAGAGAGTAGTCGTTTAGGGTTTCGCGCCCTCTAAGTAGGGAAACCAAAAACATCCCTCAGACATCCATCTTCCAAACACTTATTGACCTTGAAGTTGAGCAGTATTGCATTCTAATCAGCACCAAAAATTGCTGCTAAACGGCAGTTAAAAAATCATATGAAAAGAAACAACAGTCTCCCTCCTATACAAGTGTGACTATTATGCCAATCAATCACTTAAAGTCTTTAAGTAAAATAATATTCAAAAGTCAATCTATTCAACAGAGGCATCTAGCAGTGAATAAACACAAGTGTTAACAAAGTAGAAACAATTTACTGAATAACCCAAAGAACCTTGCAATACAACACAATGCATTAACACTTGCATCTGACATAAGACAGATTTCAAGCGTTTGCATGATAGTAACCAAAGGCATGCGCCTTGTTTGCACCATAGCTTAATCAAAGGTGCGCCTTGCTCACTTAAGCCCTAGGTGTGGCTGATGTGCCTGAGAGCACACCAAGCTCCACATTTCAATCAAGCGTGCATAGGGCAAACTCTAGGCCCGTATGCACACCTATTGTAGGAAGTTTCAGTTCCCAAAAGAAACAAGTTGACCCGGGTTTCTAAAGTGAGATACTTGAAGAAAAGTAGAAATCCCTGAATCCCTCAAAAACTTATAAGGTCGAAACGCAATTAGTCTCTATAAAGTCCTACAGGGGGGTCCAGTCCTTCTCTTCTTCCCATCTTTTAAAGGAGAAGGGCAGATAAGAGAAGGTAATGCCATGATTCAAGGCTGAGAAAAGATAAACCTAGTATAGCCTAAGAAATCTGGCATATGTGCACAGGATAAGATAATGAAATTTTTGTACGTCAGATACTTTCTGAGCTTAAACAATACTGAGGCAACAAATAACAACTTCTTAATATGTTCAATGTGTATGGAAGCTTTCCATATAGGGCAGAGAATAATAAGTTTAGATAATTTGCACAATAACACACTCCCAACATAATTTAAACAGTTCAACCAACATCTATTATGCAGATTGAGTAACCAGTTGCATATGTCCCTCTTTATACTTAACATTTCCAAAGTCGAAGCATGAATAACTATACACTTCTAACTGAATGTGTCGTATTATAGATAGCATCTTATCTGTCTAAACAAAAAGAGGAGCATAACACATTAAAAAACATCCGATGGAAGATCCATTACCTGACTTAATACTGCTACTAAATGATTCAAGTTCTTGCTCGGGAACTTTTCCAATCACCACCTTTACTGGATATAGAAAAGAAACCTGAGACACCAGAAACTGTTGCCTCACTCTCAATAACCTCTGCAATTTTTTCAGATGATCATAACCTTTTTCTCCAGCAAGTGACTTACTTGAATCCTGCGACAAAATGAAAAAAAAAAAATTACAGGTGCACAGAAATCAATTCCAAATCAACCTAAAATAATCCAATCCATAAAAAAATTAGAAAATTTAATGTAATATACTGGGAAATGAAAAATACAAAATGATTTGCAACAACATACAGCACACTTAAATTCTAAGACAGATGTTACTTGAAAATTTGAACAATTTCACAAAGCTGTTTTTAAGATAACTACCTTATCTGTATAAATGAATGCAGTGCAAGAGAGGATTATTATCATTCAAAATTAAGTGTCTCATAAACTCCATCACAGAATTATATATGAAATAAAGGAATGTATAAGAAACACCACAAACCAATACCATATTCACCAAAAAGATATAAACGACGAAGCCAGTGTGTGAGGATCAAATGCCAATTCATTTCAGCAGAAAAAACTAGCAAAAGCAATCTGAATAAGTAACCTACCATTCTATCGAAATATACCTGCATGCGCCTGCTGGCTACAGAAAGCGAGGTGCCACCGGACAAAAGCGATCTAATTTTAGCACTAAGAAGTTCCTCCTGCTTTCTTACTTTCTCCTTTACAACCTTTGAATCCATTGACATGTTCCCCATCACCAACTTACGACATTCCAATCTATCACGCATCTGATCAAGCTCATCTGACTGGTTTAATGACTCAGCTTCTACCTGCGTTGAGAACCCACCAATGAATGAAGAAAGGAATGAAAGAAAATACAAGAAATGGTAAATAATAAAATAAGTACGGCACATAGGTCATTTACTTAAACCAGGTACAAATATAAAAGCAGATCCAAATGAAAAGTACCATACTACTTAAAACCAAGTAAAAATTTAAAAATCGATCAGCATAAAAATTACAATAAAAAAAAAACATTGTAATATTATCCACCAATGTATTCTACATATAGGGTTCCAAACTTCCGATCTGAAAATACAGCAACAATGTAAGCTAGTTTTCTACTTTCTACAAATAAATGATTCTGAAAGAGTATCAATAAATAGGAGAATGAGAATTTACTACTAATAAATGCATGCAAAGTTTTTGGTATTGAGTTTGTTGATGCGTTACCAATTAAAAATGAGATAACAAAGAAAATCAAATGTTTTGAAAAACAAATCAACAACATTTTTTGTATAAATGTAATTTTGATCCACTTATCCTTCCATTAGTCTCAAAGATAAAAAAAAATTCAGTGTTCTAAATGATGGTCGAGGCGGCCGCCTAGGCGGTAGGCGGCCTCGACCGCACCACCTATACATGAGACGAGTGTTTTAGGCGGCCCAAGCTATACGGCGTTGGGGAGGTGGGTCGAGGCGGCGAGCAGGCGGGCGGGTGAGGCGGACGAGGCGGCGAGAAGGCGGGCAGGCGAGGCGTACGAGGCTGCGAGCAGGCGGACAGTCAAGATTTTTAAGTTGTAGTCAACAATTTTAAAAACCTAGTCAACAATTTTAAAAACCTAGTCAAAGCCAACTAATTTTAAATATTAAAACCCTAGCACACCTCACTTTCTTTATTTTATTTTTGGTTTTCACTCTCAACTCTCAACCACCACACACAATCCGCCCGCCGACCGCCGCCGCCTACTGCCGCCAGTAGTCAGACAAATAATTAAAAAATTTAAACTTAGTTTTTTGGTAAAAATAATTATTTTACTTTGTTAACATAATAGCATTAATATGATGATGAATCTTTATTAATTGCACATTATCTAGAATCTAGATGATATTATATTTTGTACTTAAATATTATTTAATTGCACATTTTATATAAAAATGATTATATTGCATGATTATCTATAAAAAAAATTACTTAAAAAAATTCAACCGCCTAGGCGCCGCCTGGGCACTGCCGAGGTGGCTGAGGCGGTATGCGGTCACCGACCGCCCCGCCACCGCCTCCCGCCATTTACAACCTTGAAAAAATTATATCGTGTTCAACTTTCTAAAAAAAAAAAGAAGAAGCAATTCAAATTACTTGAGGCACAGTTAATAAGGCCCACAAGGAGTGTGCTTAGAATCAAGGCGAGGCTTAGTTCATATGCCTACACTCAAGTCAAGGCACAACCCTCAATAAAGCGCACCCCTTATATAATATATATATATATATATATGCATGTATATGAATGTAAATATATATTTCAGGAGCTTTTCTTCAAAATGTGTAGATTTTAGTACATGAACACCTCGTGTGCCTCACTTCCATAAGGCGAGTACTTGGTCATAATTTGTGCATAGGCCATGAGTCTTACTGCACCTTACACCCCTTTAGTAACTACAGCTGTGTAGTTTTCATGTTAAGAACTAAAACTAATATAGCATTAAGTTGATGTATGTGCCAATAAAGACAAGAAGGATGACGTTTATAAAAGTGTTGGTTTGACGAATAATCAAGTCATATCCACAAAACCCACAGATCCTATGGTAGGGACGTAGGGTACCCCCTTTAGTATCTAAAAAATGCCATTATGATAAACATCGAGCTGAACAACAATCATAGACAGCATAAAAGTAGCATCTTCCATGAACAACATGAAGTAATTGAAAATAAATATTTTCAACAGGTCGAGCAAATAATGTGAATGTTCGATTTCTTTACCATTGGGCATTGAGAGATGTGCGGCTGGAGCCTACTTATAATTTTGACAAAATAACATATGCTAAACACAGTGGCAATAGCTGTAATTATAAAGAAAACACCTTCTTCCTTTCCATCTATACACCTGAGCAATTGAGGGAATCTAGAACATTTATTCCTTCCGTAGTAAACATGTTAGCAAAGCCTTTCCAGTATATAAACTATGTGATATAATCACGAGCGTGATGCACTGAAAATTTTGATAGATCTACCATTGATTAAAAACATCTATTGTCCTAATTCCGAATGGAGTTTTATTGACTGATTTCATATTTCTCAAGGAATAACCTTACTCTAAATGACTAGCTGCACCCTGCTCTAATACAGAAAATATCTAGATTCATGAGCATAGTTATTAAAGGGGCAACTAATTACTTCTATTTCATTTCCAATATCCAAAAAAAATGTAAACATAATGATCCAAATTCATCTAACTTTTCTATCCCCCCTCTTCTCGAGTATAAGAAACCAAGTCAAACAGAAAACTAAAATGGGAGAGAGAAATGTTTTATGGCGCCAGACCATTAACAACTTAAGAGGAATAACAAATAAATAGGGCCTTAAGTTCTTGCATTGTTATTATTTCATTTTAAGCATTAAACTGGATACAGCCCACATCTATTCTTCTAAAGGTGAACATATTTACAAGTAAATAGATAATTAACGCAAAATCAACAAATCTAAACGAAAATGAATGAAAAGTACTCACTTGTATGAAAGAATTCAGCTTCTGTTCAAGCGCATTCTTCTTCTTCCTCGCTTCTTCAAGAGCGGAGGTTAAACTGCAGAGACGAGCAAGCTCCTGTTCATAATCCTCCCAATCTATAACCTTTGCACGCTGATCCACCTTTACTTCGCGCTTCTCTTCTAGTACCTTCACGATCGGCTTCGTCGATTCCATTCACAACCCGCGATCAAAGAATCTCTCGCAGTGAAAACAAATTGTTTTTTCAAATTACCATTCGAGAAGTTCTTCACCATCATACTCCGAAAATTTGGGGACAGAATTAGGGTTTATATTTTGCGAATTTTGACCTCATCTGAACTGTATGGCGGGTTTTCAAGAAATGAATGATCGATGGTGAAACCAAGAACGGGATTCATGTTGCGTACCTGTGATGACGTCATGGAGTGGAGTTAGGGCGTGTTTGGTGCACATACCAGGTTCGAATTAAGAAATAATTCAAATATTTTGTTTGAGTTGGTCACTTGGTCTCATGTGAGACCGTCTCACGGATACTAATCTGTGAGACCGGTTAACCCTACCCATATTTACAATAAAAAGTAATATTCTTAGCATAAAAAATTATGAGTGAGTCATGTGAGACCGTCTCACGGATACTAATATGTGAGACGAGTCAACCCTACTCATATTAACAATAAAAAGTAATACTCTTAGCCTAAAAACTTTTACTTTTTCATGGATGGCCCAAATAAGAGATCCGTCTCACAAATTCGACCCGTGAGACTGTCTCACACAAGTTTTTGCCAAAAATTATACTTTTTCATGGATAACTCAAATAAAAGCTCCGTCTCACAAATTCAACCCGTGAGACCGTCTCACACAAGTTTTTGTCATTTTGTTAATATGATTGCTTAAAATAAAACACTAAAGACTACGTTTGGATCAAAACAATCTTTAATAAAAATTCATCCAAATTATCCCAATAATTTTCAAATCCATATATTTCAAATCGATCTTAAGCGATTTAATTTATTTTATAAATCCATCATATTCGGTTTGTTAATATATTTTATGGATATGATTTCATAAGAATATGAAATATAATCGATATTTGTCTTGAATCTTTCTTATATTGGACAAAGTGTGTATTGTTCTTCCCGAGTTATGATATATTTTCTAAGTGGAATTTTCAACTGTAATTGCAATGCATAAAAGTTGGATGTTTTTGCCTACATAAACTGTGAAGTATTCTGAAGGACTTGAAGATTTCCTAGATTTTGAAATTTCTAACGCAGGTATAAATGGAAGGATTTTATGTCCTTGTGTTTCCTAGATTTTTCATTTTCTATTCATTATATGCATTTATGTTTGTTCATTAAGAAAAAGTTGCACATATCAGTTCATATCAGAAGAAGAATAAATATGTAGAAATTGGCGACGGTCATAGCCTACTGTTGGGTGCAATAATTGTCTCTACTTGGTAGAGCGATCGAGCCGTGGTGTTTGAGCTGAGTGTAGTTTAAAATATTTGAGTTGTACCATTACTACCAGCTATAGCTTTTGGTAAAGCGGCAAGTGCTCGGTCCTACAATTGGTATCAGAGTCAAGGTCACGGGTTCGATTCTCATTGATTGCAAAGAGTGTCATTATTTGGAGGGAGATTGTTGGGTGCAATAATTGTCCATGTTTGGTTGAGCGATCGAACCGTGTTGCTTGAGCTGTTGTGCGGTTTAAAAGATTTGAGTTGCACCATTACCACTAGCTATAACTTTTGGTAAAGCGGCAAGTGCTCGGTATTACACCTACAATTTTGATAAAACAGTACATGCAGCGTCTCAACTTTAGAAAATTGACACGCGCATGCGTATCTTCTTTTGATAATAAAGCTCCCGCAATCACTCATTGATGATATGAAAGACCTATAAATATCAGTGATTGATGTCCCTAAACACATATCTCATAAGAACAAAAATACACAATCTACAGAGAGTTGGAGTGCTTAAGATATTTCAATGTGCATGCAGTGTATTGAATTAAAAGGAGACCCACAAAAGTCTTCAATTGTCATTGTTCAATTGTTAGTAAATGCATTATTATTATTTTTTAAAATAATAATAATAATAGTTAAAAAAACTACGTTATTAAAGTTATATGTATAATTTGTTATACATATAGTATTTGGTTAAATAATTTATACGCATTGAGAATAGTTCTAAATATTTTGTGTACTTTAATTTGTGTATAAAATATTTATTTTGTTTTTTGTATGTATAATTTATTGTTTATGTATATACATGCAATATTAAGGGGAATAATATTAATACACTGAAATTAAAATCATAAATATTTTTTATGCTTTTAATATGATTTTTGAAAGCATTAAAATTCACATTATGTTCATAAAATAATATTAAGTTATTTATAATTTTAAATTAATATATCAAGTAAAATGTGAATATAAAGTCACATAACGAAATGTTAGCTTATAAAGATTTACATAAATGTAGATGATTAAATGAATAATAATTATAAGGTGACATGAGAAAACATTATCTGAGAGCGTTCTTCATAGATCGTTTAAACTGCATTGACTAGCCACTGATCTCTCTGAGGAACGTTGCTATGTCTAGGAGTTAGGCATTTAAAGGGCCTTAGCACTACCTATCTTTCATGGGAGCACTTTTGGAAAGTATTGATCGTGTCACTAAATAATTATTATATAAAGCATTCAGTAAAGCCAAAAATTTTGTTCAATGAACCGTATTGTTTTAAATTAATTAAAAAATAGCCACAACATCCAAATTATGAAAAATTATGCATTAAGTGGATTTGGATCACATAATGGACATCAATTGTAATTAATTATATAAACCTAATAAATTTTACCCAACAGAGATCTAATTAGTTATATTTAATATTAAATTATATTTTTCTTAATTTACTCACAGGAGTTAAGAGAAAATATATTTTGATAATTATAGCATAAAGTTTCAGAAAAATCTTATTGAATTAAAATTTTAGCTCACGGGCAAATTTTATGTAACTAAATTTTTAATGATTTACATCAGTAAAATATAATATTACCTCGAAATTTTAAAAATAATAAGCATATTATATTTTATGCAGTTATGCAACCTGCGAGTTTTTCTGATATGAAATGTGACATTTCCGAATTGAAGGACGATAATTATAAAATATGGAAAGAATGAATTCTTCTTCAATTGGGGTAGATGAATATTGATTAAGCTATATGAAAAAACGAACAATCTGCTATTAATGATAGCAACATTCCGGATGATGTTCTTTCTGAAAAATGAGAACGATCTAATCGACCCTGCGTAATGTTCATAAAGACCAAAATCCCTGCTGGTATGCGTGGTTCCGTCGATCAGCATAATAATGTCAAAGAATTACTGAAGGCTATTGATGAAACAGTTTCAATTTTTAGATAAGGCACTTGCTAGCACTCTAATTATGAAATTCTCTTCATTAAGTCTCATCATTGCAAGAGGTGTGCAAGAGCACATCATGAAAATGCAGGATATAGCGGCTCGACTCAGGACACTTGAAGTAGAAATGTCTGAAGTTTTTCTTGTACATTGCATTTTATACACTCTTTCACAACACTATGGACCCTTCAAAATTTCTTACAATATACATAAAGATAAGTGGTCAATAAATGAATTAATGATCATGTATTTTCAAGAGGAAGGAAGGTTGTTAATAGAAACAAGTGATAATATTTTTATGATTACACAAGGAAAGTATAAGAAGCAAGCCAAAGTCAATAGAAAAGGAAAATGAATAATTCCACCCCAACCTGACATCAAGAAAGAATTCAAGTGTTTCTTCTGTAAAAAGACGAGACACATGAAGAATGATTGCATTAAATTTAAGGATTGATGAAAAGAAAATTTTTCCCATTTCATTTTTCTGTTATGATTATAATATGGTTGATTATGATTTATAACACATGGAGGATTGATTTGGTTCTATAATCCATGTCACAAATAATTTGCAGGGTATGCAAAGCCTAAGGAAACCTCAAGGAAATGAGCGGAACATCTATTCAGGAAACAAGATGTCCTCGCATGTGAAGGCTATTGGGACTTGCTGACTTATATTGGATAGTGGTTTTATTTTAAAATTAGAAAAGACATTTTATGTTCCTATTTTTTCTAAGAATTTAATTTTGGTTTTAAATCTTGTACCCCTTGGTTATTCCTTTCAGTTTTGGATAAATCAATAAATTTTTTTATAAATCAAATATTGTTGGAAATGGTACAATGATTGATGGTCTTTTCTCTATTTGTTTACAAAATAATAACATCACTATGCATGTTCAAAGAGGTATTAAAAGATGTGTTATAAATGAAGATTCTTCTATATTGTGGAACGTGAGATTGAGATACATCTCCATAGAGAGGACTAAAATATTAGTAAATGATGGAGTACTTAGTACTTTAGTTTTTACTGATCTTGAGACTTGTGTAGACTGCATAAAGGGAAATCAGACCAATAAGTCTAAAAAGGTACCAAGAGTAGTACAGAAATATATAAATCATACATTCAGATATTTGGTGTCCACATATGGACAAACAAAGTTCGAAATACTTCATCTCCTTCATTGATGATTACTGAAGATACATGTATATCTACATGCTTCATAACAAAAATGAATCACTTGAAACCTTTAAGGTTTTTGAGGCTGAAGTGGAGAAACAATGTGGAAAACAGATTAAGATTGTGAGAACTGATAGGGGTGGAGAATATTATGGTAGATACACTGAGAATGGGCAGGCTTCTGATCTGTTTGCGAAGTTTCTCCAAGAGCATGGGATTGTTGCCTAATATACTATGTCTGGTTCTCCAAACCAAAATGGCGTAGCTGAGAAGAGAAACCTTACATTATTGGACTAGGTGAGTAGCATGTTTATTAGTTCCAATCTTCCTAAATCCTTGTGGACTGAAGCTCTTAAGACAGTTGTGTATATATTAAACCGAGTTCCAACTAAGGATGTCCCAAAGACGACATTTGAATTATTTAAATATTGGAAACCGAGTTTGTAACATACAATCGTTAGGGGTTGTCCTTCAGAAATAAGAGTTTACAACCCACGTGAAAAGAAATTGGACCCAAGAACTATAAGTGGATATTTCATTGGGTATGTCGAAAAATCCAAAGGGTAAAAATTATGTTGTCCATCTCACAACACTAGAATTGTGGAATCAAGATATGCAAAATTTCTTGAGAATGACTTGATTAGTGAGAGTGATCATTCAAATAACATAGTTCTTGAGAAAGATCACATTGATTCATAACCTTATTATTCAAATAATAGATTGGTCATTATTCACACCTTTCAAGAGCAAATGGGTGTTAGGCAACCGGTTACTGAAGTTCCACAAATCGCTGATGAAAATCCAGTAAATCAAGTTGTTAATGAAGAACAACAAGAAATTGTTGATTAACCAAACAACCTAAGAAGATCTACTATAATAAAAAATAATCAGCAATATCTAGTGATTATGTTGTGTATTTACAAGAATCAGATTTTAACATCGGAGCCAAAAATGATCATCAAACGTTTTTACAAGCCATGAGTTGTACTGAATCAAAATTATGATTTAATGCTATGAAAAAAGAGATGAATTTTATGGCATTTAATGGAGTCTGGGATCTTGTTTAATTGTCAGATAGTGTATAAGTCATTGGATGTAAATGGGTCTTCAAAACAAAGAAGACTCATTAGGCAACATTGAAAGATATAAAGCAAGACTAGTAGCTAAAGGATTTACTCAGTATGAAGGAATCGACTATAAGGAGACTTTTTCTCCTGTATCTAAGAAAGATTCACTCCGTATCATTCTAGCATTAGTTGTACATTTTGACTCAGATTTACAACAAATAGATGTGAAAACCGCTTTTCTAAACGGAAAATTAGAGGAAGAGATTTATATGAAACAAATTGAAGGATTCTTCTCTAGTAATGGTGAGAACTTGATATGTAAGCTTAAGAAATCTATATATGGATTGAAACAAGCTTCCCGTCAATGATACTTGAAATTTCATGATCTTATCTCTTCATTCAGATTCGTAGAAAACATCATGGATCAATGTATATACCAGAAGATCAGTGAGATGAAGATTTGTTTCCTTATTCTATATGTGGATAATACATTACCTACAACCAATGACAAAGGTTTGTTATATGAGGTGAAAAATTTTCTCTCTAAAAACTTTGATACGAAGGATATAGGTTGTGATACCCTTGTCTCACATCATAAAAATAAAGATTTAAAAAAAGTTTATAATGGGCTTCTATAGTAACTTGGGTTAATCATTTTTGTAAAAGCGATGACGAATACGAAGTAGTTGCTATAGGTGTGCAGTCACGCAGGTGCGGGTCCGGGCTTGGGACGTGATAGAATAGTATCAGAGCCGGTCACCAACAAAGAACACCGGGAAATAAGTGCTATACGGGGCAAAGTGCTACGTGCATGGGAGCCACCTCTTGAATGTGCCGGGCAAAGTTCTATATGATCGGAGCCACCTCTAGATTCTCGGCACTGGTGGATCGAGTGGTCATGTCTCGACGAGGACGTCACGTTTTGAATGAGGGGTGATTGTGATTCCCTTGTCCCACATCTTAAAAATTAAAATTTTAAAATGAGTTTATAATGTGCTTACAATGGAGTTCTATAGCAACTTAGGTTAATCATTTTTGTAAAAGCGAAGATGAATACGAAGTAGTTGCTATAGGGGCTCATTGTGCAGTCATGCAGGCACAGGCCCGGGCTCGGGGCGTGACATGGGCGATACATCTTATGTCATTGGTATTAAGATATATAGAGACCAAATTAAAAGAACTCTAGGTCTGTCTCAAGAAATCTATATCAACAAAGTTTTAGAGAGATATCGGATGAAATATTGTTCACCAAATATAACTCCCATAGGGAAAGGAGATAAGTTCAATTTAAGCCAATGCACAAAGAATGACCTAGAGTAGGAACAAATGAAAAACATTCCTTATGCTTCTGCTGTCGAAAACTTGATGTATACTCAGGTTTGCACTAGACCTGATATTGCATTTTTTGTTGGGATATTAGAAATATATCAGAGTAATCCAGGTTTAGACCGTTGGAAAGCTGCAAAGAAATTGATGAGGTGCCTTCAAGGGACCAAAGATTATATGTTTATGTTCAAACGAACTGAGAATTTGGAAGTAATTGGCTACTTTGATTCAGACTACGCTGGTTGCATTGATTCACGAAAATCCACTTCAGGATATATTTTTATGCTAATTGGTGGAGCTTTATATTGGAGAAGTGAAAAGCAGACATTGACTATTACTTCCACTATGGAAGCTGAGTTCGTATCTTGTTTTGAGGCAACTTCACGTGGTATATGATTGAAAAAGTTTTATTTCGATGCTTAGAATTGTTGATTCTATAGCTAGACCATTAAGAATATATTGTGGAAATTCAGCTGTTGTTTTTGTGGCTAAAAATAACAAAAATGGTAGTCGAAGCAAGCACATCAACATTAAGTATTTAGCCATACGAGAACGTGTTAAAGATAAGAAATTAATTATCGAGCACATTAGCACTGAATTGATGATTACAGATTTTTTGACTAAAAGCATGCCAGCATTGAAATTTAAGGATCATACAAAAAGAATGAGACTTAGTTCATTTATGTAATTTTGTTGTAAAAATAAATTAATGAAACAATGATGTGATATTTTCTCATATTTATTTTGCACACATTAATTGACTTGAAAAATATCAATAAAGTTGGACTTCGAATAAACATAGGGTTTATTTTTTTCATTTATACAAATTTGAGATACATGATGAATTGTGACATGGAAGGATAATTCTCGTTTTAAGATGACATATCGACATAATTCATGTATTTTGCTTTCTCCTATGCAAAATGAGATATGAGCCAAGTGGGAGAATGTAAGAAAAAGTGGCACATATCAATTCATATCAAAAGAAGAATAGACGTGTAGGAATTAGCGACGGTCCTAACCTAAAATTTTTAAAAAACACTACATGCACTGCATAAACTTTAGAAAATTGAGACGAACATATGCCTCTTCTTTTGACAATAAGGCTTCCTCAATCACTCTTTAACGGTATGAGAAGCCTATAAATATCAGTGATTGAGGTCCCCAAGCACACACTTCATAAGAACAAAAATACACCATCTACAAAGAGTTGGAGTGCTTAGAACTTAGAAGGTTTCAATCGGAAGAAAACAAAAAATTTACAAGTTATTCGATGGTTGGAGGTAAAGATCAATCTGCTTCCACATATTTTTTATCATATTTATAAATGTGTTGAAACATGAATTTTGAGGAAAAAAATTCTAATATGGTCAATATAGTCTACTAGTAATGATCATTGGATTTTCTACACGATGTTTAATTTATAATATGGTAACATGAAACATGAAACTTACAATTTTGTTTGGCTCCAACAATTAATCTAGATATAACTCAATATGTTATTTACCTCATGCTTTGTAAATCTTATATACAAACATAATGAGTTATAATTTAGCTTCTTGTAATTTAAGTTTTGTGGCTTATCTGGAACAAGTTTTTTTTAATCGATTTAGCATGATGTAATTAAAAGTCTGATTTCTTCTTATTTAATTTGTGAGAGCTTATAATTATCTTGAAATGGTCTTTTTATTTAATTATGGTGTGTTTTGGCATAATGTGTTAAAGTTTAATTTCTTCTTATTTAAGTTGTGAGAGAGCTTATAATTATGTTGAACTTGTCTTTTTATTTAATATGGAGTATTTTGGTTGAGAATATAAATTATATTAATAAATGATTTATTGTTACTTTAGTTTTTTATTGTGTACCATTTTATAAGACATGATAAGTTAAAGTTTGTTTTCTTCTATTTCATGTTTAATGGTGGGTTTATAATTATCTTGTGCCAGTTCCTTTATTGATTGATATATGTTGGTTAATATTATAAGTTAGATTAATACATGATTTCTTGTTTTTATTTTGATTTTATTCAGCGTTTGACATGGCATATTTGCTTGAATGTTGTTTTTTTTGTAAGTTAAATATAGTAAGGCCTGATAATTATTTACTCTTCATTTTTTCCCCTCTTGTTTATGTTTCTTTTCACTGACGTATATTTTTTCCACAAAAATTGTGGCGAAAGAAATTAACCGATATATGGACCCAAATATTGTCGTAGAGAGACAAATGCTGGGACCAAATTGGAGTGAAATATTGTTGGATAATCGGTTTTCTCGCGTCCAAAACGCAGTGAAAGTTTTAAAGTTTTTATTTCATATTCAAAATATTATCTTGGACACTCGTATGGTTTAAATTAAACAAACATTCATAGGATGTTTGTAATTATACCTTTAGTGAAATTTCATTTGTCTACAACTATTCCGGTATTAACGGATATAACTCTTGTTGTATCTCCCCGCAAACTTTCTTTAAAAAGCTCCTTTCTTCGATCTCCTTATCCGGTCCACGACTGGATTTTTGTTCATCTTCTAACTTACACTAAAAAGTATAGAAAATATTTTGCATTTGAAATCAAAAACCAAAAGACGGCTCAATCCCTTATTGTTTTAGGAGTGGCCAGCCGAATTTTGAGAGCCATTTTGGAGGAGAATTTTCGAAAACTTTGCAAGAAAAGAATGGAGGCTAGGGTTTGTTTTCTCCTACCTAAAACATAAGCCCTTGACCTAGTTTCCTTAATTGTATGTTTTGGTTCTTTAAGTAACATTAATAGGCTTAATTAATTATTTGGATTAGTTCAACTAGCTTAATTAATTAATATATCAAAGTCTATTAAAAACACTAATTAATTTGTATGTTGGACGTATACTCTTACAAGCATATTATTCATTCTTCCACTATAATTAATAAATCTTTAATAAATTTAACCTCTGAGTTTAATAATTTAAAATTTCAAATTTTATAAATTCAATTCCTTGAATTTATTATCTCCAAATTTTAGTTATCATCAATTCAACTCCTTGAATTTACTATTTCATAATTTTATATAAATTCAACTCCTTGAATATATTATCTCAACTCTTAATTATCATAAATTTTCAACTCCTTGAATTCACTATCTCAACGAGAACAAATGATCCAGTGCTTGTGTGACCCTCAATGATTTAGGGATACAGCTAACAGTGAGTTCACAACTTTTTGTGATTCAGGATATTTTTTTTTATTCGGGCTTATCTTAATTTGCCACATTCCGTGCATCAACATTAGGTCATGAGAATGTCAGAAATCATTTTCCTGATTAAACTCATCGAATCATAGTAAGAGCGTCTAGTAGCACCGCCTCATGATTCCCTAGGTATCATTGATAGTGCCTGCAAGAACCAGCCGGTTATGATTAACATACAGTACGATCCATTCATCTCATATATCCCGATCGAATAGGGGTATCAAAATCAGACCCAACCCACCAACCCGACACGGTTCAACCCGAAAAAAACCAGGTTTGGGTTTGAGGTTTTCGGGTTCGGGTCAGGTCGAGTTGGACCCGAAAAAATGATCGGGTTGGGTTGGGTTCGAGTTGAACGAAAATTTTTATTTTTTCTAAAAAATATAATTAATAAATATTGCCTACATTTTTATAAATTGTATTTCTTAAAAAATATTTATTTTATATTTATATCATAAATTTTCATAATTTAATATTTATTTTGTACATTTTTTATTTGTTGAACAATTTTTTATTTAATTAATAAATATACTACAATTAGACTTTTAAATATAAATCATATATAAAAGAAATTTATTATTTGTGTTTAAATTAAAATATTATTATTATTTTTTTGAATTTTATTTAATTTTTAAAAATTAAAAAAAATCGAGTTAGTCGGGTTCATGTTCGGGTTTGGAGTTTTTGGGTTGGATCGGGTTCAGGTTGAGCAATTTTTAAATAGTACTATGCACCAACCCGACCCACCGGAATTGACACCCCTATGATCGAATCTGCAACTATTGGTTCATCGAGGGTTGCATTACAACCATGAAATATTCATAATGTCATCGTATGCACAATTAGAGAATTATTTCCTTAACGTACATCTCACACTCTGATCAGAGATTTCATGCACTATTATTTCTCTAGATCACATATGAAATCCATACTCGTACATGAGTGGTGAATTCCCAACTACAATGCACTGCCTCCTACACAGTTCGCAATTACACCCGACCTCGCTATCTTGTGACCCTCGCGGATTTGGTAAACGAGTCAAAGCACAATTCTAGTATGTAGTCATGTACGATTATAACCACGGACTTTTCATTTCAATGGATGATAACCAATTGGAAAGTCCGAGTGAAGGTTGTTCAGTACAATCATGATATGATTAATCATCTGCATGATTTGACATCTCTATGTCCTTACCATGAAACACGGTACACAACATCACAATTGCTAGTCTCAAGCTGAAGCGGCTTTTATCCTTGTTTTTCGTTGGATGAATTGACTATGAACGAATTTAGAATATACAGTGTTTACAAATGAGTTTCAAAATCGAATTAAGATTCATTTGTATTAAAGTATAATCAAGAACTTGATCTATGCTGATTGCATGAGTATACAAACAAAGTAAAATGAAATCATAAAAAGTTAAATTATATAAAATAAAAATCGTTTTTTACACCTGAGTCAATAAATTCTCTAACCAGCCGTTGGTTTGAAGAACATCTACTCTAATAAATACAAATACATGTTGTCTTCAAACCGAAAGAAAGTTTGATAAGACCCCAACCATTTACTAAGCTTTGAGGATGCGCTTGGAAGACTGATAACTTGGCTTGTCATGTGGTGTGATTGTCGATCTTTCCATTAAATTGTTATTTATATGGTTACTTTATCATTCAAGTTTAAACTTATATCAATTATGTTTGTAATTGACTGTTTATGAAGAATTTTATTAAATAAATTTAGATAAATGATAGTTTTTTTTCTCATTTGATATTGTATTCAATCATTTGAATTACCTATTTTTCACTTTATATTTTTATTGCTTTGTTTACTTATGCCGGTATGTAAATTGTACTTATATGTATTTTATTATTGTTATAAATGTATTTATCCATGATAAAATTACTAATAAAAGAATCAAGATAGACAAAACGAAGAAAAAGTATAAGAAATATGATATTTTGATTTATATCTTCTCACGAACAAAGTCTTATTCTAGATCAATATAATATTAATAATAGGCATGGATCATCCAATTATCGGAATGGAAGGTTTAGACGCAACATTGAGATTTTCATCAAGGAAGACATGCACACGGTTGCAGCGGAAATCAAACAACCATGCATGTCCTTTCTTCACAAAACGCACGTACACCAACGGGTTCTCGCTCTCGATTATGGCCTTTGCTTTCTGTCCGTCCATCCCTACTAATTCAGGCCACATGTATTTCTGCCCTTCGCGTGCATAACAATATTTTCATTATGTTCCAATAAAAAATGATCGATAGTATGTATCTCATCTGACATAACTAATTAAAATCTCAAGTTTGGAACGAGTTCATGAAAAACGATTTATAATAAACATTTCTTCATCTGAATATATATATATATATATATATATATATATATATATATATATATATATATATATATATATATATATATATATATATATATATATATAACTTTTATGTTCAAAATAAAAGAATGTATAAATGTTTCAATTAGTACCTCCGCCACAACATCTAGGAGTCTGGCACCCAAGAACCATTTTCTTTAGCTTTCCGTTGTTTTTTGAAGGATTAATTTAAAAAAGAGACTTGGTCAAAATTTTTTTAAAAAAAATAACCCCCCATGTAGTGGTCAAATACACTACATGAGGTTATATTCTTAAAAAAAATTTGACCAAGCTCATAAAACAAAACAACCCTTTGTTTGAATTGGTATTAATTTGGATTTGTTTATATAGACACACCCACCCACCCATTATATATTTTATTGTCGTAATTTTAGTCGATTTAATATTGATAATCATTGGACAATGTTATTATTTATTATATATATTATATTATTATGGAATATTGTTAAAATTCCATTGATTTCTTTGATTCTCTTTTATTGTTAGGAAATTGGCTTCAATTTTTAGAGATATTTTTACAACCTTACATTTATTTATTTTTTCTCTATCTTTCTTTGGAAATTAGTCGATAAAAAAAAGTCCATATAAATATATCGGGTATACCTAAAAAATTAGGCAAAAACTTGTGTGAGACGGTCTCATGGGTCGTATTTGTGAGACGGATCTCTTATTTGGGTCACTCATGAAAAAGTATTACTTTTTATGCTAAGAGTATTATTTTTTATTGTGAATATGGGTAGGGTTGACCCGTCTCACGGATTTCACATAAGACTCACTCATAAAATTAAATGTGTATTAAATGTATATATGTTGTCCTATCGTGTCAAAGAAAAAAATAATATAAAAATAACAAAAAATATGGGTAATTTGGGTCAACTTACCATGTATGAATGTCATAAAATCAATGGGAAGGTTATATCACACACAAAAAAAAATTAGACATATACAACATTGGAATGGTTCTCATCTTAAACGTGTATCTATATTGGTATGCTCAACCTGGATTTTTTTTTAAACAAAAAAAAAAAACTTACCAATCTGGTAAAAAAATCACATTAAAATCAAATATTTTTAAAAATTCATATAATATTAAATACACACAACATATAATATTTATTAAATATATTTTTTATGAGACGGTCTCACAAATCTTTATTCATGAGACGAGTCAATTAGTTGATAAAAAAAGTCCATATAAATATATAGAATATACTAAAAAAGTAAATGTGTACAAAATGTATATAAGTTGTCATATCATATCATATCATGGAAAAAATATATTTATATCTACATATATATATATATATATATATATATATATATATATATATATATATATATATATATATATATATATATATATATATATAAACATAACAAAAAATATGGGTAATTTGGGTCAACTTACCATGTATGAATGTCATAAAATCAATCGGAAGGTTATAAAAATATCTCGAAAAATTGAAGCCAATTTCCTATTAAAAAAAAAAGAATCGAAGAAATCAATGGAATGTTAACAATATTACATAATAATATATGTAATAAATAATAAGATTGGTCAATGATTACCGATATTAAATTGACTAAAATTATGACAATAAAATATAGAATAGGCGGGTATGTCTATATAAACAAATCCAAGTTAATAATAATTCAAACAACAAAAGGCTAAAGAAAATGGCTGTGGAGACATCTTGTTTATGGCTTGGCTGCCAAACTCCTAAATGTTGTGGTAGAGGTACTAATTGAAACATTTGTACATTCTTTTTTTTAAAACATAAAAGTTATATATTAATAAGAGTAAATATAGAAAGTATCATTATATACATATGTGTGTGTGTGTGTGTGTTCAGTAGGAGAAATGTTTACTACAAGTCGTTATCCATGTACTCGTCCCAAACTTTAGACCTTAATTAGTTTTGTTAGATGAGTTACATACCATTTATAAGATCAAGTGCTTACCGTTTTACTAAAAGTTATAGCTAGTAGTAGTAGTGCAACTCAGATTTTTTAAATCGCACAGCAGCTCAAGCACCACGTTTCGATTGCTCTACCAAGCAGGGATAATTATTGTACCTAACAATCCGTCTCCCAATAATCGCACTCCTTGCAATCAATGAGAATCGAACCCGTGACCTTGGCTCTGATACCAATTGTAGGACCGAGTGCTTACCGCTTTACCAAAAGCTATAGCTAGTGGTAATGGTACAACTCAAAGCTTTGAAACCGCACAGCAGCTCAAGCACCATAGTTCGATCGCTCTACCAAGCAGAGACAATTATTGCACCCAACATCATTTGTCAATTTTTTATTGGAACATAATGAAAAATATTGTTACGTATGTGCAGGGCACAAATACATGTGGCCTGAGTTAGTAGGGATGGATGGACACAAAGCAAAGGTCATCATCGAGAGTCAGAACCCGTTGGTGTACGTGAGTTTTGTGAGGAAAGGAAATGCATGGTTTGCTAATTTCTGCTGCAACCGTGTGTATGTCTTCCTTGATGAAAATCTCAAAGTGGCGTCTGAACCCTCTATTCCGATAATTGGATGATCGATGCCTATTATTAATATTATATTTATCTAGAATAAGACTGTTCACGAGAAGAAATAAATCAAAATGTCATCTTTCGTATACTTTTTTCTTCGTTTCGACTATCTTGATTTTTTTATTACTATTTTTATCATCGATAAATATATTTATAACAATAATAAAATACATATAAATTCATCCCTTAAAATATATATATAAAAATTTTATATATATATATATATAATGGCACACACAAATGCCTTTACATGGAACATTTAGTTACATTAAAGTTCTGGTGAGACTTATAATAAATTTCCTCTATTATGATGTTATCTTAACCTTCGTGATATATTGTAATGTCATTGTAAGATGAGTGGGTCTCATGTGAGATCGTCTCACGGATCTTAATCTGTGAGACGGGTCAACCCTAACCATATTCAAAATAAAAAGTAATAGTCTTAGCATAAAAAATAATATTTTTTTAATGGATAGCCCAAATAAGAGATCTGTCTCACAAATACAACTCGCGAGACCGTCTCACACAAATTTTTGCGTTGTAAGATATTAATGATGACTTTTGGAAGTGTCACGAATTAAGGATTCCAAGAAGCCTAAAATGTTGGAAAAAATTCATATTTAGTGACTATTTTGTATGTCATATATGCTTAATCTATGATAAAAATAAAAATTGTCACTAGAGATAATTTATAAAGTCAATTTAAAATGTATAGTTAACTAACCTATTCTGACATATATAAATCTCTTATGCTAACTTATAAAAAACATTGAAAAATGTCACTACTTTTTATTTATAAGGATATTTTGAAATGCCTTTTAATTAGTTTTACATTCATATTTATAATTGTTACGTATTAGCTTGGATACTCCATTATGGCAACAAAAAATGTGATGTCATAAAATAATTAGCCATTTTCACACCACAATTCACGTAGATAACAAATACAATTTACATACTGGCATAAGTAAACAAAGCAATAAAAATATAAAGTGAAAAATAGGTAATTCAAATGATTGAATACAATATCAAATGAGAAACAAACTATCATTTATCCAAACGTACCTAATAAAATTCTTCATAAACTATCAACTGCAAACATAATTGATCGATATATGTTTAAACTTGAATGATACAATAAGCATATAAACAACAATGTAATGGCGATATCGACTATCACACCACATGACAAACCAAGCTATCAGTCTTCCAAGTGCATCCTCAAACCTTTGTAAATGGTCACAAGGCCTAATTAAACTTTCTTTCGGTTTGAAGACAACATGTACTTGTATTTCACTCCAATTTGGTCCCAACATTTGTCTCTCTGCTACAATATTTGGGTCCATACATCGGATAAATTCTTTCACCAAAATTTTTTTTGAAAAAATATACGTAAGTGAAAAGAATCATAAACAAGAAGAGAAAAAACTGAAGAGTAAATAATTATAAGTACTCATCACAAAATTTAGCTTAAAAAAAGAGTAGGTCTTTTATAAGACGGTCTCACGGATCTTTATTCGTGAGACAGATCAATCATGTTCATATTTACAACAAAAATTAATATATTTGACATAAAAAGTAATATTTTTTCGTAGGTAACCCATATAAAATATATGTTTCACAAAATTGACCCGGGAGACCGTCTCACAGGAGTTTTTGTGTACAAAAAAATCAACATTCAACCCAATGTGCTACATCAAATGCTGAATAATATATAAAAAAAAAATCATTTACTAATCTAACTTATTATATTAAATGACATATATCAAATAATAAAAGAACTGGCTCAAGATAATTATAAACCCCGTTTAAACATGAATTACAAGAAAACGAGATTTAACTTATCAGGTCGTATCAATAAGTACACAATAAAAAATAAAGCAACAATAAATCATTTATTAATATTATTTATATTCTCAACCAAAATACACCATAGTAAATAAAAGGGTAAATTGAAGATAAATCATCAAATCAAAACACAAGTTGTTATTTACTCTCTATACCCTAAAAAATTTGTTTAAACTCCCAAGCCATGTAAAAAATGTCAAAAATACCCTTAAAATTATTATTTGTTTTATTGGGCCAGAAATGGTATCAGGTCTGAGATACAATTATTTCAAACATTCAATATTATTATTATTGTGTAATTAAATGTTTGAGAAAAATATTTTATCAAAAATTACGGATCTGAACATATGTTCATGATGAAATACTTATAGGATTTATTCCAATATTTGGAATATTTACAAGAAGAACTAACTAATGTTAGACGTCAGGAGTAAAGAGGAACATATCAGGATGCTAAGGTAAACTTATGTTCAAAATAATATGTTCCTATACATAGTTTGGATTCTTATAGATTCTCCGGAGATCTTAGAGAGATAAAAAAACGGTACATAACTCTGGCAATCAGCTATAATATATACCACATAAAATTGAGAAAAACCTTGAAAAAAAAGAAGAAATTCTTGGAATATTAAAATATATTCAAAAAAGAATCCAAACTCTAGAACAATAAGCAAGTTCTAGTAAAAGGATCTTGGAAGGAATGTTATCACAATCTTTTGGTACTGGACCCTTATTATACCAAAGAGGGAAGACCAAGGTAATGCCAAAACCTTTAACCGCCGACGAAAAAATGATCAATATATATGATTAAAACTGTCTCAAAAAAGAAATTAAGCAGCTGACAACTATAGAAAGAATTGGTCTAGAAGATCTTTAAGACTTTTCAGATTCTTTTGCAAATCTCAAGGTCGTATATTTGAAGAAAAATACATAGGCGAACCTCCCTCAATAATTTGGTCATCTTTCCATGAACTACCAAGGGAAAATGCGTGATCTCATAATACAAACATGAGAGGACTCCAAACAGATTTCCATGTAAGTGGATAAGTACACCTAGTGGGAACAAGGTCAATGAGAAATCAAATTCTCTTGCACCAAACACCCTATGATAAGTTTGTTTTAGAACCAATACATTTTTATGGGATTATGCTTAACCTTGTTGTACTGAATTTCAAAAAAAGAGAAGATCTCATAGATGACTAGATATCGACTATAAGAATCGCAACATGCACACTTGATCTCGACAAAGAATGATTCATTAATTTTTTAGAAATGAGTCTGACGAGATCAGTTAAAATCATCTAGGACATGAATTCGACATAAAACAAAGAGTTAGTTCTAGCCGGAGAATATCTTAGTGAGATAATTGGGATAATGACTATCATATTTAAAGCACAATTTATAGACGTCGATTATTTTAATAATCAAGACACAGAGAAAAAAAAAGAAATATATTCAAGCTCTGTATAGACTTGAATTCCATGAAATTTGTTTGGTTGATGAATATATTATGTTATTCACTAAATATATATGAAATTTTCAGGGATCAAAGCAAATATAGCAATGCAATTTTTATTTGCCAAAATGCCAAGTCCCCGGAGAGAAATTTTAATTAGTGAATATGACCTGGCAATCCAAATACTTTGGCAGGAAGAGCCTCGTTTCTCCAAGCAAAATTTGCATAATGGTCATCTGACAGCAATACAAAAGAATTACAAACGATTAATAAGTATTAGTAAATGCACTTTTTTATGTTGTGAAAAATTATCTGGACAAAAAAGTGGATTATCAAGAAGTAGGATGTCATTCCAAGCATCAAACTCATCTCATAGCACTGGGCGTACACCAACAAAGAAACTTTCAAAAGAGCTCAAATCCGAGCAAGTGAAAGTTTTAAAAATTGTAATTACTGGACATGTGGAGCAAGATCTCATATATCGACCAACTGTCCAGAAAATAACAGAAATTTAAAAAAAATTCTTCGAACCAACTCCAGATATTGAAGAAGTAATTTATTACCAAGATTTGGTTCAAGTATATCAGTTTGAAGATATTCTTTCAGACGAGGGTATATATGAAGAAGAATAAATCTTGAGTCATGAAGAATGTAATGGAACATAATTAGAATCTGACTGAAGAGTCTTTCGACACAACACATGAAGCTTCGTTAGGTTTCTTTATCCAGACAACAATATCTCATAATATGGTCAAATGACCATGAGGAAAAATTCTAGCCTATATAGATATCAAGGATTATCTACAGGAGAGGTAGAAAAGTTCTTAGGAAATCTTGGCCTAAGAAACAGAAAGCATCGTCTAATCTGTAAAATTTCCAGAAATAAAATGACAATCCCAATGGAATTTACGGGAAACTGGATGGAGATGAAATTAATTATTTCTGAATAAATTAAGGAGGAATTACAAAAGCTCAATATAGATGTAGCATGAACCATGTCTTGGATTCATATTAGAGCAATCCGGATTATGATAAAAGCTACTTTCAAAAATGAATATATCATATATTCACCTATTTATATTACTATATGTGATAAATGAATGTGTAATCTTCAAGATTCAATATTGAGAACAATCTCAAGGAATCTATGTGTAGGAAAAAATTTATGAGTAATTTACTCAAGAATTGCCTACAACCTGACAGATTGAGATTTCAGGTGAGCCATAACACTACATCAAAATTTCAAAGAAAAAAGGCATATGAAATATGATGATAAACCATATTCTAATACCTATCAAATTTCATATGATTTTTCTAATACACATCACACATAATTGTTTGTTAGAAATGAATTTATTGAAATAGTTGGAAAATTTGCTCAGAAAATTTATCAAGAAAGAACCGATTTTCCTTTACAAATAGATATTCAGATATAAGACAAACTGATTCTACAAAAGAATCAAAGTATCAGACTGAAATTAATAAGACTATATTCAAGGATAAGTCACAGGTAGGAAAAAAACACATGTACAGGAAAAGCCCAATAGATATTAAAAAAAATTCGAGAATAGAAAAGCTTAGATGTCCAAAAAATGGGAGAGAAGTCGAAATATTATTTGATATTACAAGACAAATTAATCAATTTCCTTGTAATATTATATACTATTTGAAACAATCTATGATAGAAACTTACCAATGATTGATCAATAATTTTGAATTGGAAGTTCATATCAAAAGAATCCCAAGAAAAGAATCAGATCAATTGGTTATTGGGTTAGAGTTTTTCGAGTAACACGAACCTTGAAATTGTCTAGAGAATTGGATATAATGATGTAGAGTTTGAATCAAAAATATCCCTAGAAAATGTCAAGAAAATGATCAAAGAAAAATATAATGAAGATCCCTTAACATGGTGGAACAGAAACCAACTCCAAGCAAACCTTAAAATTAAGGAAGACGAGGAATATGTGTTCGTCAGATGTAATCAAGGGATATGTGTTCGTCATATACTCGAAAAATCTCCTGAATATGATTATTAACTCAAGATGAAGATGATATGATATTATATACAAATTTCAGTTATCATTAATGGGTAGCGACTCTTACAAAGCTCACACCAGAAGGAGAACAACCATGCAGGTATTACAGTGGACTATTATCAGATTTAGAAGCTGCAAGATGTCATATTACATAGGTAAAAACTTCTTGAAAATATAACTGAATCTAAAATCGAGAAGTCTAGATTATTAAAATGGCAGAGTTTGTGTCAAAATTATATTTTTGATATTGTTATTATTAAATCTAATGATTTTTTTTTTTCATATTTCTTAATGAGATATGGACAATGTTAATTATGATGTCATCATGAAAATGCAGAGACATGTGAGGAACATCTTGAAATGCATCAAACCGAGTTTAATAAGCTTGTCGTAAATGCAAAAGTTGCGGGTAGGCTACAACAATTTGATAAGAGTATTGTCTCTGATCGAGTTACAAGTTGTTTAGAAGCTTGTACTAAGCTATGGTCTGTATTGCAAAAACAGATGCTTCAGGCTTTTGAGAAGCCACTAGTTTTCCAAATAGAGAGTTTTCAATTATATGGCTTTATACTTGGAGACGGGGATTCTAGTATCTCTTAGCACATATACTAAGTTTGGATCATTTTTAGATGAGTCGGCCAAAGAAAAAATTGAAGCTTTGGATCCTTATCTCGAGCCTTCAAGTCAGTCATTTACCTCGGGGATTGAAGAGAGAGAGATATCAACCTTAGACCAAATTGACAAGGGAAAATTTAAGGTTGATACTAACAAGCTTATAGTTTCTACATTTCAGATATATCAATAGAACTGAGAGAAACTGAAAACAAGAATAGGTATCAACCCAGCCACAATCCGAGTTGATATAGGAAGAAAGTGTCATAGGATATGGATGAAACCAAATTACTATCCCAATTAGGTAAAAGCATGGTATGAATTTTGGGGCTCTTGCCTCAGTTTATACTATATCATCTAGCTTCCTAGAAATCTCAGCACTGCTAAAATGGATTTAGGAAGCAGTTTATGAAACAGGGGAAAATAATAATTATTTTTCAAGATGAGATATTTTGAAGCTTTACATTTTATTGCAGCACCGGAACCAGCCAAGAAATGTTCACATGAAGCCTTTCACTTCATCAAGTGGAGAAGATAAGACATGAACATTCAAAAATTCATCAAGGATCCTCCGGAGAATGGAACACCTCTTGTTTCATCACTCTTGGAAGACAAAACCTCCACTAGATGAGCATGAGGATTATGGGTTTTTCTCACAGAGATGGACAAATTCAAGTTTCTATTTAAGTTTTATCAAAATTTTGTAAATAGATCTTGTTTTGTAAAATACCATGACAAGAAAACTACAAGCTTTGCAGAAGAAATATTTGAAAAGAAAAAAAAATCTTCTGTGGAACAGCAAGCTGCCGAGGGAGTAAAGAAACTCGTCAGAAATTCTGCAATATTGCTCATGTGGGAAGAAGATCAGAACGAATCTGCACATAATGCCCAAACCAGAAAAAGAGCCAGCATTCAAGAAAGTTTTCGGCCCAAACATGACCGAAAACATAATGTGGAGACAGATCCAGGAGGTGAAGGTCCACATAAGTCACGTTTTTCCCCAAGAGCATACAAAAGCAAAAGATTTCTCGTTAGAGGTAAATAAGACATGTGTGATCTAACCATTCCAGTAGCGGAGGATGAACCATTCAACCACCACAACATTACAACCTACTAACTAGTAGGGGTGAGCAAAATATCGGTCAAACCGAGAAAACCGAAAAAACCGAAAAAATTTAGAAATTCGGTTCGGTTTAATCGGCTTAATCGGGTTATTCGGTTTAGAAATTCGGTTTATTCGGTTTATTCGGTTCGGTTCGGTTTTTTTGGGAAAAAAATCGGTTAGACCGATAAAACCGAATATATAATAATATATATGTTGGGCCTCAAATTTGGATAGGATGCATTTTTATTTTTACTGGGTTTTTTACATGATGGAAAGTTAGAAACCCAATTCTATTGAAATAAACCCAACTATTGGCTGTCCTAACTCGGTAATAAAATTCAGTTGTAGTTTTGTGTAAATATCTCTGTATATTTGAATCATGTATTAAATTCAGTTGTAGTTTTGTGTAAATATGTTTAAAAAGTTAATTTAATAAAAAAATCGGTTATTTCGGCCGAAAACCGAAATAACCGAATTTTTATCGGTTCGGTTTCCTCGGTTTTCTTTTCAAAATTCGGTCGGTTCGATTTTCCAAAAAAAAATTCGGTCGGTTCGGTTTTCCAAAAGTTCGGTTCGGTCGGTTCGGTTTTGACCGATTGCACACCCCTACTAACTAGTGGTACACCAAACAAAAGATGTTGTCGACCTCAACTTGCAATGCAATTCATAAGTTAAAAGTTCGGATTTCAAATCCACCAAAACTTCTATATATATCACGACAAAGGAAAATGAAAACATCATTCAACCTCTTCATTTTTTTTCAAAATAAAATTTGTAATATTTCAATTTATGCGTGTTGTAATTCCAGCTACGATAAATAGCTAAATAAATTTATCATCCTTTACAGAAAGTTATTATGTAATAATATATTGTATGTTTGAATAAAATAATTAAGGCTTATTGTCACTTTCATGTATTATTTTCAAAATAAAACTTCTTTAATATACGTCTTGTTATAAAAAACGATAAAGGGTTGTGCTAAGCGTTGTTGAAGAAATCTACTTCAGGGACCATTTGTTGCTATTGTGTGGTTGGACTGAGAGGAGCAGTTTATAAAACCAGGTGGATACAACCTAACGACATTTTGGTCAATGAAATAATCTGTTTAATTTATTTTACGAAAGCGTGATAGACAAATAAAATAATAATAATAATTTGTTATATAATCTAGAAATCATGCTAAGTTATATGTCTTTAGATTATATGGCTTTAAAGAACATGATTGAAATGTATAACAATTTTGGAAATTTGAAATAATTAAAGAGCTCAAACAAACTTTTAAAATATCAAGGAGTAAGAATGTGAGGTCTGGGGCCGAAGAGGACGAGAGGTGATCGTCGGTACCATGAGGTTGCACGGACAATGAGCGGCTTCTGGCAGGCTTCTAGGCGGAGTGAACATGAGTGAACCGATCTTACACAAGAAGGAGAGGGATTCCGAAACTGTTCAGGTATGTGACTGTGCAGTTGAGGAGGACTTAAAATATTTGATATGTACTACTCATATCAAGAAGGTGTATCTTCTTTTCGATAGCTCATCACATAAGAACTTCAAAGTTAAGCGTGCTTGACTTATGTAAATTTGGTATGGGTGACCCTTGTAAAGTTCCCTATGGTGCGTGTGAGTGAGGACATGAGCATGCTGGAAATACTTGTATTAATACAGTGGAGACATTCGTCGAATCTGGAGCGCTACAAAAAATAAAATGAGTTTTATGTTTTAAGGACATTGACAATTTGTCCATATATAATTGGGGCATTAATAAAAATAAAAATTAAAAATAAATAAAAATATAGGGGTTGTTTGAAATTTTGATTAAAACTTGTGGAAGAATTCTAAATTTATTGCCTCTTCAGTTTCTCCTAGATGTCTTTCATTTCCAAGCAACCCAACCTTTTTCTTGTTCACCTGGACAACTCCAATCCCCCCTCAAACCCCTGAATTTTCGAGATCAAGCGATCAAATCACAGACGGAATTTGAACACTGCCTGACTCGGGTATGGCTGGTGTATCGCTGATGTGCGGAGACTGCGGAACCCTACTGAAGTCAGTGGAGGAGGCGCAGGAGCATGCTGAGCTGACGAAACACACTAATTTCTCGGAATCGACTGAGGCCGTACTTAATCTCGTCTGCTCCGCCTGTGGCAAGCCTTGCCGTTCAAAAACGGTGTGTTTCTTGAGTAATTCATGGATCTATTTCACTCGTTTGTTGCTTGTTTCGATGTATTAGTTCCTTGTATTAATTTTAGAAAAATCTTGATTATCAGATCACAAGTGTCAATTAATAGGTCGCTGTTGCTCAGTGCTTTTTTATGTAAGCCTTTGGGTGGTGGTGTTTCTAATTAGTTGAATTCAAACCACTTTAGGACAGTGATTTGCATACTAAGAGAACAGGTCACACGGAATTTGTGGATAGGACTTCAGAGTCGACTAAGCCAATAAGTTTGGAGTCTCCAAAGCCCCAGAAGGACGTGGAGATGGAGGAGACTGGCGATGGGAGTGGTACTCAGCAGGAAGGTATATTTTGCAAGTGATTATATTGCTAATGGCACATATCTAAGTGCCTCTGTATGGTTTACCTCTCTAAATTCTAAATGCGGAGGTATTTAAATTGTACTTTTCCGTCTGTCGCCACTCGCCAAGTCATAGTTTTTGGTGAATCTGATGTCGAAGATGAATTTGATGAGATATGCAGTTTGATTTCATGGAATGCTGCCAAAATTATGATCTAGAGGGAAATATTTAAAAAAAAAATGTACGACCACATTTAAATTTATCATCCAGTTTTTCATTCGGAAGTATGAACTGCACTTTAGATTTTGATTGAATTGAATTCTGATCGAGGGACAACCCATGCAAAATGAATATTCAGATCCTCAGATGAAAGTGGAATGTCTTTTTCTCATACTAATATCGGTACTTATGCTTAGCTGCACTGTGAGAGTGTAGATTGCATTTATTTGCTTCCTGATGTTTTTTCTGTCTTAGAAATGGTTGTTCCAGAAGTGAATCACGAGCTACTCAAGGAACTCGAAGAAATGGGATTTCCTAAAGAGAGGACAATCCGTGCACTTCATTATTCAGGTGAGTATTTTCTACATAAGACACATGACTATATCTCATTACTGTACCTTTCAGAAAACGAAATTTATGTTGTACAAGTTCACACGATTTTGAGTTTCTTTCTAAATATTGTTGTTATTTTGTTTTTAAATTTGTGATCATCATCTAAGTTAAATTACTGTTCTGTCAATATATATTATCATATTTTTATAGGCAATGTGAGTGCAGAGGCTGCTGTGAATTGGATAGTTGAACATGAAAATGACTCGGACATTGACCGAATGCCATTGGTATGTATATATGTGTGTAGCATATTATGTCTACATTAACAAAAGGCCATCCATATGAATTGTTGTGTATAACCGGCACTTTATGTCCACTTGTTTATTTCTTTCTTTCACACCCCCTTTTCATCAATAACGTACATGACTCATAAACTTGGAATTAGAAGACCATTTGTTTTGCTCTTACTTTTTTGCGCAGATTCTTATATGATAAGGACGATGAGGCATAAATGATTGCTATGATTGATAGAAGTGTGACTTGCTATACATTCATAGGATTATTCCGCTGACGACATTATCATATGTTTTGGTTTAAGAGCTTGGTTGTAAATGGGTCGGATCTTGTAGGATTAAGATTCAAGATGATGAAATGTATAGACATAAAATATTAGAACTTTGGATGCTGCTGGAATTTTTATTTTTTAACTAAATCTAAATACTTTTCCAATTAATGCTAGCTAACTGTTATTTATTTTGGACTTGAAATGAACTATTCTCGAAATCATTTGTCTAATATATTATTATTTTCATGAATCTGTTCAAATAGCAGTTTGTTATTTATGTTTGTAACACTTATGTCAATGAGCGTATTGTTAAATCCTCTTCATAAAAGATTATTCTTTCACTTTAAGTACACAACAAGGTCAACAAATTGCCAGATTTTGACTTTATTTGACAAAAGAATATTCAGGTCTTTTGTTCAAATTGTTTTATAATGTCTTTTGGTTTGACTATTTCCGATTTTTATGATATAGTTTAACCGACTCATCAAATCAGTGAAATTCAAGCTTGTTTGGTTGGCTTAGCCCCAATCTAATTTCTTTATAGATGATTTCTTTTGTTCCTGGCTGCATAAAGATTTGTGATTTTCCCTCTTAGCAGAATATATACTGTGATGGAGTTTGTTTTAATATCCTTTCATGAAGTCATACTCAGATGATTCCATTCACTTTTCCTTGATTGGCAGATATCAAGCGATGTTTGGATGCATATTTGTTGGATGTTTTCATTCTCCTTAAATAAACCCAAGCATACATTTCATTCTTCATTACAATCTTGCAAAATTATTCCTCCATCTTATTTTTGTGTGTCCCTACGTAATCATGGCTTTGTTTCCAACTTTTCATCACCTCTGACCACTGTAAAAAAAACTTTATTATTACATGATAAAAATTTTAAAATATTTTATTTTAAAAAAACCAAAGATATTGATGTAACATCATTGACCCAGTATATGCTATCATGGTATAGCATCTACAGTAATAAAATGGTGTTTCTTCAGTAAATAAAACAAGACATACATCACCATCTCCAAAATGCATAGTTTCAAAACACGCCAAAAAGATACCCAACATGACCTATGAGTAATCACTTTACTGAATTACTATCTTTTGTTTTTATGACCGGTTGGAACTACCATCATGTCATCTTTTTCCCCTACTAACGTGTAGGTACCTGTGAGTTCCAAGAAACCTGATGCTCCTAAGCCATCCCTGACACCAGAGGAGATTAAACAGAAACAACAAGAATTGAAGTAATTTTTTGTTATTGGAATTCTACAATTGTTTGTTTTATTCTTTTTTTGTTGATAAAATTCATTTGCTTTTCAAACATTGATAGAGTCATTGTACACGATACTTTCAGCCGCTGTGTATGGTAGTAAAGTTTAATGGAAAAAATTTGAGAACTTAGATAATTGTTGGGGTCTATATTGTAGTTGCACTAGCTTGGTTACGAACTAGTCATCTTTGTGACTTACAGATGTTAAAATAACTTATAGTTCTTTTAGAATAATTGAACAAAGAACTTTTAATGGAATTGGGGAAGTCATGGAATTGTCTTCCCTAGAATTATCGATCGTCATATGCAAATGATGTCATCCTTGGAGTTTCTATTAATGCCCACATTTTCCAGATGTTTTTCTCATTATGACATGGACTGATTTATGTTGATCGATTGCATTGTTTATTTGCTTCAGTTCCTTGTGTCATTTGGCTTTATAACCCCTTTGACTTACAGGGAGCGAGCTCGCAAAAAGAAAGAAGAGGAAGAAAAACAAAAGGAGAGAGAAAGAGAGAAGGTAAATTTGTTATTACTTTTCTGATACTTAATTCATGTATCCTCGTATAGGAGTTATTGCTTTAAATGGAACACTGTTTTTCTTTTTGAAGTTTTTATCTTTATTCTATTTGTAAACATTTTCTATTACTTTACAATTCGTCTCAGAAGTATGGTTTATCTTGTATTGATGTTATCTGTAGTTTCTGTTGTATCTGCTATTGGATTGTATTGAAATCACCTAATTTTCTCTAGTATGGCTTCATAAATGACAGGAAAGAGTTCGAGTTGGTAGGGAACTGCTTGAAGCAAAGCGCATTGAAGAAGATAATGAAAGAAAGCGGTCTGCAACCAATTCTGTCCTTTTACCCAGCATCAAGAATTATAGGTTTAGTTGAATTGGAATTTTACTTTGCTCTTGTAGTATGGTAGCTTTGCGAAAAGCTGAGAAAGAGGAAGAAAAAAGGGCAAGAGAGAAAATTCGTCAAAAATTGGAGGAAGACAAGGTCTCAACAGTTTCCCCTCCAACATCTTTTTGTCTTCATTTAATCATTCCTTTGTTTTCAACACCTTGAATTTATTGATAAGAATTAGGCTCTTTACTTGAACAATCAAACATTGTGGTTTAAAAGTCTGGTAGAAGACTTGGTTTCCTTTCATGATTGCTAGTGTATTCTAGTCGGCCTTGTGCAAGGCAACATACATATGAACTATTATTTTTAGATTACTTTCTTTTGCTTGTTTTTCCTTAACTTTAATCATTCACTTCATGTTTCTATATTGAAATGGTTCATCTATGTTTGACAGGCAGAAAGACGAAGGAAGCTTGGGTTGCCACCAGAAGATCCGACTGCCATAAAACCTTCAGCTCCACCAACAGAGGAAAAAAAGGTCTCGCTTTATCCTGATTGTTTCCTTACATAGCCTGCTTCATTTCCTATTTACCCTGTGATATCTTGCCCTGAGCTATTCTTCTCAAAAATAAATTGCAGAGCTCCCTGCCCGTAAGGCCAGCTACAAAGACAGAGCAAATGAGGGAGTGCTTACGAACGCTTAAACAGAATCACAAGGTAGTAATTTCCGTGGCTTGCATGTTGAATTTAACAACCAACGCGAGGATGAATTTAGAAAGGTGAATTCATGCAAAAACCCAGAAGATTGAAACTGAAAATAATCCAATTGAAAAAAGTTAAGAGCTGATTAAGTTTTTTGTACTCGTTCCCAGTCACTCATACGATGTAAAGGAACTGGTGAAAAACAGAGAAGAGAACTTTAACAATAAGATGTGGGTATTGAGCAAAAAGATGTGTTTCCGTGTATAATATCTGTGGGAGAACGTATAAATTATTTGCTTGAAGGGTGAAGATGGTTTATTGCTTGAAGGGTGAAGATGAAACTAATATAATTTTATCTGTTTCGGTGATGAGAAATCTTTTTGATAAAATGCTGTATTTGCGTGTTTTGGACTTCTTATGTTTCAGGTCCAAATTCACAATGGTACTTCCATTTTAATTGTGTAAAATACTTTTGTATGTGACTATATGGAATGATATGCTCTGTAACAATTATGTGTCATATATTTTGTTTACTTTTGCTCCAGGATGATGATGCCAAAGTGAAGGCCGCTTTCAACACACTTTTAACTTTCGCCAAAAATGTAGCAACAAATCCAAATGAGGAAAAATTTCGTAAAATCAGACTAAGCAATGCTAATTTTCAGGTGACACTAATTATTCTTTTTAGTTATTCATTTATTGCTCAAATAAGTCTCATTTTTCCATTTCTAAATGTTATAGTACCCATTTTTTTCTATCTTTTCTCCCCTTCCCAAATTCTCTCAGTTGGTCTTTGACTTGACTGCATCCATAAATGAATCGAATTTCCATAACAGTCCACACTTCTAATTTTCGTATGAAAAGTAGAGGCCAATGATGCCTCCTCATAATTTTGTTCATGTTTATTGGTGACATCATGTGGCATGAGGCCCCAGTGCATTAGAGCAGGCCACATATTCCACATCAGTAAGGGACTGAACCCACGGTTCTGAGTACGCTGTTGAAGACTTAAATTTTTATGTGAATGGCGCATCTGTAATGGCTAAATTTGGCATGAAATATGAAAACATCAGACTCGATGCAGACATTTCTTCTTTCACTTAACAGAGAGACTTTAAAATGTCATATAGCGACCCTGGAAGTGAGTGGCAAGTGGTAGTTTTGAAGATACCATGGCCATATTTGACTTTTATTCACATCTTAGATTCGTCTCCAAGATATCCATGGAAGATTGTTGATTAATAAACCCATTTTTCGTTCTTTTTAAGAGCAAATCCTGTTTATAATGTCTTAACGATCATATATGATTGCTCTCGGCAGGAGAGAGTTGGAAAACTTCAAGGAGGCATCGAATTTCTCCAACTCTGTGGATTCGAGAAAATTGAGGGAGGTGAATTCTTGTTTCTGCCAAGAGATAAAGTTGACATTGCGGTGCTACATTCTGCTGGAAGCGAGTTAAACAGTGCAATTAGCAATCCGTTCTTTGGAGTTCTCTGATACACGTCCCTTCAAGTTTTTACATGTATGCAAGTTATGTTTTTCGGGCCTCTTTCGTCAATTAACAGTCCGTTCTTCAAGCAAACTTTTTACGAGTATACAGCTTCTCTTTTTCGGGCCACTGTCGTCAACAATGTGAACATTGGATTTCTGACATGGCTATTAATGTTCCAGAAAGCACTGTGATATTCCTAAAATTCGAATCTTTCCATGCAAATACCTCTATTCCTGATCTCTTTGTTGTGATGAGAAATGTACTTGCTGACCCCAAATGGCTAATATATTGTGTGTATGCATATATATGTCTCTCTATTTACTTCTTCTAAATAAGCTACGTGATTATTTATTTTTTTTTTTTTTAAAAAAAGCACTATTGAGCTTGAATTAACAGTTAACCAAATCTATAATTACATCATTTTATTTTACAAAAACAAAGGTATACAATTTCAAAACTCAAAATCTGTTCGGAAATGAATAGCCATCCGAGCTAATGTGTCTGCCACTTTGTCGGCGTCACGAGGATGGTATTGAACCGAGTTTCCTAGTTTCTTGAACGGTGAAGGTCTCTCGCGAATGCACTTGCAGCTTAAGAATGGCTTGTACGACAGAGAAAGCATCAGTTTCCAGAATTCAATTGATTGAAGTTTTGGCGCGGAGTAACTTCAATGCCCAAGACGAATACTTAGTTCCATTATCTACACAGCGAATCATGTTTTCTCTTGCATTGTTATTTAATTTCAAGCTACGTTTTCAATAAATTATAATTTTTTTTTAGAATATAGATATAAAACATGAAGAATATGGATGCTGCTAAAAAATATAGCATTATATTAAAATACATCGAACGACGATGATTATAAACCAATTTTCTTGAATAAAATCGAATCGAACAACTTAGCTCCATTATTTACACAGCATGTTCTCTCTTGCATTCTTATTTACTTTCAAGCTATGTTTTCAGTAAAATATAATTCTTTTTTAGAATATAGATAAAAAAAAAACATGAAGAATATGGATGTTACTAAAAAAAATAGCATTATATTAAAATAATTCGAACGAAGATGATTATAAACCAATTTTCTTGAATAAAATCGAATCGAACCCCTCAAACTAGCACGTTCTTCTATAGTCCCTTAAAAATCCCACCAGATTAGCTTCATGCACCATACATAAAATGGATATACGTGTTATGTAAACTATGTAAAAATTTATATATAAAATTAAGTATGTGCAACATAGAATGAAAAACAAATAACATTACTCATTTTGAAAGGTGAAATTCTATCCACACACCAACTTATTGTTTTTGACACCAAATTGAATCCGTGAAGGAATCGATTTTATAAAAATCTTGATTGATGTGGGGGGAATGCAGGATAATAATACCTGATGACTAAAAACAAGTTGTTCCAACATCCTCAACAACAGGAGCCTCGTGGAAAATGAAGAGAAATATAATTTCTTTATTAAATTTATTTCTCAAGATTAAGTTTTTCTTATTGATATGATTTTGAATATTCAAATATAGTTTTGCCTTTCTAGCTTATGTGATAATTATGCTAAAATTTTTGTGATATGCTGAGATTCACCGTATTACGTTATACAACAAATTGGTCTATGTTCATCATGAGAACTTAGAGAAAACTTTCTATAAGTAATTTCACCTCTTGATTTTTCGAAAAGGATGACTATCTCAATATTTTGGTGGAATACTTGATAAAATGGCTCATGAGATGAGACACACAATCAGTATTTGATAATTATTTTGAGAAAATTAATTTTACATTTAATTTTGTAGAAATATTTTAGACCTGCAAGGATTCATACAGCAATTAGGTACGCAATATGGATGTAATAGGTATTTGAAAATAAGTTATCAACCAAAAACTCTGTAATTTACTATTAGTAATTGTATATATTGTAATGAGTATGCCATTTTGTTCATACCGACCTTAGCTCAGTTGGTAGAGCGGAGGACTGTAGTGGTGCTGTAATCCTTAGGTCGCTGGTTCGAATCCGGCAGGTCGGATTTTTGCTTTTTCATTTTTCATTATTTTTGTTACTTGTTTATTTTCCTCATAATATATTATATATACATATTTTTTTTATTTATTGGTAGATTGGGTTTGGCCGAAGTTCCTCCATCCTGATTTTACAAGTAAAATCTTCTCTCATATTCAAATATTACCATCCAAGTGCACATTAAAATCATTGTATCTATTAATCATAATTGTTTTTGACACAATCGTTTCTAAGTACGATAGCAGTGAATTTGAGATTTATGAAGGAATAATCTTTCCATCTTTACGTTTCACCCGACTAAAAAGAAAGAAAAGTTGCTCTTTAGTCTTTACTCCGCGAGGTACACACAAAACAATATCTACATGTGGTCACAAATAACATTTTTAGACATCAATAAATCATATGTAGTTTAATCTATTATGAGATATTTAATAAATATGGTACATCACCGAAATGCTATAATGTCAAAATCTAAACAAATCAACCAAACTTACTCCCTACTAAGTAATTTAAATTGCAATTTTCAAATGGATGAAAGACAAGGACAAAAATGAGTTGTGACTACTAGCGTTTGCTAGACAGCAAGTAACATGCTCGTACCGACTCCCACGTGTGAGGCATGGTTCGAATGAGTTGTAGGTTCTACTGGGACTTTGGTTTTTCAATCTTCACATAGGGAAAAATTCCGAAAAAGTGCATTACTTTCGGGTTCCATTCCCGTTGTTGAGCACGGCAGAACATCAGAAACGTATTGGCAAAGTATGAGTTGAAACCCATTAAAACATGCCACATTGCGTGGCCCTGAGGATTGAAGTACCAGCTTGTGATTTTCTTGCATAAAAGACGGTCAATCAGCCAGCATAGAGTCCCAAGCAGCAAAGTGATGACATACAACTTAGCAAGTCGTTTAGCTGATCTGTCTTGTGTGTAAATATAATACTTGTACATCCTAGGAATGCAAAGAAAGCAAAGCAGTCCATAGTGCAGCTTAAAAGCGATGTCGAAATGAATTACTGAATGTGCTACAGCAAAGACCACGCCGTAAAGGAACAAGAAAGTGGGCATTGTGCTCCGATAATGCCAATCTGGTGAGTAGAGAATGTAGATATAAAGGAGCATTTCCCACACCATAGGTGTTTCATCTCCTTGCTGTTGCCTGAAATTGAAATCCAAATGATTGTCAAACAGGAATTTGTGGCAGGGTGAAAATTGTGGCTAGCTCAAACTATTTTGTCAAATACGTGACCTTTTTCACGTCAAGAGTGCTTTTGTTTGTTTAAGAACTAAGTGGGGTCTAAAGTATATCATTTTGTCACAATGCAGGGATAATACAGTTGGGTTGCGCTTTGGACGGGAGGATTTCATTGGGAGGGAGAGATTTGATTGGAAGCAATTTGAATAATGACTTTGCAATCACACATGTCTGAGTGCATTTCATTTTAAATTCATCACAATAACCATTGTGTCCGCATAAATTAAAAAAAAGGGTAGATTTGATAAATTGGTCCATGCAATAAAATGGTGTATCAATCTAAGCACACCCTTAGGTATCCTGGATACAATTGATCTACAGGATGACATAGCCTAGGAAGTAGGAACCAAATGAATGATCAGATACTACTCATATTTCTGGCCCTAAGATATAGCTTTGAGGTAAAAGACTAAACATATTAAATCAAGAACGAAGAAAAATAATAATTCATATATAGAGTAAAAGAAGTCATTGATAAAAAATTGAGAACTTACAGCCGCCGTAGTGTGGCATGATACAACATGCTGCCTATGGAAAGTATCATATTTGATATGTGAAGGACAGTAAACCTTTTCTCAAAACGCTGTCTTAATGCATTCACAAGACCAATGAATGCTAAAATGATGCACGGAACATTAGAGATTGTGTTGAAATACTCAGCAATATAGGAAGAGTAAGTATAATTAGGTTCACACCACTCGTGTGTTGACGTGACAGGGCCCCAAAAACTCGACACTCCACCAGTCATTTCTCAACAAGTGGGCCCAAATACTTAACAGTTAACCCCTTCAAAGAACTTATCAGAATGCTGGAACTCTCCACAAACCCTACAAATGAAAACCATGCAGCATACGCAAAATAAACACAGTACATCTATTACAATAATCACCTAAACCATGACGCATATGTGCATCACAAGAAAACAGAACACAATACAATGTGGAACTGAAAGCTACAAATTAAACAAAGATGATAAAGCTATTCATTGATCACAATCCAATAGAAAAATGACAAACAGTCTCATGTAATACATTGAAGACCAGGGGGGTCCACATTATCAAAATGATAGATGCAAAATGTTGTGTACAGGGGGATTGATTCATATCATATACATGGTAAAACCGAGAAACAGGAACTCATATCCTTCAACCCTTAACCATAAAGAATCAGATCTAGATGTCGCAAGGATATTCATCCACAACTTCAATTCCTAACCATCTTCCAAGAAAGTAGGCAGCTTAATTAGTTCTTAAAATAAACAACACTCAAAACTAAACAAACTTTGCATCTCTTGCAAATAAGTTGATTGTCTAGAAACTTTCCAGCTTCAGAAAACATTCAGGCATTGAAACATATATCGACTTAATAAACAAGATCCTACAACAAACAGATTATTGAGATCCTGGGTAATCCAAGCAGCATAACAAGGTTACAGTACTATCTGTGTCTTTTAAACTTTTGAAACTAAACCTAGAACTTCCACCAGGATCCCAATTGTAAAGTTGACATTTCATCTCATTTTCCGTTCTTTTGGATGATCCATCGATGAGAAAGGGCCTATTACAAACCATGCCAATTTCGAAAAGTCCTCCAATTAATCCTCATGTTCAGTACAAAAAAAAACCCAGTTACAGAAATCATCCAAAAAATTAAATCTCATCGTTCAAATCCAATGCTATATCGGTAACAGAAAAACGCAATAAATTCGGTACATAATCGAAAAATGCCAACAGCAAAATCACGAGCGCGCACAAACAAATTTAATCCCAACATGTACCTCCGAATCCAGATCAGCTTCCCGCACACGGCACGCAACCCAGAAACCCTTGGAACTTTTTACAATCTTCGGTACGGATTCATGCGAGAGAGGAATGAATAAATATGGGTATTAGGTTTGGGACGGTTTTGAGTTTCAAAAGGATTCCGCATATCTTCCACGTCCAAGATACTTGACCCGATTCGAGGTGTTCCTCACGCGATTAAACAGGCGCGTGCGTATTTTACTCGAAATCGAAATTTTTATTTTCAATTTCATTTAATCCACAAACAATTCACTTGATCTAATGAGTTTTTAATGACATTAAATTACATATCATCAAAGATCAAAGAATATCTAAAAGGGCATGTTATTTGTGATACAGTTTCACAAATCTTTATATGTGAGACGAGTCAACTTTACCGATATTCACAATAAAAAATAGGTAAAAACTTGTGTGAGACGGTCTCACGGGTCATATTTGTGTGACGGATCTCTTATTTGGGTCATCCATGAAAAAATATTATTTTTTATGCTAAGAGTATTATTTTATATTGTGAATATGGATATGGTTGACCCGTCTCACAGATTAAGATCCGTGAGACGGTCTCACATGAGACTCACTCTAAAAAGTAATACTTTTAGCATAAAAAATAATATTTTTTCATTAATTCCCAAATAAGAGATATGTCTCACAAAATACGACTCGTGAGACTGTCTCACACAAGTTTTTGTCTATTTATTTTTTAAAACAAAAGTACGTTTTTTTTTTAAAAAATTCAAATATTAAGTCGACTTAAATTAATTGTACTTTTTTTAAAAAAAATTCAAATATTAAGTCGATTAAATTAATTATATAATCCTTCCATTGGCAGTATGTTAAATATAATTTTAAAATTCATTAAAAGAAATTCAATTTGCCAAAGTTTGACACTTCATCTCCACGTTATATGTTAATTTTATGCAAGCTGGTTGTAGCGTAGAATCAGAGTGCTGCGCAAGTTGTATTTTTAGCATAATCTTTTGCAGCAAATTCATAAATACTTAGCTTAGTTCCGAAGCTAGTTGGTGCTATATTGACGTGTGTATAAATGTTGAATTGTATAAAAATATGGTTTGTCTTATTGTTTTTGTTATTATTCACGTGTTGGTCGCTCTCTCGTATCCAAATCCACTATATCATGTGTGTCTATCGTATTTTAATATAATTTGATATAACATGTTGATGACTCGACAACTAAAATTTGAGTGGGTTTTATGTGAGATCGCCTCACTGATACTAATCTGTAAGATGGTCAACCCTACCCATATTCACAATAAAAAATTATACTCTTAGCATAAAACATTATACTTTTTCATGAATGACCCAATAAGAGATCCGTCTCACAAATTCGACCCGTAAGACCGTCTCACACAAGTTTTTGCCCTAAAATTTTGACATTTCGTAGGATGAGAAAACACTTCAAATGTAACATAGAAAAATATATTATTTCATGCCAAGTAAATCGCACGGGGCTAAATATGGTGTAATTCGTCGATTATGAATAGAAGATCTTCGGGTGAATTGTTTTTACGAGTGGAATAAAATTGAATATAAAATTTCAACTTTTAAACCCCTATGAATATTTAATTTTTTTCCATATTTTTTTTATTGATGCAATCGAGCCATCTCGAACTTGTTCTACTCTTCACTATGGAAAAACAGAGAAACGAAATTAGACAAACCGTCGCAATTTTGGATGTGAATTTGCTTCCAGGAGAATATTTCACCGTACTTTATAGGACACTGCTCCATGAGAAGATCAAAGGCTCAATTTTAACCACACATATGCGGGATCCACCAATTCATAGGCGGGGTCCATCAAATTCTTTAAAATCAATGGCCCAGATTATGTAGGGCACTGTCCCCACAGATAGCATCGACAGAACTGCTTCCAGGATTGATAAGTTGGTATATGTAATAAAAAAATATATATATATAAAAATTGACAACGGTACTTTGCCACTTTTTTAATTAAAAAAAAAAAGAAAAAGAAAAGTAAATTGTCAGTGGGGGCTAAAGCTTCTTTACTAAAATAAATGAACTTGCCACCTCTAGTGACGACTTTAGTATTTTATGTCATAAAGTCGCAATCTTTATTAGCGCTTTCTTTTATTTAATTTTGGAAAAGACAAAACATTCTGAAAACGTCAAAAGAAGTTACCAGTGACTACTTGTAACAATTTAATTAATTAATCGTTTTATATTAGATATTAACTTTTTATTAATTTGTTTTTAAAAAAACACCTAAAGAGCGATACATATACGTGTTTTGAAACATGGTAAAAAAAAGATGGAATAATTTTTTTTTTCACATTATGTTCATATAATTTTAATAATTCTATAAAAAATTTAATCGAAATATTTTATTCAATATAAGATATTTTGGAAATAATTTTTTTTGTTAGATGTTTTGGTAAATATAATTAAGCATGGCAAACATATTTTTCTTCAATTTCATTGATAAATTTATGTGTGAAGTTTTCAAAATTTGAAAAATGGACGAGATATGATAGTTATTGGTATTTTTTAAAAAAATTGAAATAGATTTTTATGATAATTTTATTAAATTTCAATAAGTGTCAAAAAGTTGGACTACTAAAGTATATATTATTCAATTCACACTATTAGTCCACAAGTCTGCATATTTTTTTTTAAATTTTATTTTTTTTCATCGGAGCGCTTATAAATGATTTCCATAATAATTTCAATAATTTTTGGTGACAAGTCGCCATTGTCATGTCTCAAAGTACTAAAACTTAAAAAATATAAACTAGTGAACTCGGATGGTAAAGTGATCGATAATATAATTAAAAAAAATTGAAAGATTGCAATTACAAATTTTAAAACAAAAAATATATTTTTTCCATGTATATTATGCTTATTATTATTAATTATAGTAACATTACTAAATTTTAATTTTATATTAAAAAATATTTTTAAAAATTACATAAACATACATGCTTGCGATAAATATGTAGATAATTAGTAACAGACGAAAATACCTATGCCCTATGTTATTACTAGTTTCGTTCGTGATTGCAAAAAAAAAAAAACAAAACAAAAAAAAGGGAAAAAAAATAAATTAATCTTTCTATAAAATCAAATTTGCGGGAAATAATGATGACAAAAATAATCTTTTCATAAGATTTAAAAATAATGATGACAAATGTGAGACAAGTTAATCAGTTCGAGATCTAATTATAATAATCTTTTCCCTCAACTCAAAAAATAAAATAAAAAAAACGTAAAACTTATAAGGTGACATTTATTTTTTAAAATTATACATAAATTTCTTTGCAAATATATTACATCAGGTAAGATTTCACCTTGCGACTACTTGTCATTGCCTATTTTTCTCTCCTAAAGTGGTACACATTTGGAGTGTGGTATTGTTTTATTGATGGCTTGTTCTCAAGAGGAGATGGAGTTATTTGCTATGATGATTCTAAGTGATTTGGTCTGAATATTGCAAGCACACTCAATGAAAATTCTCATTCGAATTCTGCAAGCAAAATTGATTGGGCTACCTTTTTGCTGGAAGAGAACAATGTGCCTTTTTAACGGATCGGGGCGGAGTTGCAACGACATGAAATCAATCCGATAATTCTGGAGACCACATCTTTTTAATCAACTATGTTTGGATGTATACGTGAGGGATAATATTTTGCGTAACCAAATTAATTAGTGTGGGGGTAGTGGTGCGTGATTCAAAAAGTTTTGTTATTGGTGCTCGAGTGTGTAATGAATTATTCGGGCTCAATTAAATGTGAAGAATGCGCGATTCAAAAGGTTTTGTTATTAGTGCTCAAATATGTTTAATAAATTACTCGGGCTCAATTAAAGGTGAAGAGTTGGCGGCTATTCGAGTTGGATGTATTTTTGTTACAAAACGAATTTACTAATGTGTGTATTTTCTTGTATAAAATTTTAAACTAAAAGATCATCATAATCAAAATCAAAACACCTTCACAATAAATAATAACCATTATTTTAAAAATAAAATCAAATAAAACCCAAAATTAATTTTACATAAAAAATGACATAAAATTATTATATATCACACAAAATTTATTATATATAAAATATTAAAATTTAATATAAATATATGCCTCACTGTGACAAAATATATTGATAGATTATAATACAATAGAAGTGGAAAAAATTGTTTCCATATGTAAAATAATTTCAATTTTTTCGGAATATATAATTTCAAACTCAGAAATCCATCATCCAATAATTAATAAAAAAAATAAACTTTCAACCAAAAGTCCAACTCTTATGCAATTGGCGGGGCATTGCGGGACCACACAGGAAAATTGCTCCTTGCATTTGGTCAACAGACTCCTCAACCAATGTCAGTAACACATGGGGAATTAATGGCGCTACGAAAAGGACTGAATATTGTATTGGAAAACGGATTCCAAAAAATTCATGTGGCGACCGACTCTCTTTTGGCGGTACAAGCAGTCACCAAACCACAAGATGAGTTGGGATACATTGGTACCATTGTGGCTGAGATAAATGGCTTGATTTCTAGCCCAAGGATATCATCCTTTAGTCATATTAAAAGATCCGCAAATGCAGTTGCACACGCATTAGCAAAATTTTCTGTTTCTTCTCCTGCACCGTTCTATTTGGTGCCTGGAGAGTTTCCACCTTGGCTTGTTGAATTTGTATTGAAAGACATTTGATTTCTTAATAAATATTACAAGTTCCCGTCAAAAAAAAAAAAAACATGAAAAATCATTTATATGATTAAAAATATAAATATTTATTACACACGAAAAAGAAAATAAAAAAAATAAAAAAGATTAAAACTTCAAACCCTAAACCCAATAGTTAAGTTTTGTTTCCACTGCGTAAAAGTCCACGATATCCTGATATGGGCGATCATCCCGCCGCCGCCGGCTCAGCCGCCGCGAAGCTGCCAATACCTGGAAAGAGAAACATACTCGTTACCAGCGCCTTGCCTTACGTCAACAACGTTCCTCACCTTGGCAACATCATCGGATGTAATTTTTACAATTTCACTATGCATGTTTAATATTTGCAAGCTTTCAGCAAGTATCTGGTGAATTATGTTCGTATCGAAAATTTTGAAGCTTTGGAATTATAATTAAAATATTCCTGTCAAATTTATTTGAATTTGAACTGGTTTTTTTTAATATGTTCTAAATTGTAAGAGCTGAATGATGCTCATCGGAGCATCCTATCTGGAAAATTGAGTTTATAATTTTTTTCCTTTTCGATGTGCAAGCTTCTTAGCTGCGCATGTCTTTATTGATGTTGTGAATCGTGTTAAATTTGTTTTTTTGTTGTTGTGCTATTAACCGAGTAACGGTCATGCTGGGTATGTTATGAAGATTTTCACACGATGTTGCCAATACATTGAAGTCTTGAAGTAGAATCAGAGAAACTTTCATTTATAACCGCTTACTTTATTAAGTCAGGACCTCAATTCAGTGGATCCCGTACCTCTACCATCAAAGTTTTTTTTTACCTCCCTATATTTTTTTTTGTGTGTTCGCTATTTCCAACAAGTCTATATGCATACATGGAATGATGGTTGGAGAAACTCATTTCTTGTGCGCAGTTATGCTTGCAAAGAAATGTTTCCAGGCATGGTGAATTTAATTTAGGAATTGCTATTTTCACTTATTTTCTCAACAGGTGTGTTGAGCGCTGATGTGTTTGCAAGGTATTGCCGAATTAGAGGGTATAATGTGTTATATATTTGTGGTACGGATGAGTACGGAACAGCAACAGAGACCAAGGCTATGGAGGAAGGGTGTTCTCCCAAAGAAATTTGTGACAAGTAATTTTATCATTCTGAACTCATGTTAAAGAATTAGTTGACTGTTATCTCTGGCCTTTTTTAATGTATTTTTCATGATTCTTTTAGTATTCCATGGGTATATGAATTTGATGAATATTTTCTTTGGATGAATAAAGGGGATTTGTATCAATATTTGTCACTGGTAATTGCAGAATGTTTTTTTTTTGAACGTAAAGACACTCTTTCTGTTATGTGATGTTAGTATTTAAGATATTTAACGTGTTGTGGCCTTTTCAAATAGTTGTTGCCAATTCAAGTATCAAGTCTAGACTGTCATTGGACTCTGATGCTTATTTATAGGACGGCATTTTCATACCCACCATCCAGGTCAATAAATAAAAGATAGGGCCTATTGTTCATTTTGTTAACAAAGATCTACCTTATATGCCATCCCCAATTGTGTTGAGCTTTGAAGTCAGCCTTCCTGATTTGAAAACTGACTTATCATTTTCCTTGTTACAAAAAATTGTACATCATTGCGAAGAAAGAAATATCTCATGATGAATGATTGAGCCAGCATATGAAACTGTACTTTATTTGTCCCATAAGCAATATGTTCATTATTCTGTTTTAATTTTGCTTTCTCCGTTTTTTTAACGGCAGATATCATTTTATTCATAAAGAAGTGTATGACTGGTTTAATATAAATTTTGATGAGTTCGGGCGCACCTCAAGTCCGCAGCAGACTGAAGTTTGTCAAGAAATTTTCAAGAAACTCTTGGAAAATAATTGGCTCTCTGAAAACACAATGCAGCAGGTGCGCATGATAATTCCTGAATATTTTTCTAACTCTGGGATTTTATTATGGTTATCCTTTGCTCTTGGTTCCTGTGCTTCATGCGATAATTTAATGTCATGATATGTTTCTCTAACCAATTGACATAATTTAGAAGTTCATATATAATGATGTCTTCATGCAGCTCTATTGTGAGACTTGTAAAAGATTCTTGGCTGATCGGCTTGTAGATGGTAATTGTCCGACTCCGGGTTGTGGTTATGATTCTGCTCGTGGAGATCAATGTGAAAAGTGTGGAAAGCTATTAAATCCGACGGAACTTCTAGATCCGAAATGCAAGGTGTGCTAATGAAACTGTTGCCTCAGACTCATTTTCTTGGATCAATGATTTGGTGACATTGAGTTGTCCTTCAATTGATCTTAATTGCATTGTGGTGCAAGTTATACACAAACTTCTAACCAAGAAAAAGTGAAAAAAGAATATATTTAGAATTAATTTTAAGCAGTTCAGCAGTTGCAGGGAGTAGAATAAAAAATTTGAGTCTGCTTCATGTACAGGTCTGTCGCAATACTCCACATATTCGTGACACAGATCACTTGTTCCTTGAGCTTCCTTTGCTGAAGGATAGGTTAGAAGAATACATTGGCAACATGTCATTGGCTGGAGGGTGGAGCCAGAATGCTATCCAAGCAACACATGCTTGGCTCAAAGAAGGGTTGAGACCGCGATGTATTACTAGAGATTTGAAATGGGGTGTTCCGGTTCCACTTGAGAAATTTAAGGATAAGGTGAATTTAGATGAGAAGAGTTGTGTTGAAACATAAATTGTGATTTGGGCCCAGAGTTTAAATTACCTTGGAATGGATATCAATCAAGAAAATGCCCATTATTGGCATTATTTCCGTATAACATGTTCTGTTTTGATGACTAGGTTTTCTATGTGTGGTTTGATGCGCCAATAGGATATGTTTCAATCACAGCATGCCATACAACTGAGTGGGAGAAATGGTGGAAGAACCCTGAAAATGTTGAACTGTACCAATTTATGGGCAAGGACAACGTGCCATTTCATACTGTAAGCATAAACGAGTTTAAGTTATGCTGTTTAAGTAATATTTGATGCATGGTATAATGTGACATATAAGCAAAGCATCATCAGAAATCATTGTCTTTTGCTGGATTTTTCTAATAGTTGTTTTTAAAGGTTTTCTTGATTGTTCTCTTGGTAACTGGCTATTGGCAGCCAATCTGACATGGATATTATTTGGTGATATTTCCTCTTTCCATATTTAAAACTGCTGAGTCACTGAGCATGTCTCTAGTTGGTGATTTTTTCTCTCTCTGGATTATAACTGGTGTCACTTCTGCTAATGATTCTCATACAGGCACCAATACAATGTCAATGGTCATAAATGCAATATCTTGTAAATTACTTATAGATTGAAGTGTTTATTTGTTAGGAGCTTCTAGAAAGTATTTGTGAAAATTCTTTTGTTTGGATGGTGTTTAACAAGATGGGAAAAAAGGAGTTCTTGTCAATTTGATATCAACGGTGAACGAGAGATTTTAGACCAAAGACCATGTTCCTCACAAGGCATTGAAGGCAAAGCTGTTGAACTTGAGTGCTCTGCAGAAGGGTAGTCGGTTTAGGCATGTGAAATGCTTTTTGAGGGATTGGACTAGGTTTCTAAAATTTTTTTGGATAGAAGAAAACTATGTTGGCTATTGAATAGAGAAGTAGTGATTCAAGGTAGATGTATATATTGATTACATTGAAATTCCAATATTATAAACTTCGAATCCAATAACTCCTTTTCTTAGCAATAGGGTTTAGATTTTTCCAACAGATTGCACAATCACTAATCTGCTTGTACATTCTGTATTCAGCATCTTGAGTGTTTATTATACTATTGTTGTGAAAATTGGTAGATTAAAGCTATGCAAGTGCTACAACCACATTTGGGTGCTACACCCTATTCATTTGGGTAATAGTTGTTTGATATTGATTCTGTGAAACCAAAATTTTCGTGTGGATGAACCATGGATGTGAGTTTTTCTTTGTTTTCTCTCGTGGGTGTGGACCACTTGGTAGGGAGAGGTGATAGCTTTTTCGAATCTTACTCCTTCATTTACATTAACTTCATTGACCTGGTTATTTGGTGGCAATCCTTTGTTAACAGGGTTAGTAAACTACGTCATAGTTGTCAATCGCGTGTAGCGCCCCGTAGCGCAGAGGTTGCCCGTGGCTATAGCGCGTAGCGAGGGCTATTTGAAAGTGTAGCGCCACAAGCATATAAATATATAATATATAACATATACTAACATCAATTCAATCTTTCATTCTTAAATAGCAAATATATAAGTTCAAAGCATATAAAACCTCAATTCTAAAACTAGAAAAACATAATTTAAAATTCATCTTCATCTTCCTCATCAAGATCGAGACCATCTTCTTCATTTGAAATTGCATAACGTTCGGCATCATTCTCTTCTTCACTTTCTTCATCAAAGTCAAATTCATCATCATCTATAAAATTCAGTGTGGAAGATGTTTCTATAGGCCTTTTCCCTCTAGACTTAGATGTGGCCGCCTTTGAGCTTCCTGTAGATGTAGGGGTCGCCTTCGAGGCCCCTTTGGGTTTCCTCAATGTGTAAGGAGATTCATCTACTCCAACAGCATCTGCAACATCTTGCCAAGTTAAATCATCACCATCATGAACAAAGTCAGGCTCTTCATCCTCCAGTCTCCCTAGCAGCCATTCATTGCCATCATCCACTTCAGTCAATATGATAGGATCGATGGTATCACGACTATCGTATCTACGCCTCAGAGCTCTGTTGTATTTGATGAACACCAAATCATTCAGTCGTTTTTGCTCCAATCTATTCCTTTTCTTGGAATGAAGCTGCATTTATTTATATATGTTTATAAGGCACGTGGCACGAGAACAAATTCTTAAAACTTCACAGTAATAGAAAATAAAAATTGTAATATTATAAAAACTTACATGTTCAAACACACTCCAATTGCGCTCGCAACCAGAGGAGCTACAAGTGAGACTGAGTATCTTTTGGGCAAGTTTTTGTAACTTTGGCGTCGAAGCTCCATATGAGTTCCACCATGCAGCTAGTTAATAACAATAGTTATATTAATATATCTCATTGAATTTATTTCAAAAAAATAAGGAAAAACTTGATTTTCATACCTGGTGATACAACATTTCTCATTTTGATTGCAACTTCCTTCCCAAAAAGACCTTCGGCTTGTTTGTATTTTAACAACTCTGTATGTATTTTTGTCTCCGTCTCAGCATCAAAAGTCAACCTACTGATTGCATTGTACAACCCCGTAACTACTTCCTCATCTTGTTCTATCTCAGAGTTTGAGTAAAAGAACTGAGGGTTCAAGAAATAACCCGCTGCATGCAAATCTTGATGGAGTTGCAACTGCCACCTATTGTCGATTATCTCAAAAACCTCTTTGTACCTATCTTCGTTATTACCAAAGGCTTTTGCTATTTTCTCCTTAGCCCTATCCATTGCCTCGTATATATAACCCATGGCAGGCTTCTTCTCCCCATCCACCAACCGAAGTACCTCCAACAATGGGCCACCAACTTTCATAGCATAAATGATAGAATTCCAAAATGAAGGCATCAAAATAATTTTCTGTGCTTGCTTACCGGTCTGTTCCTTCGCAAATTTGCTTTTACTCCAATTTTCTGAAGTAAACATCTTTCTCAAATGTTGCTTATGCTGCTGAAAGCTTCTCATAGTCAAGAAAGCGGTGGCAAAACGAGTTTTAGCTGGCCTGATAAGGTCTCTTTGGCCGGTGAACTCTCTCATCATGTTCAACAACAGAGTTCGGTTGTAAATATATCCATTAACATTAATTGCCCGCTCAAGTGCCCTCTTCAAATCTGACATTTTGAATATGTCCTCAAAAATCAAGTCCAAACAATGTGCTGCACACGGGGCCCAATACAAGTTTGGATATTTATCCATCAACTTCTTTCCTGTAAAGAACAAGAGAATAAAATGATAGTTAATGAAAATGAAACTAATCAACGAAAGTTAAAAGACGTTATAACCCATGTTTTCAAAACTGGACCGGACCGGCCGGTTGGACCGGTTCAACCGTGAACCGGCCTCCAGACCGGTCCGGACATAAATAAAAACCCGGAAAACAGGTTTAATCGGAAAAAACCGGTTAAAACCCGGTTCAACCGGAAAAACCGGAAACCGGCCGGTCTTCAGGAACCGGCCGGGTCTGTGAAATTATTAAAAAATTGCCCAGAGATCGGCGACGGTTATTTCAAAAACCGTCGCTATATAGCGACGGTTAAAGAATAACCGTCGCAATTTAGCGACGGTTTGTTTAAAACCGTCGCTAAATAGCGACGGTTTTTGATGTTTGCTACTTTTTTTTATAATTAATCTTGATGTTTAATTGGGCACTTAAACTTGGTCATCCCTATTTGGTTACATGTTATGTGTAATTTGGATTTTTGAATTTGAAAAATGATTTTTATTTTGATATTTATTGTAATTTTCATCTTAAAAATTAAATAAAAACTATAAAAACATAAATAATCAATATTTTACTATTTTATTTATTATATAAAATAAATAAAATATTAATTATATTGATCCGGTTCAACCGTCCGGTCGAACCGGTTGAACCGGTTGAACCATTTTTTAAGGCTTGACCGGTTCGATTAACGGTCCGGTTATAAAAACACTGGTTATAACTTAGTATATTAGATTTTCTTACCCGCATAAACATTATTTGATGCACTGTCAGTGACCACTTGAACAATATTATTCACCCCAACTTTTTGCACAAACTTGTCAAGCAACTCAAACATCTTCTCACCCGTGTGAGAGTAGCTAGATGCATCAACTGATTCAATAAACATGCTACCTTTTGGGGTATTCACCAAGAAATTGATAAGTGATCTCCCCTTTCTATCTCTCCACCCATCAGCCATCAAAGTACAACCATTCTTCGCCATCTCCTCTTCATTTTGTTTCAAAATCAGCTTTGTGTGGTTGATCTCCTCCTTTAAAAGTGGTTCTCTCACCTCATGGTAACTAGGTGGTTTCATCCCAGGACCATATTGTCCAATTGCTTCGATCATTGGCTTCAAGCTGTCATATTTGACCGCATTGAATGCGATCCCTGCATCATACATCCACCTTGCAAATTTTTGAACTGCATCAGACCTCAACTTTTTCTGAACTTCATTAAATTGGGGTGCTTTACCACCTTGATTCTTTGCGTCCAGCTTAAAGAAAGCATTTATAGGACCCAAGGACCGTGGTTTTTTGGGCATTAACATTGACGAGTTGCCCGAGGAAGAAATAGATGCCGGCCGCTTTCCACGAGAGGATGGATCCCCGTGTGTATCAATATCATCTCCTTGCTCTTCTATATCAAAAACATCATCAAAGTGAGGCATGGAATCCATGATAGTTTTTTGGGCTAACTTTTCTTCAAAATAATCTTTCATTTCTTGCTTGACAATTGCTGGGGCTTTTGGACAAAGTTTTGTATTTTTAAATCCTCCAGCAAGATGTTTGAGCCTTGTTATCCCACCTTTTGTAACTTTTTGACAAAAGTTGCATAATATTCCATCAGAAATCTTGTCCGGATTAACCATCCTCCCATAGTTCCATCCAATATCTTTTTTTCTCAATTCTTCTTGTTGGTTTTCCATCTTATAATCTCTGAAATCAAGAAAAAAAATTGATTATACATTGAGGAAATCCAATAAGCAAATGGCAGTAGTCTGTAGGCTAGTAGCTAATATTCCAGATAATCAAATTTGCTAGTAACTTATATTATAATGTTCATTAAAATTTGGCAGTAACTTATATTAAAATATTCCTACGCCTACTGCATCCATGGAATGAATTATATGTATTCGGAAATCAGACTAATTGCAAGAATAGGCATGAATATTTAGAATTATGAAGAAAACAAAAAAGGAAAAAAAAAAGAGAAGAGCATAATATTACCGAAATGAAGCGATGGAAAGTGGTGGCCAGATGTCCGGCGGTCGGCGGTCGGCTCCCGGCGGTCGGCGGTGCAAGGCAAGATTTCTTGGGCGTGGTGTTGCTGCTGGGAGAAGTGGAGAAGAAAGCGTAGAAAGCGTTCTGCTGTAGGGTTGTATATTTAAATGGGCCTAAATTATTTAGGCAAAATGGGCCTAAAATTGGCAGTACAAATTGGGCCCAAAAGTGGGTGGAAAAACTGGGCTGAAGTTTCTTACACATAGCGCGCTATTTCAGCGCTACAGAAATACCGATATAGCGAGGAAAGCGACGATAGCGCTCGCTATTTGCAAGTGGCTCGCGCGTAGCCCCCTGTAGCGACCGGGCAACGCTACGCCTCGCTACGCGCTATAGCGAGCGCTACAAGCGCTTTTGACAACTGTGAACTACGTTTCGTTTTTTTTGGGTGTAATATTGCTTTGTTTATTCTATTGTTACTTTTCAGGTGATGTTCCCTTCTACACTTCTCGGAACTGGTGAAAACTGGACTTTGATGAGAACCATTAGTGTTACAGAATACTTGAATTATGAATCAGGTTATTTATCCAATGGATCAAATAATCAAATGTATACTTTCTTGGGAATAGATAATACCCTCAATTCAAAATCTCCTATAAATATTCACCCTTATCGAATTGTTTCACGGTCTTTTGTATAGGAAAATTTTCCAAGACCAAGGGGATTGGAGTTTTTGGGAATGATGCAAAAGACACCAACATTCCGGTGGAGGCGTGGAGGTATTATTTGTTGACAAATAGGCCAGAGGTATGTCTTTGTACTTGAAGTACCTTGAAAACATTCCTATATAATTAATGACTGAATGCTTAATTTTTAATTGATAGGTATCAGATACGTTGTTTACATGGGTTGACTTGCAAGCAAAGTTAAATAGTGAGCTGTTGAACAATCTTGGAAATTTCGTTAATAGAGTCTTGAGTTTCATCGCTAAGGACCCAGGTCGCGTACCTTATTTCTTTTAGAACTTTTGAAATCGTGCTCTCATTTGGAAATACCTAATTGATTTCTTGAAGACTATTTATGGATTATAGCTCAGGCTTGGTTGGTTTCTTAAAGACTATGTATTGAAGCTTAGAGAGTATTCTTTTTTAACTGTTTTTTAATTTGATTCCATTAGTAGAATTTGTATTCAGTTGAGTCATTTACCATCAGAAAATATATAATTTAGTTCCTGTCATTTAACTCGTGGTCGTAACAATAGCCTTGAATTTTTTGGGGAGCATCACTTTATCACTCTATCCATGAATTTCTAATATAAATTATCGACATGTTAATGCTGTAGAGAGTGGAGGAAATTTCAAATTTTCGCAGCCTTTTCCTTTTGGTGTGTGCTGTTACGGGCCCAATTATTATGGGGCCTGTGTATTTAACAAGATTAAGTCCCAATTCAGGAAGGTCCAAAGGTATTTACATTTCACGTGGAAGGAGAGGAAATGAAAAGAATAAAATAAGAGGAAGGAAAGGGGGTACACATTGTACTACCGGGTTTCTTGGTTGGGATGGCAACCACACTGTTGAATGCAAGGATTGATGCATTGGAAGATAGGGTGCTGATTTTTGTGGAAAAAATGAATTCTATGGTGCTGAATATGAACTCTATCGGGTGCTGGAGTTACAGGAGAATTTGAATTCAATAGGCAAAACAGTGAATGAGTTGGTAAACTACAAAAGGTGGTTGGAGCAGGTAATTGGAGGAGAAGAAAGGGCGGAAGTGGGGGACAAGATTGATAACAGTTGCTCAACAACGAGGAAAAGAAACCCAACAAGCTAGCTGTTGAGGTGAAAGTGACCGATGAAGAGAATGATCAAGGCAGTGTGGACGTGGGAAAAATCATGAAAGAGGTTGAACGGCTGGATTTTGGGGGAGTTAAGGCCACGGGGGAATTCTTAGCAGAGGAATTGCATATCGTTGAAGGCAAGCAAAATATTGAAGAAGACCTGATAGAGATAAAGAAGAAGCGGGCTCTCAAACAAGGAGTTATACCTGAGATTGCTGGAATATACCTAGTTGGAAGGGCATCCGAGGCTGAACCATTCTCCAAAATAACCATGGGTTCCCCGATCAATCAATCAGAAATCATGTTCAGTTGTATGAATGATCCTGCACGTCCTTGGTTCCAATGGTTTAAGAAGAAATTCTAGGTAAGGCAATGCCTTTGTGGAAATGTCTTGCTGCATGGATGCCAGGGCATCACGATGGAGTGAGTAGTATGTGGCTAATCTAGTGGGCCGTACAAGAAGAAGAATTTAAGCCCTTGCCTTTTTTGCTTTGGTTATGGATGAGCTGACGGGGACGTATTCAGGATGAGGTAGCTTGGTGTATATTGTTTATAGATGATATTGTCCTGATAGACGAAACTAAAGAAGGTGCAAATACAAAATTAGATAGATGATGTGAAACTCTTGAAAATAAATGTTTTAGAATTAGTTGCTCAAAAACGGAATATCTAGCCGGTAACTTTAGTCCTGAATCTAGACGAATGAGTAGCCCAATTGAGATTGAGTTCGAGAAGTCCCGGAGTGAGAAGCTTTTCACAATTTAGGATCTATTATCCAAAAGACTGGGGGGACATTAGAGAGGATATAGACCCATAATATTAAATTATTGTGGATGAAATGGAGGATGAAATCAAAAGTCCTATGCGATAGAACGATGATTGCCAGATTGAAAAGAAATTGTTATAAGACTATTGTTCGAGTTCGACCAACGATGCTTTATGGCTCAGAGTGTTGGGCCACTATAGGACTACATATGCATAAGATGACGGAAGCAGAGATGCATATGTTAAGATGTATGAGTAGCAAAACGCGCAAAGATAAAATTACGAATGAAAAGGATTATGAGTTGTTTAGGTGTAGCCTCTTAGATTATAAGATTAGGGAGAGACGTCTAACATGGTTTGATCATGTGAAGAGGAGACTAAACACCCTCGATCCGACATATCTTAGATTGACAGGTTAATGAAAGAAGTAGAAAGTGGGGCAAGTCATTGAAAACTTTGATAATAGGTGATTAAGGAGGATATCTGAGATTTTTGTTTAAAAGATGACATGTGAGATATATACTTAGTTTGGAGAACTAATATCTATGTAGCCGACCCGCAACTAGTTGGAATGTGCTATGATGACGATGAATTCGTCAAAACTCCTTTGCGTTCGTAATGCCTGAACGGTCTAGACAGCAAGGGGAAGTTCAGTGACCTTACCTAATCAAGGTTACTACCATTACTTCAACATTGTTGTTAACAGGCATGTTTAGTAGAGAAATCAAAGTCCAATGCTCTTTACCAACTTGGCAGCAGGTGTAACCAACGGTTCCAAAGCATAACTAGAACCAGACAAAGGGAAACAAACAACACTTTTTGAGAAAGCTCTTTCTCTGTTAATAGACACTACACTTGAAATCAAGGAGCATATCTGTGGCAACGGCGAGAATTTTCAGCATTTAGTTGGTGATATATCACAAGGCTGAGTGACATGAATTTATTCATGACATGGCCAAGGCCTTCGACGAGGAACAAGAAGAGTTTCTCCCCACATCTCTTTTGAAGGATTTTACCTTTCTATATCCACATATTGCTTACTGTTTCCCAGCCAGTGTTGTGTTTGAAAAATCACGCATAGGAGTGGAAGTTCAAGTTGACAACATGTTATCAAAATTAAATTCTGGAGCCAAGCAAAAAAGGAACTTTAAAACCCAACTACCAACTCTAAGCCTTGAGGACAAGGCTAATCTTAAGGAGGTTACAATTGGGCCTAGATATTTAACAAGATTAAGGCCCAATTCAGGAATCCCCATAGGCGTTTACAGTTCACGTGGAAGGAGGGGAAATGAGAAGAATAAAATGAGAGGAGAGGGAAGGGAGTATGCATGCAGTTATTGTTTGAGAGTTGTGTTACTAGCGTTGCTAGGGTGAAGGGAGAATTATCCCTTGTACAAATATTTCTTCTCTGGGAAATATATTTCAATATATGTAGTTCATTTGATCTGTTAAAGTGCAAATACTAGATTGTACTCCTAACACGTGCATTACAATTTTTTGGTTGATAATAACATGTTGCAATTTATTAAGAATCAATACATAAAAAATGCCTCTTTAAGCTTCCTTGTGAATGACATTTTGTTAACCACTAAAAAATACCCTTGGAAAATATTTTTAAAGCCAAAGCAGTTAACAGAGTATCAGTGTTTGAATGTGTGCCCTGAGGCTCGGTACTATGATGTAGATTGTATCCTTTGATTGATTCACTGTTGAAATTTTTTTGAGGGGACCTTCCAACCTTTTTAATATATTCTTTTATTACGTCAGGTTCCGGATATGGTTCTATCATTCCTGACGCTCCTGATGTGTATTCTCATCCATTGACCATGACCCTGGGAGAAAGAATTAATAATTATGTAGATCAGTATATAGAAGCTATGGAGAAGGTAATCAAAATATGTAGCTGTCAATTATGCTGTTACGTAATTTTGACTTGAACTTTTGAAGGACTTTATGCCGCAATGATTTACATTTTAACGACCTTGATTCAGGTGAAATTAAAACAAGGGTTGAAGATTGCCATGACAATTTCTGGTGAAGGAAATGCTTATTTACAAGTATATCCCTGTGACGTGCTCTAAAGATATTAATCTTTTGTATGCTAACTATATATTGATTGTGCAAAGGTTTTATGAGGTTATTTCGTTTTTAAGTGGGGTCCTGATTTTATTTTCTGCCATGGCTAACGGATCTATGATGGCTCTCATGTTGAAACATCAAACTTATATTCGCATTTCACTATGTAGGAAAGCCAATTCTGGAAGCTTTACAAAGAGGATCAAGCTTCGTGCTCCGTGGTTATGAAAACCGCGGCTGGATTGGTTTATCTTCTTGCATGTCTTTTAGAACCTTTTATGCCATCATTTTCCCTTGAGGTAATTTGACCCCATATACTTTTTCAATCTCCAGATGAGCTGCTGCATCATTAAACTGTTGTGTTACATTTACTTCCACGACTGTGTAGGTGCTTAAACAGCTGAATTTACCACTTGAAGGACAAGTTTCACTTTCTGACGAAAAAGGTGATATTGAAAAAGTTAAAAGACCCTGGGAGATTCTACCTTCAGGTCATAGAATTGGAACCCCGGCACCTTTGTTCAGAGAACTGGTATTATTCATTAACTTCTTTTTGGCAGCTTGTTTTTTGAATCAATGTAGCTGGAGTAATTATCATGTTTTGTTTCCTCCCTCTATATTATTCTGCCCTTATGTAATGTGCAGAAAGATGAAGAAGTGGAGTTCTATAAAGACAAATTTTCTGGAAGTCAAGCTGATAGGATTTTGAAAGCAAAAGCTGAAGCCAGGAAAATTTCTGAAAAACTTAAGGAAACAAAGATATCAGGTTATGCTCGTTCCGTGTTTTTTGATTAATTTAACGACCCTGTAGGCTGTAACTTGTGGTCTCCTTGGCTTTCCACTGTGCACTTGAAAACTGTTCTGCACTTAACTTTTTTCTCTCTTTAAAATCTGCACTTTCATCTGTTATTGTTTCATTTTTTGTGCTATTATGTGGAGATGAGGTGCTCTATAACCAGTTTTTTATGTGGTGCACTGCAAATGTGGTAAATGGACTTTTTTTGCTCTGTTTTCTTCTCTGTTTCTTGTAATTGTACGGTTATACTTGATGAATGAGGCATATAACGATTTATTTCTTCCTAGTTTATTATTTTCAAACACCAGCACACGATATTTTCTAAACTGAAAAATGAATATATGGATCATCTTTTAAAAAATAATAATAATGCTAGTTACGCTAATCAAGTATCAACCTTCTTATGTGGTTGTTATGCGGGTTGAATGAATAATTCCGGCGCTGATACGAGCACAGGAAAGATAAATGTTTCAGTCTCTTAAATTCTTGTTTTCATTTTCTTTCTTGCCTGAGCCTCACCCGCAAATTCCTCCCTCATTTTAAGCCTTAAATCACCACAACTCCAAACCGCTCAAGCACTGCCTTTACCAGTGGTGGTTGCCATTGCCATTGTGAGTAGATAGAGAGTTCCTCACGCTGTGACGAGCTTGGAGTTTTTTGCATGTGTTGGCTGTTCTTGTCCCTTCCCCTGTCATGCCTGGCAAAAAACAAATGGAAATTATTTGATATTGATTTGCGCATCATGACTTTCGAGTATATATTCTAGATATATCATTCTGCACTGATTCATGACATCGTATAATGTCGTGCATAACATTTTATTCAAAGTACCAAATATGGTGTAATTATTTATGATATTCCAAGTAATAATCATCTTAGAGTGCAGTTATTGCTTGTGAAGTTATAAACATGCCTTTGATGTCTTGTGCATTTTATGGTAGGGCATCTTATTTAGGAGACAATATTGAAAAGGAGAGCTATCTATGTTGAAGAGAGACAGATTATTATCGTCCATCACTCCTGCTTTCTAAAAATAGTTCATCATATATGTTAGTGTTATTTGATATTAGCGAGAAGAATTGGAAGATATGGTTTAATGTATTAATGTAAATTTGACCCGGGTGGAGAAAAGAAGTGAACATGAATTTCTTCTAAGTACGACATCAAGGGCTTCTAACTGAGATTGAATCCCTTATTATTCTATACTGAGGATGCGTGGAATTTTTTCATGTCAGTAACATTTCTTTGCTCCCTTTCACTAAAGCTCGATAAGTTTGGTACAATGCATGCTAAAAGAATGGAGCTTATGAGAATATTTATGATTTGTGCTACCAAAAGATGTTGATGACATACCATTCAGTTCTAGCTTTAACTATCATGCAACTTCTAGTAGCTCGAGATAAACTTGAAAAGTTTCTATTGGATGCTATTTTTCAGCCAGTGCCCATTAGCAGACGCCAGACAACAAGACGTTAAGGGAAGAGTAAAAACATGTCATAGAATATGAGGTTAGAAGACATTTGCCGATAGATCCACAATCTGAAAAGAAAAGAAATGAAAAAGTTGCAGAGAATATAGTTTATGCAATTGTTTCATTTTGGGTTTATTATGTAAAGAGTCCTCCTATGGCTTAGTGTTGAATAATACTAATGAAGAGGCATCAAGATCCCAATCAGTGCTCCCTATGCATGAAGTCTTTAAAAGTGTCTTGACCGAACCTTTAGAATTTTCTCTATACATAACAAGGAAGAGTTCCATGAACTTGAAATAAAGTTATTTTTTTCAGAAATTATGCTACACTAAATTGATGGAAACTTGATAGGATGTAAAGATAAACATGAAAATGAATGTGTCCTTTTCATGTTTCTCATCACTAGAATAATAAAATTAGTTGAGAATATATTGAAGCTTCTCCTACTTGTACTTCAGTAAGTATAAATGTAACGTTGTACATAGGAGTGATATTTTTGAAAATTTTAGTGTTTTGTTTCATTAAATCTCTCTCTCTCTCAACTGTAATGGTTGAAGTAGCATTTATCAGATGCTTCACAGAAGTAAATTTTTTTGTACCCGTATTTGATGTGGACATCAACTCATTGACAGAGGTACAAAAAGTAGGTTATTGTTGCTCAATTACAACTTATTTTTGTTCTTTATAGATGGGAAAACAAAGAAGGATCGGCCAAACAAATCAGCTGAGGTGAAACCTAAGGTTTCATCTCCTGCTGAAACAGAACTTTCCATAAGTAGACTGGATATTCGTGTTGGTCTCATTGTAAAGGCTCAAAAACATGCTGATGCTGATTCTTTATATGTCGAAGAGATTGATATTGGTGAAGATCAGCCTCGCACAGTTGTTAGTGGCTTGGTCAAGTACATTCCCCTTGAAGAGATGCAGGTTCCCTCTCTCTCTTTTATGGAGTCTTGTTTTATATGTACAACAATGAATATACCAGCACTCTAATGAGTGATAATATAAATTGACTCACAAATTGAAAGAATGATTTTTGTTAGAATCGAAAGGTATGTGTTCTCTGTAACTTGAAGCCTGCAGTCATGAGGGGTATAAAGTCACAAGCTATGGTCCTTGCGGCTTCTAATAGTGATCATACGATGGTAAGAAATTAGCATCATTTACTTATTGCCTCGTATTGTTCTGTGTCATGAAATTTTATCTTGTCATAGTTTCTTTTGGTTTGGAATTTGGATGTCTATTTTGACTGAAACTGGTCAAGGAAATCATGCCATTCCTTGTGACCCCTAAAAAAAAGTTGGGACTCGTTTTTGTTACAGTAGAGGACATTGTTTTGCGGTCTTCATCACTCATGGGCAAACTGTATTATGGTTAATAAGTGGATGCATTGAGTTTTTCTTATAAAAGTGAAACTAGTTTAACTGCTAGCAAAGTTCCCTGCATCTGGTTTCAGTGCTGCCATGTGCCAACATTACCTAAAACATTGTACAGTATTTAATAATCACTACGAGAGTAATTTCTACCCATGGCAATTGCAAAATAAGTAAGCAGTTTTGAAAGTTTCACATGGATGATGTTACTTGCTTAGGTTGAGTTGGTTGAACCTCCCCCAGACGCCCCTGTTGGTGAAAGGGTGACAGTCCAAGGGTTCGAAGGTTCGGCGGACGATGTTTTGAACCCTAAAAAGAAAGTTTGGGAAACTGTTCAAGCGGATTTGAAGACTTCCAGGGAGTTGGTAGCCTGTTACAAAGATTTGCCGCTTACAACATCAGCAGGTGTTTGTAGAGTTTCATCAATTAGTGAAGGCTCAATAAGGTAAGTTGAGCTTTCAAAACATTCGGATTTAAAGCAAAATAGAGGAAATTTGAGATTTCCCTTCAAAAAAAATTATAGTAAACCTTAATTTTATTTCGATATTGTTGCAAACAAGCATGAAAGTGCAAATCACATATTATTTCTGTAATAAATTCCGCAATTCCGCAGTTCACGGTGTATAACAAATTTTCATTTTTCTAGGGATATTAACACAGCTTTGGTTTTACTCTGTTGTGATATATCTTGTAAAAAATGGCTTGAAGTTTATCTCAATTCCTTGAAGACAATCCATGCTCTAAAATTCTCTATGCGTTAGTCAGACGTAAGATCGGCGATTAAGCGGATTCTATGGTATCAATATAATAAATTACATATTTTAACTTCAACATAATAACATTAAATTTATATAGATTTAAAATTACACAATTAATAGAATGTTATAAATTTACTCTAACTTTTCTATAATTTTCAACCATTTTTTTGTTATCAGAAACAAATTCAACATCATTATGATTTTTCTTTTCTTATTATGCAAAATCATTATCGCAAAGTTTGTGTTGGGACAAGCAAATAAATTTTATTTTTTTGTCAGATTTTGGTTTAAGACATATAAAAATTACCTTTAATTTGTTTAATTGAGCTTTTAATTTAAATTAAAAGTTAAAATATTTTTTTAATGGTGTTTAATTGAGTTTTTAATTTCAACTAAAAGTTAAAACATTTTTTTAATGGTAAAAAAAACACTAAAAGCCCCAAGACCGTGTAGGCGTTGTCTAGATGGAATTTTATAACATTGAAGACAATAATGAGAATATTTTAAAAGTATATTAAAGGAGTTATATGCCTGAAAACTTATAAATTTTGTTTATGAAAAAAGAATATAGGAATATTCGATTGTAGTTTGTAAATGCGATGGTTTTTATCCCTTAAATCATAGATATCATATCATATATTTTGGGTTATTTGTAATTCGTGTTTGTATTTACAATTTATTGGGTTAGAATATGACATTATAATCGAAAATTCTTATACGTTCATCACCATATACCTAGAATACTATTTCCAACATTCAGAAAATTCTAGAAATATCTATATAATTATCGAACACAAATTTGTCATTATTAAGTAAAGTCATAAACATCAATAATATATTAGTGTCTCTTTATCAACGATCTTTCTTTTACAGCACTTTCATAGGTCACTCGACCACTTTTTTGTTCAACGTAATCAATGAGATGTTCTTTCGAACCTGTCATATGACTTGAACATCCACTATGAAAATATCAGAAAAACGCAGTGTTAGTTTTTAAATAGGTATAAAGAACAGTGCAACAAATTTCAGTCATATGTACACAAATCTTCTTTACTGAAGTTCTCTTGTTGGAGTTGATGCAGTAGGTGTTGTATGACATTTTGGTGTAACATCCGAGTAGCCTCCCAGCTCATGAAGTCTTCTCTCGTCTTGAAGCAATAAGGTTTGATGTGATCGAGTTTAAAGCAATAGTGACATACAAAGCGTTGTCTCTTTCGTTTTGCTTCTTTTGTGCAGAATCTTGCCTCTCTGTTTGAGGGTTCTTGACTAAAAAGGTTACTGTTGGTAAGATAGATGAATTAATACTTTCTTGCATGGATGCAGTTGGTTGTGATATAAAGTTGGATGATTCTCAAATTCAAATACACCGTTATTGAATCACATATTTGTTTGTTGTCTTTTTCTATTATCAGCATGATGCCAATTTTGGTTGAGCTCAAATCTTGATCTTGTGCATCTTCAGGTCCTTCTTACTTAGGATCACCTCAAGTTTGGCCACAGAACCATTCAACTCGATATTTTATTTTGAGAGAATCGATTTCAATTTATTTATTTTGATCCGATAAGCATATAGTTCCTCATATAGTTTTTGTACGCTTTATAAGGTGGCATATTCTTCATCTATTTCCCGGGTTTCCAGATTACTTGTATCAACAGTGATTGTTGCATTGAGACATATTAAGCTTGATGAGTTTGGGGGGATGTTCCTACCAAGTATGACAACACCAAACGTAACACCCAGTGTTACATCTCCTTCGTTTTAGTTTTGTGCAGAATCTTGCCTCTCTGTTTGAGGGTTCTTAACTAAAAAAGTGACTGTTGGTGATATATAGAGATAGATGAATTAATACTTTCTTTCATGAATACAGTTTCTTGTGATATAAAGTTGGACAATTATCAAATTTCAAACACGCCGTTATTGAATCCCATACCAGTTTTGCTGTCTTTTCCCATTATCAATATGATGCCAAGTTTGGTTGTCTCGAGTTGAACTTAGCGAGGGTTTGTGTTGCCTTTTCGAGCACAACCTTGATTTTTGTGAATCTTCGGGTCCTTCTTAATTAGGATCACCCCAAGTTTGGCAACAGAACCATTCAACTCAATATTTTCTTTTGAAAGAATTGAGTTCAATTTATTTCTCTTGATCCAATAAACATATAGTTCCCCATATAGTTTCTGTACGCTTTATAATGTGGAATCTTCTTCATCTATTTCCTGGTCTTCCAGATTACTTGTATCAACCGAGGTTGTTGAATTGAGACATATTAAGTTTGATGAGTTTGGAGGGATGTTCCTATCAAGTGTGTCAACACCTGACGTAACACTCAGTGAGATAACCTGCATCCAACATTTCTCCTCCAATAGTGAAAATAAGGATGTTTGGTTTTCCTTTTCACCAGATTATTGTTCTTCTTCAGATTGTCCATCACTTAAGGAGGCATTCGTTCCCTTGTTCTTACGAAGTATATTTGGACACTCATTTGTAGAATGTCCAAAACCAGCATTCCTTGCATCATACATAGTCGAACCTCTTAGTATCTGATTGAATCCTTCATTCCTCGACCGAAACTGTCTATGAGTGGGTAACATCCTCTGAGTTTTCTTGGGAACAACTATGTTTGGAGGTTTAGGTTGCTGGCCAGTAATCTCTTATCTTTTTCTAATAGTCTCCAAATTGGGTTGTGATCAATGAGATGAAGTCTTCACACATCACACAGATCAGACCTTCCGAATTCCTAGAAAGTTGAAGTAGATCATTGTAAGAGTCGTTAGAGATTTGAAATACAGTAGTCTTCCCTTTGTCCTTCTTTTGTAGGTTCAGGTTCATCTCAAAGGTTTGAAGGGAACTTATCAATTCTTCTAGTCCAAGCTTAGTGGTGTCTCGTGCTTCATCGACCACAGAAATCTTGATATTGAAGTGTTCTGGGAGTGATCTTAAAACTTTGATAACCAATCTTTCATTTGAGATTGGGTCACCAAGGTCGACGATCATAAGCAATCCTTGTCTTGGTTTCTTCCATTCTCAAAATTTTAAATTGGCTGGTTAGCATTCTCACCTTGGTTCTTCACACGTATTCTGATCCTTCAGAGTGTCTTTGAAGAATTTCCCATGCATCATTGGCAGAGACACAATTATTCATTAGACTGAACATATTTGTGTCAACAGAAGTGAAGATAATATTCAGTTCCTTTGATTGAAGTTTGAAATGTGGAGTTCATCAGTCGTCTATGTGCTTTCTGGTTTGAGCAAACTGTCACCGTCTTCATCAACCGTTTTTGTGGAGTCCAACCATCGACAACAAGTTGCCATGCTCTTTCTTCAATGGATTTGATGTAGACTCTCATGTTGGCTTTCCACAGAGCCTAGCTGGATCCATCCAGAACTGGTGGTCGTAGTACAATGTTGACAAGTGGTACGTCCATAGTATTTTTTTCTGTTAAGAAAAAATAACAAGAAACTCACTTACTCTGATACCAATTGAAAGAATTGTTTATCATATAAGTACTAAATAACTCGAGATTTGGGTAGTTTAGGTGTAGATGCTGTGTACGAGGTTGTAGCACCTAACACAACATGCGGTGGAATAAATAATTTAGCATAAAACTATTTATGCAGGTAAATTAAGAAAAAAATTATTATACACAAGTGTGAACATACAAAAGAAGAGAGCAAAGTGCATCTTAAATCTCTATCACTAGAAGATGTATTCAAATGACATACAAGACTAAAATAATTATACACAAGTGTGAACATATAAAAGGAGAGAGTAAAATGCATCCTAAATTTCTATCACTAGGATATGTATTCAGTTTGCATACTAGTGAATAACTAAAAACTAACTTTCTTGACATAGTGAGAGAGTACAGTGCATTCTAAATTTCTATCAATAAAAATAACCAAATAACAATGGATGCAAACACTGTGAACCGAAATCCAATTTAATGAACAATACTCTTAAAACACTTTGGCTAGCTAGGTGTTGTATGCGAAAGTCTTCAACACTTTATGGTAACACAATAACACAACGAGACTTGAATACTAGATTTTTTCAGAGCAACACACAATTTTCTTGGTCTCTCGCCCTATTTTTCACTTCCTTTGCAAAATCGAATCTTTGACATATATAATCTATTTGACTTAGAGATGATTCATTGATTAGATAGCTACAAAACATAGAAAATATAGTTTATTTGAAAATAAACTCTTTTAAAAACAGAATATCATATCTAGAGTTAGTATTAATCTCTTCATTAATATCATTAGTCTTGAAAAACAAAACTCTAATACTTTGAGTAATTTGAAGTGTAATATTATCAAAAAAGAAAACATAATTAAGAAATAAATTCTGTCTCGCATGCTAAGGCATGTTTCCTTTCACTTGCTGTCTGTTTTTTATACATGTTTTGAGTTGCTATATGAATGATATATATCCAACTTAATACTCGTGTATGTGTATGTGTATGTGTATGTGTATGTGTATGTTAACTATCCATTCCGCCTAACATTTTTGATCAAGGTAGCTCATAAAGTCGGGCAGAGAGAATTAAAAGACAGGGATATTCCTTTGCCATTCAATATCAGCAGCAAGTCACAAGTCTTTGAATCAAGAAATCTTGCCAGCATGATAAGAAGAACAAGCAAAACTGAAGCAAAACTCTTGCTATTGTTGGTACTAAAACAACTATGAAAAACTAGACATGATAAAATAATTATAATAATTAAAATAATAGTAGTTAAAATTAACAGTCTTTAAAAAAATAAATCAATAGTTGTAATCATAATTCATCACAAAAGAAGTATTATTTTTATCAGATAATAAGTGACAAAGATTATGGTGAATCGTTCCACCTTAATTTTTCTTTTAAAAAAACATTAAATAAGATACAATCCACTATTTGAGAATAAAATGATCCCAGATTTCTCCATTTGTGTTATCGAGCAAAGGTTGGAGAGGTATAGCTGTAAAAACACACTCACTAATATTTTATTTGGAAAAGAGAGCTGTCTGCATTGTGTGAAAGTGGCAAGTCAACTGACTAAGACAAGAATTTGCTCAAACCTTTCATCTTGAGCTTCCCCCGAGGCATCAATGTTTGTTCGATTTCTTTGTTGCAAAAATGGCGTTTGCTGCTCTTGGGTCCCTTTGCCATATTACAGTTCAGATTCTTGATTTTGATCTGTGCTTCTTCCCTTTCACAAAGGAAAAAATCGAGTCTTTTCAAGAAACTATTGTTTCTTTAACGGAATTTCTTGATAAGTGCCCACCTATTTGCAGCCAAAGAGTCCAAGATTTGATTACAGAAATCAGAGATGCATCATATGAAGCGGAAGACATCCTCGAGTCTCACATAGCAACTCACTTCCTTCGAATAGATGGAAGCGATAGTTATCAGAGAATGAAGAGATTTCCTGAATATAATAGCTTCGAACTAATCAAAGAACGGCTTGAATCGATTAGCATAGAGGTGAGGAAGATTCAGCTTGATGGGAAGAATGACGTACAGGAGCTGAGAATTTCAGCTCGTGCTGGTTCCTTGAGGCCGGCTTCGGTACAAAATAACTCCAATAAGGTGGCACTAGACAAAGATTTGGAGATGAGACTGATGGAACAACTTGTAGGAGGATGTTCCAAAATCTGTGTCATTCCGATTGTTGGTATGGCCGGGATTGGTAAGACGACTATCGCTAGAATCTTGTATGATAGTCAACTGATCAAGGAGACTTTTCATGTTTGTGGTTGGAGTGTAGTATCTCAATTATATGATATTCAGGATATTGTTATTGACATTCTAGAAGTCTTTGGGACACCTTTACATGGAGAAAAGAATGTCGAACAACATCTATATCAAAGTTTATGGGGCAGAAAGTATTTGATTGTATTAGATGATGTTTGGGATATACAGGCCTGGGATGACATAAAAAGGCTATTTCCGGACGACAATAATGGTAGTCGAATCATATTGACTACTAGGGATTCAAATGTGGCTGCGTATGCCAACTCTTTAGACACTTATCATGAAATGCAGATTCTAAGTGAGGATATGAGTTGGAATCTACTCCGTCAAGAGATTTTTCTACAAAAGAATTGCCCACCTGAACTGGTTGAAATTGGAAAGGAGATTGCAAGTCAATGCCAAGGTCTTCCTCTAGCGCTATCTGCCATTGGTGGACATCTCAAAAAGGAGCAGCAGACAGAAGAATACTGGAAGTATGTTTCTGAAAATATAAGTTCTGTCTTAAAGACCACTAATGATCCGTCATTGGAGATACTAACTTTAAGTTATAACTACTTGCCTCATTATTTAAAAGGATGCTTCCTTTATTTAGGATCTTTTCAAGAAGATTGTGCCATAAGTGTTTTTAAACTTGTTAGATTGTGGGTTGCTGAGGGATTTGTAGACCCATGGTCGGATAGCATGGAAGAGGTCGCAGAAGGGTACTTGTACGAGATTATCGAGAGAAATCTTGCTATTGTCAATGCCTTTGATTCATTTGCAAGGCCAAAGAGTGTTTACATCCATGATCTATTTAGAGACATATGCATTAGGGAGGCGGAGAAAGAAAAGTTTTTCTGTATCTTGAGCAAGGACATACCTTTGGATCTTATGGAAATATATACTCAACGACGCTTGGTTTTTGTTCCAAATATTGAAGAAGATGATGGATCTTCTTGTAGCAGTATATTTCCAAGAAACGATAGTTGTTCAGCTATCCGATCTTTTTTTTATCATGGTGAACAGAATTTTTCATCAACAATTGAACCATCTTTCGGATTGCTCAAGGTGTGGAAAGTTAGTACGAAATCCCTGAAGTTTCCGGTAGAAATTTTAGAACTAGTTAACCTTAAGTACCTTGAGCTTGACCAAGTTTTGGACATTCCATCTTCAATATGTAGACTCAGGAATCTACAAACCCTTATGGCTTGGTCTGAAGATTATCCATCTTTGCCATCTGAAATTTGGGAGATGCCGCAGTTGAGGCACCTTTTCACTTATGGTTTTCGTATTCCTGATATTCGTGATGTTCAGGGCAAAGGGACAAATGCATATATTCTTAAAAGCCTCCAGACACTTGTAGGGATAGTCGATTTTAGATATACTCAAGATGTCCTCTCAAGAATCCCTCATCTAAAATGGCTATGTATCTGTTGCACCATTCCATTTCGTTCTTCAAATAGCCTTGTCTATTTGTGCAAACTTGAATCATTACATTGCTTTTTCGAGCATTTTCCAACTGAGAATATCTTACCGAACTTCTTCTTCCCATCTTCATTGAAACAATTGGTGCTAACAGGCAGTCAGATTGCTTGGGAACAATTGACCATTATCGGAATCTTGCCTAATCTCGAGGTTCTCAAGTTGAAGGATAAAGCCATGGTAGGAAATTTGTGGGAAACGAATGATGGAGAATTCAAGCAACTGAAGTCCCTAAAGATTAGATATTCAGATCCAGTAAAGTGGAAAACTGATAAGGACCATTTCCCAAGTCTTGAGTTTCTTAAGCTTAAATTCTGCAATGCCTTGGAGGCAATCCCATCTGAAATCGGAGAAATCCCGACACTTACAATGATTGAATTAATTAGATGCTCGCTTGGAATAGAGTCTTCAGCAAAGGAAATGCTTGGGGAAGACAGTGACATTGAACTTCTGATTGACAATGATGAAAAGGTTTAGTATCAGATCCAGACAAGAAGTCATGTAAAGATAGTTTTATTTTCTTATCTATTTCTTTTTTTTTTGATGATCATTTCTCAGTGTTTAACCTTCAGCTTTTGCAAAACTAATTCTATATTAGATGAACTCCTTGGAATGAGTTTCAAGAAATTCAAGTGATGGGGAATTCCAAATTGAAAGTCTCTGGAATTGCAGCCAGACTTAGTTATGTCATGATCGAATACTTTAGTTTTTGCTTCATGTAAAACTAAACTATGCAGAATTGCAGATAGAATTTTCTGTTACTCATTTTTTTCTTGCACTGTTCTGTGACAATTGGTTTACTGTGAGTGCCACATCCCGAGCCCGGGTCAACGTCTGCGTGACAGCACAATGGAGCCTTATATTAACTACTTTGTATTCGTCATCGCTTTACGAAAATGATTATCCCAAGTTGTTACATAAATTTATTATAATCCATTATAAACTCATTTAAATACTAAATTTTTACCATGGGGAACAAGAGGTATTATCAAAGTGAGGATTCGTAATTAAGTTTCTTGGAAGTAGAGATCATTGTTCTGGAATTGTGGCCAATTTTAAAAATGACTATGGTACTTTTGTTTCTAGTATTCTTATGTTCTAACTGATTTTAACTCAAAATGTTAGGGTGCTACAATTTAACATTAATCTGTATTCATACTTATATTTTTGTGTCATCGAAATTTAATTTTAAAACGAACAAATATACTTCTAATTAATTAATGATCAACTTGTATTTAATATTTTATGCAAGAATTTTATCAACACATGAAAAATTAAGGCAAAAACTTGTTTGAGACGGTCTCACAGGTCGTATTTGTGAGACGGATCTCTTATTTGGGTCATCCATGAAAAAATATTATTTTTTATGCTAAGAGTATTACGTTTTATTGTGAATATGAGTAGAGTTAACCCGTTTCACGGATTAGGATCCGTGAGACGGTCTCACATGAGACCCACTCGAAATTAAAGGGTATTTGGCGTAATTTGTAAGCTCTCTCAAATAACTTACAACACAAATAATTCACAAATCTCAATTCACCAACCTTTATTCCCTTACCCTTAAGTTGATCTGGATAAATTTATCCAATGTTTATAATTTTTAGGTAAAATGTAGTAGTTTTGACCAAATAAACGTGGACAATAAGAAATTTAATATTTAGTATCAAATATGTTAAATTATTTTAAAATTGATTTTCATTGAAACTAAGTCTATCGTTTTAAAGTTTTATCATATTCTTTACACAATGAGTACTAAAGAATTTATTGTTCTGCAATTCTTATTTTGAAATTTCACAGTGACCTCTTTGTAAGATCTCGTACATAAAGTTGCATACGATATTGTATGATTTGGTTGGTTGGGTGAGCCGCAAAAGAGGAACGCCATATCTTAATAGGTAAGACTGACCTTTGGTTGAGATATAACCAACAGTATGACACGCAGTCTCCAAATAACAACCCAATCCATTGGAACCCAAGTATGTGTAACCCCAGATGTCCTCCTATCACTTAGTTGGGGTTCTACGCTCTCATAAACATAAGAAATAAAGTTGTGTCTCTAGAATGGATCTTATTTTCTGGTTTCAATTTCCCAGAATGGATCTTAATTTCTTGTTTAACTCCCCATAATGGATCGTCACGTTTGGCGGGGCACCCCGACCGAAGGCCGACATCCACTCGACCGTAAATATCAGTCATAAATTCACCATGAATCATTAAAAATCTTGAAATTTTCATCGTCCACGGCATTCAAGGTTGCCCCAATTTTTTTTTTAAATATACACATGTTCTCTCAAATATTTAAAATTTACACATAATGCTCGTGAATACATGATGTCCGAAAAACTCGACTCACCCATTTTTTCGTCTCGAAAATAAATACATACACAAAAGTGTTGCCAAAATGTTACTCACTCACGCACTGGCACTTTTTTTAAAAAATACTTTAATTGCCTTCCGTAAATTCCACGCAATCTTCAATGAAATTTAAGAGAAGCATTTTCACAAATAAAACAATTGTCTTCAAAGAGACACACTTAAAAAAAAAAACCTTTAATACGTTTTCCTTCCAATTTTCGCGCGCGTCTTGCCCGATGCATCTAATTTTGAAAAGAACCTTGTACAACTTTAGCACCTTGGCGTGGGTTTGATCGAAGAGTCGGAGTCGCAACCAAGCTAGAGGCCGTGTTCGAGCCATCGCACACACGAGCAAGTGCAGCACCTGCACTCAAGCTCACGGAAAGCTCAAGCCCGTGCCTCTTCACCTCGCATACATCCCCTTCGCGCCCCAGCCCTCGCCCTCAGGCAGCACCATGACATGATGTATGCCAGAACTGTTTGAGAGCATTCACAAAAACATATGAAGGAGGGAATTGCTTTGAAGGCAACATATTTCATGATAGAACAACAGTTACTCTTCGATTTTCACATAAATCAAAACTAGCATTTTTTAATGCCAAGATGAAAGACTTGAATAGTATCTCCAAAAAATTGAGGAGCAAAAATGTCAAACATAAATTCTTGTTCAAAAAATATTGTAAAATAACATAATTATCCAGTTTTCATGATAGCTGAATGATTGGTGACATATTAAAAATTACAAGCCACCTCCGAAGATGTTAAGAAAATGAAGATTATTTCAGCTTTTGGTCCAAAGAAAAAAATAATTCATCACATGCGAAAAACAAAGAAAAAGACAAGACAACAAGAGCACAAAGAAGCAGAAAATCCTATCAATTGACATAGGAGATGAAAAGAATCTATCAACACCCAAAGATACCAGAAAGACAAGATATTAAGATCAAAAAGGAAAAATTATGAAGGCAGTAATATTGATAAACTTTGGAACTGATCTACTTTGAAATTAAATTTCTATCATTATTGTTGTCCCTATTGTTTGACCTTACTTCTATTCTCACGTGCAACACACGTGTCTTTGCCTAGTCAACAAAAATGATGTATACAAATCATAAAGTAAAATTTTAAAAATGATTTTGATTTTTAGTTGATTATCGATGAATTAGAACGTAAATAAAAATAAAGTAATCATGCAATAAAAAATATATAAATTAAAATATAATTATTAGAAAGTAAAATAATTTATCATATTTAACAAAAAAATTAAGTATAAATAACTTTTTTAATAGATATGAAGGTTATTACTTTTATGACATTTTGGTTCAGTGTAGGCAATAATATACTATAATTAATAAATTAAAAAATGTATAAATATTTTAACTAAGTAATCATAGTAATTATCTTGCGAATGGTCTTTTCGAGTTTTTGTATTTTGACGTTATTTTTCAAAATTCGGAACGTATTAATAGTATATTTTGAAAAACTAGAATGTATGTCAACCTTGTTATAGTCGTCTAAAAATAGGTTTACCTTTAATTGTGAGGATGATCGGCTGACATATTTGTAAACTAGGAAAAATTTTGAACAACTTTTATATTATGATCGAAACAAAATTCAATTCATTAAATAATAATGAGAAAAACAAGCTACAAATATCTACCTTAGAAATTTTTCCAGAAACTGTTATTTGTGGATCATATTTTTGGCAAAATTGATTGATGATTTTGTTATACTTCCTATGCACCATGATTTATGGGTGGAAAAAGATTCTTGTGTAAAATTTTCAGAATTTTTGGAGATAGTTTGCTATTTTTCTCTATTTTCTAATTGGATACTTCTCTCCCTAAATTGCACTTACCACAATGCACAAATTTGACTTGTTTAACATGACCAAATTCTTCTTTAGGGATCTATTTATAGTAAAAAAATGAAGGAGAGCGAGTCATAATCTCATAGCAAGTTTAAAGCTCATTTATTGACATATATCTAAGTCATTATTTCTTAACATATATCAAGCTTATTTCTTGACTAAAATATTTAATGTTAAATTTAAATAAAACTATTTATTCATATTACTAAAATATTAATGTTAAATTTAAATAAAACTATTTATTCCATATTTTATTTTACTATCACTTTTATTTAATATTATTTTTTATTATGATTTTTATAGAAATGAGTATGTTTTTATTGTATTGATATAATTTATATATGTATTTTTACTGATATACTCTTTATTCCATATAAATTTTTTTAAATTTCATTTTGAAGATAATAAATTTTATTTTATATAATTAAATTATTATTTTTAGTATTATTATTTAAATCCATTAATAAAATTTTGACTAAATACCTCAAAAATTTTGGTGTGTTACAATCTATCCTTCTTAAAGAAATACAGTCCATAGATTCATTGTCATTTAAAAATCCCGAATCTTTTGGTCTGTTTTCATCCCCATTTTTTAGTCGCAATTTTCTCCGATTTTTCTTCTCTAAGAATAACATCAGGTATCTATGAATAATCACTTTATCCGCTGTTTATTCTAATTCTAAAATCTTAATATTTTAGAGCAACAGATTATTTTGTTCATAACGTCTGGGAAAGTAATTAAAAAGGTATTTATTATTTTAGGCAAGATAATTCTCAGCGATTTGTTATTCGTATAAGCTAAAGGTAATTAAAGTTCTAATCACTTTGGGACATTCTCGAATGGTACCATCATTTTTTTGTTGGTGGATCGATATCTTCTTCTTTTCCAACGAACGCATATGCTCACATTTTTCATGCTTCTTCCATCACATTTCCTCATTATGGTTGGGGTTAAGCAATATCTACATTTCTCGTGGTAGTTGATGTTTGAGTTTTCTTGAAATTTTTCTCTTTGAGGGTTTCTCATGCGTTTCCAATGGGTTTCTTTTTCATAACTTCTCTTCCGACTATTTGTTTCAAAGGAGTTAGAGATCTCATAATTTCTACTTCTTGTAAAAGTTAACTGAAAATGAAGGAACTACCGTCCTTTTGTTATTGAAGTGGAAAAATCAGAGCGAGTTTTTGTACAGATATGGAGCTTATTTATACAAGTTCTCAAATACTCTCAGTATACTAACTGAATAAGCGTACTAACAAGTATTAACAAAACACGACTTATGCTATATTCAACACACCCCCCTCAAGTTTGGTATAGGTCACGAACACCAAACTTGGACAACAAAAAATCATGCTGCTCTTTGCTCAACCCCTTGGTGAAGATATCTGCAAGTTGGTGAGAAGTAAAACGTGCTCCGTCTTGATCAAGCCTGCCTTGATCTTTTCGCGCACCAAATGACAGTCAATTTCGATGTGTTTGGTACGATCATGATACATAGGATTTGCCGCAATATGCAAGGATGCTTTATTGTCACAATATAAGACGGTAGGGCCTTGTAAACGCACGCCCATGTCTGACAGCAGACCAGTGATCCAAACAACTTCACATGTTGTTGTAGCCATGGCCCTATATTCAGCTTCAGCAGAAGACCGGGACACGGTGCTTTGCTTTTTTGTTCGCCAAGATAACAATGAGCTTCCCAATTTGATGCAATAACCTGTAAGGGACCGTCGAGTCATGGGACATGCGGCCCAATCCGAATCACAGTAGGCAGTAAGAATGAAGGCGCTGTGGACAGGAAGGAGAATGCCAAGGCCAGGCGATTTCTTGATATATTTCACAACTCGAAGTGCAGCATCCATGTAAGATTGCTTGGGGGAGTGCATAAACTGACTTAAGTGTTGAACAACATAAGATAAGTCGGTTCTAGTGATTGTAAGATAAATCAGCTTGCCAACCAAATGAGCATAAGAATCAGGATGAGAAAGAACATGATCATTTGAAGTGTCTTGGCTCATGATCAAATCCAAATCCAAGCTGGTCAACCGTTTATGTTGTTCAAACGGTGTATCAAACGGCTTCGCCCCCGAAAGACCAGCTTCAGAAATAAGTTCCAAAGCATATTTTCTTTGATTAAGATAAATGCCCTCTTTAGAGCGAGCAATTTCAAGTCCCAAGAAGTACCGTAAAGTGCCCACATCGTGAAGTTGCAGCTTTGAGTGTAGAAATTGCTTGACATGAGTAATGGAAACTTCATTACTACCTGTGATAACAATATCATCTACATAGACAATTAAGAGGGTAATGCCATCAGAATCATGCTGTAAAAATAGAGAATGATCATATTGGGATTGCTTAAATCCTGCATCAACCATGACACTAGCAAATTTGTGATTCCATTGGCGAGATGTCTATTTGAGGCCATATAAGGATTTACGTAACTTTCAAACTTTATTAGCACCATGAACCTTATATCCCGGTGGCACACACATAAAGATTTCCTCATCCAAATCTCCCTGGAGAAATGCATTGGCCACATCCATTTGATGAAGACTCCATCGATTAATGGCCGCCAAGGCCAATAGACAACGAATGGTGACAAATTTTGGCAGTGGGGGAGAATGTGTTATGAAAATCTATCCCCGGAAGTTGAGTGTAGCCTTTCGCCACTAATCTTGCTTTGAAACGATCGACCTTCCCATCCGGCAAATATTTTATTTTGTAAACCCAACGACACCCAACGGGTTTAGTATTTGCTGGCAAATCCACCACTGCCCATGTATGATTAGATTCCAATGCCGTAGGTTATAGAAGAAATTGCTGCCACAAAGTGTTGGTAAGATGGAGAAAAGTTTGAATATTGTAAGTGACGTGATATAGGATAGACGCATGAAGCAGAGATATTTCTGGATAGGGAAGGGCAGGAATAATCAGTTGTCCAAATAGGAGGCCGAGTGGGGCGAGTGGATTTGCGTGGCTGTATCATGGAGACATCAGCTGGTGTAGGAAGCAGGGAATGATCAGTGGATGAGTTAAGGTTAGGATCCGAATTTTCAAGCTCTGTAGAATCTATGAAAGATAAAGGATGGGAACAAAAGGGAGGAGAATCCATTGATTGAGCAAAAGGAAAGTAATCTTCATGGAACACTACATCTCTAGATATCAGGAACTTATTTGTCTTAAGCTCCATGAGCCTATAACCCTTTTGAACATTAGAATAATCTAAAAAAAACACACTCATTTGCTCGGGGAGAGAATTTTTGGTCACGAGTTAAAATTGTTGCATAGCAAAGACAGCCGAATACCCGAAGATGAGAGTAAGAAGGATATTTGCAAAATAGTATGTCAAAAGGTGTTTGGTTTCGAATAAGAGGACTGAGAGTGCGGTTAATGAGATAGACCGCAGTTAAAACACAATCCCCCAAAATTTAAGTGGAAGCGATGCTTGGAATCGCAAGAATCTTGCTATGTCAAGAATATGACGATGCTTTCGTTCAACTACACCATTTTGTTGTGGTGTGTATGGGCAAGAGCTTTGATGTATGACTCCAAGAGAGGAGAAAAAGGAACAACACTCTGATTTGAAAAAAATCAGAGGCGTTAATTGGCGCGAATTTTGGAGCATATCTTGTGTTAGTTACTGATCAATTCTATTGCCTTTGTTTCATCAATGGCGTATGCTGCTCTTTTGTCTCTTTCGCAAACTTTGGAGCAGATTCTTGATTCTGATCCATACTTCTTCCCTTGTGCTAAAGAAAAAATCGAGTCTTTTCACGAAACCATAGCTTCTTTAATGGTCTTTCTTGATAATTGCCCACCAACAATTTGCAACCAAAAGGTCAATAATTTGATAACCCAAATCAGGGATTCGGCCTATGAAGCAGAAGACGTGTTCGAATCTCCCGTAGCAACTCACTTTCTGCACAAGTATGAAAGTGAGAGTTATGAAAAACTCGGAATGCTTCCTCGGAGCTTGGAGAAAATGATGGAAGATATCCAATCGGTGAAAAGTGAAGTCCAGAATTTTCATCGTAAGAGAAATGGGGTGCTCGAGCAAAGGATTCAGACTCTTACTGATTCATCAACGCAGCTTGTGTCTGGCTTAAAAGCTTTAACGCAGGTTCTTGTTTCTGATCCATTCATTTTTCCTTTCGCTAAGGAGAAACTAGTCACTTCTTGTAAAAAAGCTAGTGCTTCTTTAAGAGCCTTTCTTTATGATTTCCCACCTATTAGCTCCCAAAAGGTCCATGCTTTGATGAAGCAAATTATAGATTCAACCGATGATGCACTTGACGTTTTTATATCTCTCTTAGTAACTGGCTTGCCGCAGAAGTATGGAAGTGATAGATATGAGAAATTCAAAATGTTTCCTCAGAGCTTGGAAAAAGTGATGGAAGCTTTCGAATCGATAGAGAAGGAAGTGAATGGGATACACGAGCAGAGGATTCCGACTCTTGTTAGTTCATCGAGGCCAGCCTCGAGGGGCAATACAACAACCAATATGGTGGCACTAGACAGTAATCTGGAGATGAAACTATTGGATGAACTTGTAGGAGGACGATCCAACACAGACATCCTCCCGATTGTTGGCATGGGTGGGATTGGTAAGACTACCCTCGCTAGGATCTTGTACAATAGTCAACTGATCAAGGAGTCTTTTGATATTCGTGGTTGGGTTACGATATCTCAAACATATAATGTAAGGGAAATTGTTTTAGGCCTTCTGGAAGATATTGAGGTACCTTTGGATGAAGAACGTGATGCTGCGCAACAAATATATCAAAGTTTATATGATAGAAAATATTTGATTGTATTAGATGATGTTTGGCATGAACAGGCCTGGAATGACATTAAAAAGATATTTCCGGATAACAATAATGGTAGCCGAATCATATTGACAAGTAGACATTCAGAAGTGGCAGCATATGTCAACTCTTATAGCACTTATCATGAGATTCAACTTTTAAATGAGGATTCGAGTTGGAGTCTACTCCGTCGAGAGATATTCCTGCAAAACGATTGCCCACCCGAACTAATTGGAATTGGAAAGAAGATTGCTAGACAATGCCAAGGTCTTCCTCTAGCAATATCTGCCATTGGTGGACATCTTAGAAAGGACGAGCTAACAGAAGAATATTGGAGATATGTTTCCGAAAGTGTAAGTTTGGTCTTAAAGACTAATAATGATCCATCCTTAGAGATATTAACTTTAAGTTATAACTACTTGCCTCATCATTTGAAAGCATGTTTCCTTTATTTTGGATCCTTCCAAGAAGATGCTGCAATATATGTGTCTAGAATTGAAAACTGTGGGTTGCCGAGGGATTTGTAAAGCCAAGCAGATCAAATAGCATGGAAGAGGTTGCAAAAGAGTACTTACGAGATGTTATTGAAAGAAACCTTATTTTTGTGCATGAATATGATTCATTTGGGAAACCAAAGATATGTGGCATCCATGATCTGTTTAGAGACATATGCATCAGGGAGGGTAAAAAGGAAAAGTTTCTTTGTGTCTTGAATAGGAACATTATACCCTTTGATATGTCGGAAATAAATAGCCAACGACGCTTGATTCTGAGTCCAAATATGAAAGAACATGATGAGTCTGCTTATTGTCATATAGATAGTTTTTCAGCTATCCATTCTTTGATTTGCCATGGTGATGATACTTCATCGAAAATTAAACTACCTTCAAGAATGCTCAAGGTATTGATTGTTAGGTTGACAGCAACAAAGTTTCCCGGGGAAATATTAGAACTCATTAATCTAAAGTACCTTGAGCTCGGGTGTGTTTTTCGAATTCCGTCTTCAATATCCAGACTCAAGAATCTACAAACCCTTATTTCTCAAGTCGTGCATATAAAATCTATGCCTTCGGAAATTTGGGAAATGTCGCAGTTAAGGCATCTTCTGGTTTTGGGTTTTCACTTGCCTGATATTCCTGATGTTCGTGGAAAGGGGACCATTCTTAAAAATCTCCAGAAACTTTCAGAAATAATCAATTTTAGATCTATGCATGAGGTTTTCACAAGAATCCCAAATCTTAAAAAGCTAAAGATTGCATATGACTGTAATGCTGCTGGCTTCAAATTTAACACTCTGGAGAATCTTGTCTCTTTGCGTGAACTTGAATCATTATGCTGCAAGTTCAATTTTGTGACAAAGGACAATATCTTGGCGAAGCTCGCCTTCCCTCTTTCACTGAAAAAATTAGTTTTAAAAGGCTGTCAAATTCCTTGGGATCAAATGACCATCATTGGTGTATTGCCTAATCTCGAAGTTCTCAAATTGAGTAGAGCTACGGTTGGATACTGTTGGGAAACAAATGATGAAGAATTCAAGCAATTGAAATTTCTGTTGATTCATGATTCACATCTAGTGAACTGGAAAACTGAAACGGACCATTTCCCAAGCCTTCAGCACCTCATCCTTTAGCAATGCCATGGCTTGGAGGCAATCCCTTCCGAAATCGGAAATATTCCAACCCTTGAAATAATCGAGTTGGATGGTTGTTCGCGTAAAGCAGAGACTTCAGCAAAGGAAATAGTAGGGGAAGACAGTGACATTGAGCTTAAAATTGCCAAAACTTAGTTCTTAGTTCAGATGATCTAGTTCAGATGCTGCCAGCTTACATGATAATGCCCGCACCGAGGCCGTTGCAAGAGATCTTTGTGATGCAATGCAGTCGAGCTAGCAGTATCAATTGGAGTTCTTGGTTTGTCCCTCACACCATTTGGTTTAAAGGTAATGCAATTACCACTTCCCCTTATTTTTCAATATTTACTATCAATTTTGGCATAACAATACTGATTTTCTTTATCACTTCATTGAATTGCATAGATTTTTAAAATTGGAAAATTAAATATTTGTACCATTATCCTTTAATTTTCCTCAAGCCTACAGCTCCTCAACATAAGTAACTAAGCTCGGTGAATATAGCTACAATTTTTGGTATAACGATAAATTTTTCATCTTATATAAATTACTTAAGAATTAGAAGTAACATGTTAAATTTTACAATATTTTAAAAACTAAAATTTTTTGTGAAAAAGTAAAAATTTATGGTAAAAAGTAAAAATATCAAACTCTCAAAATTTACCAAACTACACACTTTATAATATTTTTCCCTTTACTCAATTGTGATTTTCTTCACAAATGAGAGATCTATTTATAGAGTTACATAATCCAAAAAATAAAATACATCATTACCTACATCATCACACACAAATTTCTAATTTACAACTCTTATTTTCAACATTCAAATATTCAACTATTACTTTTCAATATTCAAATCATTTATTTTCAACACTTCTCCTTGTGATGATGATCATGATACGATGATGTCTTCATTACGTGTTTTGTATTGCCTCGTTAAAAACCTTACTTGGAAAAACCCATTGGGATAAAAACCATAGTAAGGGAAAAAGAGTACAGTCACGTAAACTCCCCCTGATGTTGACATGAACAATTCTTCACAAATTTCGTAGATTGCGTATCCCAATATTATATATGTGCTTTCTGAATATTGACGTAGGAAGTGCCTTTGTGAAGAGATCTGATGAGTTTTCACTTGATTGAATGTGACGAACATCAATACATTTATTCTTGTCAAGCTCCTTGGTGAATGCGAAGAACTTAGGAGGAATATGTTTAGTTCTGTCGTTTTTTATGTATCCTTCTTTCATTTGAGCAACACATGCAGCATTATCTTCATATAGTATCACAGGCTTCTCATCGAATGATAATCCGCACGAAATTTGGATATGTTGGGTCATTGATTTTAACTACACACATTCACGACTTGCTTCATGTAGTGCAATAATCTCGGCATGATTTGATGAAGTTGTTACGAGCGTTTGTTTAATTGAACGCCAAGATATTGCAGTGCCTCCACGAGTAAATACATATCCAGTTTGGGAACGTGCCTTGTGTGGATCAGATAAGTATCCAGCATCAGCATAACCAATTATACTTGGGACTTTTGAATACAAAAGTCTCAAGTCTGTCGTTCCTCGTAGATAACGGAATATATGTTTAATTCCGTTCCATTGTCTCTTTGTTGGATATGTGCTAAATCTTGCCAACAGATTCACGGCAAAAGATATATCAGGCCTTGTACAATTTGTAAGGTACATAAGGGCACCGATGACACTTAGATATGGTACTTCTGGACCAAAAATATCTTCATCATCTTCACATGAACGGAATGGATCCTTTTCTATGTTTAATGATCTAACAACTATTGGAGCACTTAAAGGATTTGATTTATCCATATTAAAACGTTTAAGGATCTTTTCTGTATAATTTGTCTGGTGAACAAACATTCCACATTCTTTTTGTTCAATTTGTAAACCCAGACAATACTTGGTTTTTCCAAGATCCTTCATTTCAAATTCTTCCTTCAAGTATGACACAACTTTTTGAATTTCCTTATTCGTTCCAATGATGTTTAAATCATCAACATATACAACAATAATTACGCATCCGGATGTTGTTTTCTAATGAAAACACAAGGGCATATTGAATTATTTACATATCCCTTTTTCATCAAGTGATCACTTAGTCGATTATACCACATTCGACCTGATTGCTTTAACCCATATAATGATCTTTGTAATTTCACAGAATAACATTCCCTGGGTTTTGAACTTTGTGCTTCAGGCATCTTAAATCCTTCAGGGATTTTCATATATATATTACTATCAAGTGATCCATATAAGTAAGCTGTAACAACATCCATAAGACGCATTTCTAAATTTTCAGATACCGCCAAGCTAATCAAATACCGAAACGTAATTACATCCATCACAGGAGAATATGTTTCTTCATAATCAATTCCAGGCCTTTGAGAAAAACCTTGTGCAACAAGTCGAGCTTTATATCTTACTATTTCATTTTTCTCATTTCGTTTTCGAATAAAAACCCATTTGTATCCAACAGGTTTTACACCTTCAGGTGTAAGGACTATAGGTCCAAAAACATTACGTTTATTTAGCGAATCTAATTCAACCTGGATGGCATCTTTCCATTTTATCCAATCCTGCCGATTTTTACATTAACCAAAAGATTTTGGTTCATGATCTTCGTTATCAATTATGATGTCGATTGCCACATTATAAGAAAATATATCATCAATTTCATCTATATCTTTTCGGTTCCATATTTTTCCAGTATTAATGTAATTGATAGAGATTTCATGATTCTCGTCAGTTTGTGGTTCTGACAGAACATTTTCATCATCATGTGTTTCTTCAGGAACACTATTCTCTATTTTGTGATCATCATGTGTTTCTTCAGAAACATCATTCTTTATTTTGTGATCATCGTGTTTCTCTATGAATTTTCTTTTTCGAGGATTTTTATCTTTGGAACCGACTGGCCTTCCACGCTTTAGGCGTTTAATGACATCATGAGTATCTTTCATTTGTTTCTTTGGAATTTCAATTCGAGCAGGGGCATTTGCAGCATGTATATATGATTTAGTTACCCCTTTTGTGTCTGCAAATGCATCTGGTATTTGATTTGCTATTCTTTGCAAGTGTACAATTTGTTGTACATCTTTTTCACATTGTTTTGTTCTTGGATCTAGATGTAACAATGATGATACATACCATGTAATTTCCTTTTCGGTATGTTTCTGTTCTCCCCCTAAAATTGGGAAATTTCCTCATTAAAATGACAATCAGCAAAACGTGCTGTGAACACGTCGCCTGTCTGAGGTTCAAGATATCGAATGATTGATGGACTATCATAACCGATATAAATTCCAACCTTTCTTTGAGGTCCCATTTTCTTTCGTTGTGGTGGTGCAATAGGCACATACACCATACATCCAAAAATTCTCAGATGAGAAATGTCTGGTTCTTTACCAAATGCAAGCTGTAATGGGGAGTATTTATGATATGCACTTGGTCTGATGCGAATTAATGAAGCAGCATGTAAAATTGCATGTCCCCATATAGAAATAGGGAGCTTTGTTTTCATAATCATTGGTCTAGCAATCATTTGCAGACGTTTAATCAATGATTCAGCCAATCCATTCTGTGTATGTACATGAGCAACAGGATGTTCAACAATGATTCCGATAGACATACAATAATCATTGAAAGTCTGGGAAGTAAATTCACCAGCATTATCAAGTCTAATTTTCTTGATGTATAATCGGGAAACTGATTCCTCAATTTTATTATTTGAGCAAGTAAACTTGCAAATGCAACATTTCGAGTTGACAATAAACATACATGTGACCATCTGCTGGAGGCATCAATCAATACCATAAAGTATCTGAATGGTCCACATGGTGGATGGATTGGTCCACAAATATCACCCTGAATACGTTCAAGAAACATTGGTGATTCAGTTTGGATTTTGACTGGTGATGGTCTTATAATAAGTTTTCCAAGAGAACATGCTTTACATTGAAACTTATTATTCTGAAAGATCTTCTGGTCTTTCAGTGGATGACAATGTGTATTTTCTATAATTCTTCGCATCATTGTTGAACCAGGATGTCCCAATCGATCATGCCAATTGGTTAATATCGAAGAATTATCAACTACCATGTTTGATTCAATGGGACTTATATGTGTATAATGCAATCGAGTAGAGAGCATTGGTAGTTTTTCAATCACATATTTCTTTCCTGATTTATATGTGATAAAACACATTTATTTCTCATTCCCTTCATTCATTGTTTGAGTATCATACCCATGGGAATATATATCATTAAACTCAACAAATTTCTTTTCGATTGTGGTGAATATAAAGCATCATTGATAAAAAATTTTGTACCATTAGGTAACAAAAATTGTGATTTACCACATCCTTTAATCAAGTCTACAGGACCTGATATTGTATTCACCGTTGTTTTTGTTGGTTTTAGTTCCAAGAAATATCTTTTATCTCGGAGATAGTGTGCGTTGTACCACTATCGGGTATGCAAACTTCAGCTTTGCTCATAGCATTTTCCATATTTGAACTTCAAAAAAATATGCAATGAAATAAATTACTGGCAATATATATTTAAATATAACACATATCATAATTATACAATAAAACATTATTCTATGAATACATGAAAAATAAATTATTGTACATTTATATTCTACCATTATATTGTTCATTTTCAGAGAAATCGTCGAGAAAACTTGCAGCATCAATATTGTTCATTTCTATCCCACCAACATATTGATCATTTCAGAGAAATCATTCATAAAATCACCAGCATCAAAATGAGTTGAATCACTCAAACGGTCACTGCGTTCAGTGAAGTTGGTCTCCTTTTCTTTTCCCTTTAATGATTCTTTATAAAGTTTACAAATGTGCTCAGGGGCTCGACAAACTTTGGGCCAATGTCCTGGAGTACCACATCTGTAACAAGAACTTTCATATATTTTTGAGTGATTATCATTAACACTTGTATTCTCATGAGGCCTTTTCAGTGGATGGTTTGGGACGCTCTTTTGAGATGAGTTATAAAAATAACTATCTCTATTATTTTCAAAACCATGGCCGCGTCCACGACCAATTCCACGTCCACGTCCACGACCTCGATCTCGACCAAAACCTGGTCTTTGAAATTGATTTTGGTTTCCAGGTTTAATTGATCCAGTGGGTCGGGACTGATGATTTCTCATTAATAGCTCGTTTTTTCCGCCACAAGAAGACAGACGATGAGTTCAGAATATCTCGCGAATCCACGTACTCTATATTGTTGCTGTAGAGTAATATTTGATGCATTAAACGTGGAAAATGTTTTTTCAAGCATCTCAGATTCTGTGACCTCATGTCCACAAAATTTTAATTGCGAGATTATTCTATACATCGACGAATTGTAATCACTGACTTTTTTAAAGTCTTGGAATCTCAATGTATTCCATTCATCCCGGACGGTCGGAAGTATAACTTCTCTTATATGTTCGAATCTTTCTTTTAATCCCTTCCACAAAGCCATGTGATTTTTTTCTGTCAGATATTCACATTTCAATCCATCGTCGAGATGTCGATGCAAAAATATCATGGCTCTTGCCTTTTCTTGTGACGTGCATATGCCATTTTCTTTAATGGTCTCGCTAGACCCAATGACTCAAGATGCATTTCTACATCTAGAGTCCATGGCATATAATTCTTTCCCGTGATGTCGAGCGCAACAAATTCGAGCTTTGTTAAATTTGACATGGTGGTACTAAAAAAATTACGATGCATTTTATTAGTTAATAAATATTGTAATACAAAGTAACGGATAAACAACAAGTACAAGTATTTGTAAAAATAAAGAAAATGCACGAGGAGAATATTCTCCGATAAATACAAGACTCGTGAATATGATAACCAAAATAATTAAAAATATCCTTGAGAAAGCCATCTTCTTTTTTCTTCGAAAAATTTGATGATGAATAATTTTTAGAGAAGAAGAGAAAATTGGAGTGATTGAATGTGTTTGTGAGATCATATTTATAGGGCAAAAACTAGCCGTTTTTTTACCATTTATGACCGTTTGTGTACAAAAAAAATAAAGGTATGTATTTGTATAATTTTATGGTAATAATATGGTATATATAATATTAGACATGTTTAAATAATTATGTATATCATATCATAATATTATAATGAATGTCATAATTTATTTTGTTTAAAAACCTTATAGGCTTTTATACTTGTCGTATCCCTTACCGGGAGTGTGGGATGTCGTCTTAACATCCTCCCAGGATTTATAACAAGTTTATGAAAAATTTATTTTTATTATTTCTAATAATAACATTATATTGTATATTAAATAAATATACAATAAATAAATAACAGTAAAATAAATATAATTACTTTTGTTACCTTTTTCTTCTGTTTGGAGCTTGGAAAAGTATATAGGACTTTTAGAGATTCGTGCTGATAACGTGTTGTGAAAAAGTAAAAATTTATGGTAAAAGTAAAAATCTCAAACTCTCAAAATTTACCAAACTACACACTTTATAATATTTTTCTCTCTACTCATTGTGATTTTCTTCACAAATGAGAGATCTATTTATAGAGTTTCATTACACATAATCCAAAAAATAAAATACATCATTACCTACATCATCACACACAAATTTCTAATTTTACAACTCTTATTTTCAACATTCAAATATTCAACTATTACTTTTCAATATTCAAATCATTTATTTTCAATAAAATTAAAACTTTAATCGTTAGAAAGCAAATTGGGTAGGAGAAGTCTAGTTAGATTAGCGGATTTTTCAGTTAATTTTTTATATTTTGAATAATAATATTAATAGTAAAATTAATGTTAATATATAATAGTAGACAAAATAAAAATAGTGATAATAAAAATAATAATACTAATATTAATCAGTATAATATTATTATTATTATTATTATTATTTATTATAAATATTATAGTAATTATTGTTTATCATCGATCTTATTATTTACTATTAATTTATTTATTTTTATACAAATTATTATTGAATAATTACTTATTCCATCTTATCAATTTATTTTTTAATATTGATATTATTAATCTTTTTTATTTTTATTTATTTCTTATTAATTCTGTATTAATATTATTATTTCGAAAATAAAGAAAATATATATTAAAAAAATGACAGTAGAATTAGCCTTGTATAAATTTTGTTATGGTAAATGTTTTTTTCTTCTAATTTCTCAAAAAATGACAGTAGAATTAGCCTTGTATAAATTTTGTTATGGTAAATGTTTTTTTCTTCTAATTTCTCAATGTCTGCTATAAGTTTTTGGCTAATTCTTGAATATGCAGCTTAAGTTTATTATATAATTGCTTTAATTACACAACCACATTTAAAAGTTAAAAATTATATTACATAAAAAATTAAAATTTATTCATCTACTCCAATGATTTCACAAAGTTCTATAAGTATGAGCCTCATTTGGATAAAGGATTCAATTTGTAGCTGGTCTATTGACCAAAAAAATTAAAGAATGATAACAATGACAACAATAACTGTTATTTTTGTTGAAAAATAATATTTAAAATGTGTGTGTTGAATATTTGAATGTTGAAAATAAGAGTTGTAAATATTGAAAATTAGTGTGTGATGATGTAGGTAATGATGTATTTTATTTTTGAATTATTTATAAAGATTTCCTATAAATAGATCTCTCATTTGTGAAGAAAATCACAATTGAGTAGAGAGAAAAATATTATAAAGTGTGTAGTTTGGTAAATTTTGATAGTTTGAGATTTTTACTTTTTACCATAAATTTTTACTTTTTTACAACACGTTATCAGCACGAAGCTCTAAAAGTCCTCCATATTTTTCCAAACTCCAAATAGAAGAAAAAGGTAACAAAAGTAATAATATTTATTTTATTGTTATTTATTTATTGTGTATATATTTAATATATAATATAATGTTATTATTAGAAATAAGAAAAATAAATTTTTCGAAAACTTGTTATAAATCCTGGGAGGATGTTAAGACGACATCCACACTCTTGATAAGGGATACGACAAGTATAAAAGCCTATAAGATTTTTAAAAAAAATAAATTATGACACTTCATTATAATAATGTGATATGATATACATAATTATTTAAACATGACTAATATTATATACACCATATTATTACCATAAAATTATACAAATACATACTTTATTTTTTTGTACACCAACGGTAAAAAACGGCTAGTTTTTGCCCTATAAATATGATCTCACAAACTCTTTCAATCACTCCAACTTTCTCTTCTTCTCTAAAAATTATTCTTCATCAAATTTTTCGAAGAAAAAAGAAGATGGCTTTCTCAAGGTTATTTTTAATTATTTTGGTTATCATACTCACGAGTCTTGTATTTATCGGAGAATATCCTTCTCATGTGTTTTCTTTATTTTTACAAATGCTTGTACTTGTTGTTTATCCATTACTTTGTATTGCAATATTCATTAACTAATAAAATGCATCGTAATTTTTTTAGTACCACCATGTCAAATTTGACAAAGCTCGAATTTGTTGCGCTCGACATCACGGGGAAAAATTATATGCCATGGACTCTCGATCTAGAAATGCATCTTGAGTCATTGGGTCTAAGTGAGACCATAAAAGAAAATGGCATATCGACATCACAAGAAAAGGCAAAAGCCATTATATTTTTGCGTCGACATCTCGACGAGGGATTGAAATGTGAATATTTAATTGAAAAAGATCCCATGGGTTTGTGGAAAATATTGAAAGAAAGATTTGAACATATAAAGGAAGTTATACTTCCGACTGCCCGTGATGAATGAAATATGTTAAGATTCTAAGATTTTAAGAAAGTCAGTGATTACAATTCAGCGATGTATCGAATAATCTCGCAGTTAAAATTTTGTGGACATGAGGTCACAGAATCGGAAATGCTTGAAAAAACATTTTCCACGTTTCATGCATCAAATATTACTCTACAACAACAATATTGAGTACGTGGATTTGTGAGATATTCTGAACTCATCGCCTGTCTTCTTGTGACGGAAAAGAACAACGAGCTATTAATGAGAAATCATCAGTCCCGACCCACTGGATCAACAGCATTTCCAGAAGTAAATGATGTAAGTAAAAATGAATTTAAATATCGAAACCAAAATCAAATTCAAAGACAAAGATTTTGGTCGAGGTCGTGGACGTGGACGTAGACGTGGAATTGGCCGTGGTCGTGGTCGAGGCCGTGGTTTTGAAAACAATAGAGATAGTTATTTTTATAACTCATCTCAAAAGAGCGTCTTAAACCATCCACTGAAAAGGCATCATGAGAATACAAGTGTTAATTAGAATCACTCAAAAAGATATGAAAATTCTTGTTTCAGATGTGGTACTCCAGGACATTGGTCCCGTATTTGTCGAGCCCCTGAGCATCTTTGTAAACTTTATAAAAAATCATTAAAGGGGAAAGAAAAGGAGACCAATTTCACTGAACGCAGTGACCGTTTGAGTGATTCAACTCATTTTGATGATGGTGATTTTATGAATGATTTCTCTGGAAATGATCAATATGTTGGTGGGATAGAAATGAACAATATTGATGCTGCAGATTTTCTCAATGATTTCTCTGAAAATGAACAATATAATGGTAGAATATAAATGTACAATAATTTATTTTTCATGTATTCATATAATAATGTTTTATTGTATAATTATGATATGTGTTATATTTAAATATATATTGCCAGTAATTTTATTTCATTGCATATTTTTTTGAAGTTCAAAAATGGAAAATGCTATGAGCAAAGCTGAAGTTTGCATACCCGATAGTGGTACAACGCACACTATTCTCCGAGATAAAAGATATTTCTTGGAACTAAAACCAACAAAAACAACGGTGAATACAATATCAGGTCCTGTAGACTTGATTAAAGGATGTGGTAAAGCACAATTTTTGTTACCTAATGGTACAATTTTTTTTTATCAATGATGCTTTATATTCACCACAATCGAAAAGAAATTTGTTGAGTTTTAATGATATATATTCCCATGGGTGTGATACTCAAACAATGAATGAAGGGAATGAGAAATATATGTGTCTTATCACATATAAATCAGGAAAGAAATATGTGATTGAAAAACTACCAATGCTCCCTACTGGATTGCATTATACACATATAAGTCCGATTGAATCAAACATGGTAGTTGATAATTCTTCAATATTAACCAATTGGCATGATCGATTGGGACATCCTGGTTCAACAATGATGCGAAGAATTATAGAAAATACGCATGGTCATCCGCTGAAAGACCAGAAGATCTTTTAGAATAATAACTTTCAATGTAAAGCATGTTCTCTTGGAAAACTTATTATAAGACCATCACCATCCAAAATCCAAACTGAATCACCAATGTTTCTTGAACGTATTCAGGGTGGTATTTGTGGACCAATCCATCCACCATGTGAACCATTCAGATACTTTATGGTATTGATTGATGCCTCCAGCAGATGGTCACATGTATGTTTATTGTCAACTAGAAATGTTGCATTTGCAAGATTACTTGCTCAAATAATAAAATTGAGGAATCAATTTCGTGATTATACAATCAAGAAGGCAAGAACAACATATCTACGGTTTTTCATCCATAAATAGGTAAAAAATTCTACAAACATGATCTCCACTGTTCATAATTTATCCGACGTACTTGTGCACGTACTGTGAAATTTAAGCCTGATCCAACGGTGCAGTAAGTCAAAAAGAATCCTGGAAGGAAATTTATTTTACGATCGAAGTGCTGATGCGTTCTCGAAGTGCCATTTGCTCGATTTTTCCGTGATTTTTGTTTTTTCCAATCTGTAAGTAAGGTAAGTGGGCTTGTTTTAAAAGTATAATTTCAGTTCTGTATTGTTTCGTTTTTCAAAAATTATGATCGAGTGCAATTCTTCTTCTACATCCTTTTGATACGATTATCGTATGCTTTATACTTTTACACTTTGAGAATTCAACTGGATACGAGTGAGAATCAAAATATAAGATATGGTTATTACTCTTACACGGTGGGATTGTAACCGTTATATGGCCTCGATCCCTTAGAAGATTAAAAATTAGGGACTGATGTCAGTAAACCATGGAAAGTAAAGAATCTCATGGACGAAATTATGCATATGATTACGACGATGACATGTTATGAGAATCATGTTATGCGTGATATGATATATGATTTTCGAAATTCGTGTATATTTGTTATATATGTGCTCGAACCACCCCCGCTTACTGAGTGACAACAATATCAATCACCCATTACTCTACTTTCCCAGATATGTCAGAAGAAGAATAAAGGAAGAAGAATCAGACACCAGGTTTTTGACTGGTAGTGTACGCATGATGAAGTTTAACTAAATTTTTGTTCTTTTAAGTTTTTAATCAAGTTTTAAACGAATCCGCAAATTTTTATCGTTTCCATAATTACTATTGTAAAGATTATTCATTTTATGATAATTATGAAATAAACTAGTTTTCTGTACTACGAGGCTTGTTGTTTAACAATTATGTGATTGTTGAACAACGTCGGTGTCGACTAACTCTGGTCTCGGGGCGTAACAATAGCAACTTGCTGCGTCATTTGAAAGCATGTTATCTTTATATCGGATTTTTTCCACAACATTATCCTGACATAAAAATAGCTAGTATGATCTGGCTATATGGGTTGCTGAGGGATTTGTGAAATGGAGTAGATCTAATTCTGTTGAGGTGGTTGCAATGGAGTACTTGCCAGAACTTATTGATGGAAATCTTATCTTTGTTCGCCTTTAGATTCATTTGAGGCGCTAGAGTTTCGTGGAATCCACGATCTTTTGAAGGACGTATCACGCAAAAGGCTCAGAAAGATAACTTTCTTTGTGTCTTGAATAGCTATGAGCCCTTTTGTATCTAAGAATCAAATAGTTAACGATGCCTGTTTATCGATCCAAATATTGCAGGAGATGACAACAACAATGATGAGAATGACTTGGCTGATGTTGCTTTGACTGACGGTAGTGGTTCAGACTTCAGATGATGAAGCTCCTCGTCCTACTGATGATTTGGGCTATTTCGCTTTAATTCATGGTAGTCATTCAGATGATGAAGCTTCTCCAGGTACTGATTCAGATGACGAAAATTGGAGAACAGCGATGTCTTGGAGTCTATTGATGGCTCTGATGATGATGGTGAAGATCGTGAGGGCATTGATTCTTCCGACAAAGGAGACGACAGATACATTTGCAATATAATCACAGCAATGCCACTTATCCATTCCTTGATCTATATTACTGGTGGTACGTCATCAATCCTTAGAGTGATCTCAGGATTGCTCAAGGTATTGTGTGTCGGTACATTGGAAACCAATGAGTTCCCAGTACAAGTTTTAGATCTTGTTAACTTGAGATACCCTGAGCTCGGATACGTTAATCAAGTCCCTCCTTATATCAAGACCATGGAATCTACAAAATTTAATTGTTCAAACCGTAGACGAAATAACTCGACATCTTGAAATCTGGGAGATGCCACAGTTAAGACATCTTCAGATCTATCACTTTCATCTACCAGAAGTTCTTAATTTTCGTGTCAGAAAAACAGACACAAGGGATTTTAAAGGCCTTGGAACACTTTCATACACAACAGATTTTAGGTGTACGGAGGAGGTCCTCGGAAGAATTTTGAATCTCAAAAGGCTGAATATTAGGTTCACGAAGGAATCAAATGACTGGTCGTTTTATTGTCTTAACAATCTTGTCCATCTGCGTGAACTCGAATCTTTACTATGCATGTTCTACCCCGAGCCTGACGGAACTCTTGTCCGAAACAACCTCTTCCCGCCTTCGTTAACAAAGTTGTGTTTTGGTAGGCTCTGTAATTCCATGGGAGAAAATGACCATCATTGGCACATTGCCCAATCTTGAAGTTCTGAAACTGAAGAGCAGAGCCTTCAAAGAACCATCGTGTGAGCCGAAAGAAGACAAATTCCCACGACTGAAATTCCTATCTATTGAATCTTCATGGGATCTAAAGGAGTGGCGAGCCGAAGATTACCAATTTCAACGACTCCGCCACCTCTTGCTCCTACAATGCTCTGCCTTGGAGGCAATCCCATCTGGAATACGAGAAATCCCGACTCTTGAAATAATCAAGTTGCATTTGTGTAGCCATGCTGTCGAATCCTCAGCGAAAGGAAATGCTTGGAGAGGAAAGTGAAACTAAACTCGTAGTAGTTAATAGCAAGCCGAGAGAAGTGGTCTAACAGTGATAATGTCGATCCTTATTAATATTTCACATGTTCTAAAAAAACTGATATTTATTGAATAATAGATAAGAATAAGAATAGATAAGAATATTATTTATTAAAAAAACACAAAAACTCATATGAGACGGTCTCACATGTTAATTTTGTGAAACGGATCTCCAACCTGATCCAGTTGATGAAAATATTATTTTTTACTTTAAATATAAAACGAGTATACTCGTATCATAAAAATAGATATGCGAAATTGGATAACAAGAGACATTCTATTAGAAGTGTGAATCTTCCAATTTTGCATTTTAACTTAGGGTTGTTCATTAAATGGTTTAAACTGAAAAATCTGACTGGATCGTAAATTTGGCTTGGTGCAAACATTTTTTAGGTTGGTTTCAATTTTAATTTTGATAATTTTGATTTGTTCGGTTAAATTTAAATTTTAAAAAGCGAAAAAATTGAACCGATCAATTTATATATAATAACAACAATAAATATTAATATAGTTAAATTTTTATATATAATATGTTAAAATAGTTAAAAGAGTAATGTTAAATAATTTAAGCAAACACTTGTGTGAGACAGTGTCATGAGTCGTATTTTGTGAGAAGGATCTCTTATTTGGATCATCCATGAAAAATATTGTTTTTTATGCTAAGAATATTACTTTTTATTGTAAATATCGGTATGGTTGACCTATCTCACATAAAAAGATTCATAAGATTGTCTCACAAGAGCCCTACTCAATCATTCAAATCGCCGTGGACTTTAATGCAAAGCTTACCTCATGAATGTTTGTAATCATTTGTTATATTTCATTATGTTATTATTTTTCGATTATATTTGTTTTAAATTGTTAGTTTTATTTAATTATCAAATATTTGATTTTTTAAAACTAAATAGTAATACAATAAAACTAAACTAAATTGAACCTAAATAAAATAATTTGATTTTTTCGAATCAAAATTTACCAAAACCAAATCCAAACTACGGGTAAACGGGTCAAAAGTAAAAAAGACTATAATTTTAATCCCACAAAATTAACTATTGACCCTTTTAGTCTTAGTTATCTACTTTAAAGGCTTCTTTTTAAAAGACCCCCTACTTACTTGAAATATCACTCTAATCCCTGATTATTGCCGAATAGTCTCTTCCCTGTTCTCTCGGACGTCCCCTGAAATTAGGGTTCGCTTATTCGTGATTGCAGTCCCATGGCCGATCGAAGCATCAATAACAACAACTCCAACAACCTGGTTGTGGCGGCAACGGCAGTCGCCAAGCAGCCGATATGGATGAAGCAAGCTGAGGAAGCCAAGCTGAAAAGCGAAGCAGAGAAGACCGCCGCCGCCAAAGCCGCATTTGAAGCCACCTTCAACAAATCCCAGACCCAACAACTTGAAGCCGCTTCCGCCGTGTTATCCTCCGAGGATTCTGATTCTGATGACGATAAATCATCGGAGAACACACGCCCTGCGGGTCCCGTGGACCCTGCTAGGTGTATGGCGCAGGGTGCGGGCATTGCGGGCGGGACGGCGTGTGTGGGGGCGACGTTTGCTGTCGTCACAAAAGACAGTGATGGGAGGAATGTGACACGGGGAGGGGCTAACGTGGTGGTGAGGATTGCTCCGGGGATGGGGGTTGGGGGTTCGGACCAGAATGGGATAGTTAAGGATATGGGTGATGGGACGTATAGCGTGACATATGTTGTGCCTAAGAGAGGGAATTATATGGTGAATGTTGAGTGCAATGGGAAGCCAATTATGGGCAGTCCGTTCCCTGTTTTTTTCAGCACTGGTATGTGGTTTCCTCTTCTCTTTTTGCTTTTTGGATTTGGAAGTGCACATTTTTGTATACGGTGGTAAAATTGGCCCCCAAGATTAGGAATCCTTCCGGCATCTGCTACTTTTATGCATGTATTTAAAGCTCTATCTTGCACTACTGTTCTGATTGAATAGCGAAAGATAACCCTTGACGTAAATTTTGGAACCTTGAAGTAAAATTTGGAGCTTCAATGCTAGCCAACTTGTCTATATATATGTGCTTAACTTCTTATCCACGTATTACTTTGTGTAATCATGTTGATGTTTTAATGTGGTATTGTTTTTCTTATTGATCATGAAATATGATAAATCATTCTACAGAAAGGCGTCAAAGCTTTCAAAATTTTTATTTGAATGTGTAGTAATCCTGTTAGTTTCTAAAAGACTTTATGTTACAACTCGTACGTGTAGGAACGGTAAACACACTATTCATATATCAAGGAATGAATATAAGCTTTGTGTATTGTATGTTACGTGCACATCTTCCTAATCGTTAATAGCATAATGTTCGGACTTGTTTGCTGTCTGAATAATTAGGTCTTTTTGTTTGTAGAAGCGTCACTTACCAATGCTTGTAAGCTGTATGTTCTGTAGTTTATATGTTATGTTGTGTAGCAATTGTTATTCACCCAAGTAGGTACATAGCTTGTGTATTAGCTTTGATGGTCACAAGCCTTTTGAAAATTTCCGAAGTGAAGTTCTATCTTTGAAAACTATTCAAACCAGAAACTACTGTTTCAAAAAAAAAGATCAAATTTGTTTTCAAATAACATTAAAATGGGTTTAAAAAAGGAAAGCCGTTTACGGGGTGAACCAAAAGGAAATTCAGCTTCCATAACCTAAACTGTTCAAAGCAAAAAACATTTTTTCCTTTGTTTTTCATTAAATTTTTCTAAGAGGATCCTAGTTTCAATTTTTGCCAAGGTTTTAGACAAAGGAAATAAGATTTTTATCTGCTGGTAACTCTTGAGTGGACAAAATTCCAGTTCAACCCTTGGATCTGATGCTGGATGTGTTTCAATGGGCTTCTTTATTGTGTGCATATAAACAAAGCATGATTTGTGGTCTTCAGTTTTTATTAATCTTGAATAATTTTGGTTGCTGAAAACAACTGTTGTGAATTTTTTAACTTCTTCTTGTTTGATTTTGATCGTCGTTGTCAAAAGTGCGAAGCACAAAAAAGCGCTCAATGTCTTGGGCCTTAAAGCGCGAAGAGAAGCGCACACTGTATGGAAAAAAAACGCAATAAACAAAATATTATCAAAAAATAAAAATAAAATAATTAGTCTTTAAAAATGTAATAGATGAAATATCAAGTGTCATAATAATCTTAATCTTCTAAATATATATCATCAGCCTCATCGCTTGATTTGTATCAATCGATATCTTTTTCTTCAGTGCATTTTTGGTGGCTAGGAAGAAATTTTATCAATAACTACGTGGTACAAATCTGAACATCGCAGTTCTTTTATACAGGGACACCCTCTGGAGGGCTTCTTGGGATGGCTCCAGCAGCTTCATTTCCGAATTTAGTTAACCAGACCATGCCGAATATGCCAAATTATTCTGGTTCTGTATCTGGTGCTTTTCCTGGGTTGCTTGGCATGATTCCAGGTGTTGTTTCTGGGGCCTCTGGTGGAGCAATTTTGCCCGGAATTGGGCAATCTCTTGGCGAAATTTGTCGAGAGTATCTTAGTGGGCGGTGTGCGAAAACTGATTGCAAGTTTAGTCACCCGCCTCACAATCTGTTGATGACTGCACTAGCTGCAACCACTACCATGGGAACCCTTAGTCAAGTGCCAATGGCACCTTCTGCTGCTGCAATGGCTGCTGCTCAGGCAATTGTTGCCGCCCAGGCTCTTCAAGCCCATGCTGCGCAGGTCCAAGCTAATTCCTCAAAAGACTCCTCTGGTAAGAATTTCACTCCCCAAGCTCCACCAATGTAGTCTTGAAAGTTTTGAGTTCCTATGAATAATTGTTAAATAACATAAAATCAGAGACTTGCTTGATTTTTTATTTATGTTTTTGTTAACGCTATTTATTTTGATTTACCTCATTTTTTACGGTTTCGATTTTGCTATGCCGTCGATATTTTTTGTCATTAGATTTGTTAACTTGTCTTGTCAATACTGATTCTGAATAATTTTGATAATTTGTACTTATTTATTCTTTTAATCTATCTGGATCAGCTGATAAAAAAGGAAAGGCTGATTCCCTTAAAAAAACTGTGCAAATTAGCAATCTCAGCCCACTTCTGACCGTGGATCAGTTAAAACAACTCTTTGGCCTTGGTGGCACAGTTGTTGAATGCAATATCACTGATTCAAAACATTTCGCTTACATTGAATACTCAAAACCTGAAGAAGCTACAGCTGCCTTGGCATTGAATAATATGGATGTTGGGGGTCGTCCTCTGAATGTCGAAATGGCTAAATCACTTCCGCCTAAGCCTGTTTTGAATTCACCACTGGCTTCATCATCTCTGCCTTTGGTGATGCAGCAAGCTGTTGCAATGCAACAAATGCAATTTCAGCAGGCTCTGTTGATGCAGCAAGCACTTACAGCACAACAGGCTGCTAACAGAGCTGCAACCATGAAGTCTGCAACTGACTTAGCTGCCGCCAGGGCTGCAGAAATAACTAAAAAGATGCAAGCAGATGGACTGGTTATTGAAGAAAAGGATTCTGATAAAAAATCAAGGTATGTTGCTTTTGATCTCAGTGGCCTTTGATTGGTTACTGTCAGGAAAGTTTGCTATCAATAAATTTGGAGGGGCCTTGGAGGCGAAGTTTTTAAGATGCAATTTTATTTGTGAAATAAAATGGGTTTGAAACTTAAATGGGGATCCAAAATATTCTCGAAATCACCTCTATGCATATTATGGGAGTCAATGCACTTATATGTACTGTATTATTGACATTCTAATGACAGTGGCCTGGAATATGTTTCCTGTCTGGTTTTTATTACATTCGAAAAGCAGTTGGTTAGTTTGCTCCTGTCATAACAATAATTTGAAAACTTTACTCTTAGTTTTAACTTTATAAAAAAATCGGTCGAGTTCTGTTGAGTACAGGTATGCACTGGCATCACACATGCTAAATTTTTAGTCATACCCCGATTAAATTCAGGAACTACCCTTCAGTTCTCTTATCGCATGTTTTTCTCTTGCTGCTGGTTTTAAATTGATCTTTAAGCTGTATCCTATATAATGATACCAATAAGGAAGAACTAATATTTTGTTTTCTAAAATGTCATAGGCTTCTTTTTATATCTTTTGCTATTGTACTGAATTTACTGATACAGTTAAAAAACATGAGTAATTTTTGGTAACGATCTTCTCTTTACTACAGTTCATTAACTGCATGTTTTTCCTGATTTGGGATTTATTTATCTTGTATGTTAAGTTTTTTTCCTTGGAAATTAGCAGTTTGTAGATAATTTAGATATACTTTATGTATGATATATATCATATATATTATACAGTTATTCTTTATTTCTCAAGGAAAGAACATTGAATTTTTAGTTACTTCACTTATTGACGTCTGTATCAGGTCACCTTCTGCTACTCGAACAAAGTCAAGATCTAGGTCCAAGTCAGCATCTCCTGTGAATTACCGGTCGAGGAGGAGGTCTCGCTCATTCTCGCCTCCAACTCGCCGAGCTCGTGGTTACAGATCCAGATCACCTAGGAGATTTCGTCATTACATGAGCAATGAAAAAGAACGAAGATATTTCAGGGATAGTAGGGATCGCAGTGATAGAGGTAGAAGAAGGGACTCAGATAGGTTGCGTGAAAGCCTTTCACCTGTTTCAAGGAGAAACAGGAGCAGAAGTGTGAGCCCTCAAACTAGAAGTTCTCATCGAGTTGATTCAAGTTCACCAAAGGGGCGCCGAATTAATCCAAAAGATAGAACAACAAAGTCATCCCGTCATTATTCAAGATCTCCTCGGCATCATAGGATCAGGTCTTCATCTTCAGGGGATGATGAGATTAAATCAAAACAGAGAAGGCGCTCTAGGTCAGGGTCTCTTGAAGTTAAGCATCACTCTAGTGATAAAAAAGACAGAAGAAGAGCAGAAAAGTCTAAATATCGGAGTCAAAGACGCTCCAGATCAACCTCCGTAGATGATCGAACTCATGGACGTAGATCTTCTCCGAGAGTTCCGGAAGAAAGCAGATCGAAACGCAGAAGGAGCTCGAGGTCCAGATCCCAGGAAGATAAGCGTCGGCCAAATGAAAGATCGGAAGGGGCCAGAGAAGAGAAATCAAAATACCAGGATAGAATGCATTCCAGATCAAGATCTACTGAAGGAAAGCAACATAAAGGCAGTAAGCGTTCAGATTACCACAAGTCCAAACACAGAAAGCCCTCGGGGTCTATCTCAGAAGAAAATAATCATAAATTAAGTGATACTGATCCTGTGGAACATGAAGATAATGTTATTAAAAATAAGAATGAAATATTAATCACACATGGTGATGTCTCTGTGCACAGGCTGGATGATTCGCAGAATATTTTTGAAAGAGATGAGGATGATGATCAAAGAAGTGGTCATCAACAAAGTCACATTGTTGAACCTTAGGCTAGACGGACTGCTTTCAAGAGGTGTATGGGTTGATAACCAACATGTGATTAACTGGGAGAAAGGATCCTTCAAGAACTCGGGCCTTCTTATTTGATGGTCAATACAATTAGGTGGTTTATCTCTTGAAGTGATGAATGTGCTCTTTGTTTCTTTTGCAGGTCTGAGGTTGAATAGATTAACGATGAAGTCTGGAGACTTGCTTGCTCTTTTTAAAACACTTCAAGAAGTGTGTTTCGCTGATCCAATCATGAAATGTATTTTCCAAACTACTTGATATTAATGGTTGTGTTATTATATTCAAGAATTGATGTTGGTTAAGTGTGATTCCTTTACCTTGTAAAATTTCATCCACCATACATCAAACTTATATTTATTTTTTTAATTTTTTTTATAGGAAATCATTAAATTTTAATTTAATGAATTCCCTAGCAAACTAAGTTCAATTTTATGAGTTAGCCCTGGATTCAGGAACGTGGCCTTGTTTCCTTTCCTTGCTGAACAGCTGATTGACTAGTACCGTTGGATTGATGATTTTGTGTGATATGGTTGATATAAATCTTTTTAATATAAATTTATTGGTTTGGTGGGCCTGTTACAACACATGAAGATGCAGGTATTTGGACTGCTGCTTCTTGTTGCTCAATCAGTTGATTTGGATCTGCTGAATTTCTCTGATTGTAACTGAAAGGTATGCAACAACCGCATTTGCCGATGTAGCAGAAGGTTCATTGTTGCGTGTGTAGTATGCTCCATGATTTGGGAGTATTAGCTACAATTGTTGCATTAGGATATATCTAAACAATAATATTTTGTTGATAATTGTACTGTATTTTCTACTTACTTTTCCTCGTCTTTATGTTTATCTTTTCTCTTTCTCCCATTTTCCTTTTTCTTTCATTTTTTTTCCTTTTCTTTCCATACCCTTTTTTTCTTCCTCTTCCTCTTGAAAGTTGTTTGGTCAAGGTACTCTTAAGGCCGATATCAAGTCAGATGTGGCGGGTGGGTTGATTAATTTGTTGTTCAGTCATTATTCTTTTTTAACAGGTATTTCCTTCATTTTATTTCATTATAACACTACTTTTCATTTATATTGGAAAACAAAGATAATTAGGGAGGATCTTCTCTCTCATTTTCGCTTCTGCTGCTCATTATTCAATGTGTTTACGGATTATCTCTGTTGAATGAATTTTACTTAATTATCCCCATTTTAGGCGTTGCATTCTATCTATTTGTTTAACATAGTTATTTTTGTAAGGATACACAAAGTGTCCAGTGTAATTACTCCTCACGATGCCTGTAACATCCCAAGCACTTGCACGTTAGTTGCACATATTTCTGTGTGGTTTGTTAATGTAATCTTGCTTCTTAATATTAATATATTAAAAGATCCAATCGTTTCTGTTAATTCACCCTTTGAATGAGTACGTAACTAATCTCCATTTTTTCTCTCCGACCAGGGCATGATGCTTTACTTTAATAATATTTTCGTGCTCTCGTTGTTTTGCTATTCACTTCCCATCTCTCTCTTTCCCCCCTCGCTTTTTTCCCTTTTTGCCTTTTTTTGGTTGTCTTTAGTTCGTGCAAGGATGTTTGTGATGGAGAGGATGACCCAATCAACAACCGATGAGGTTATTGCATCATCTTCATGGGTAAATAGAGAATGTTATTCCAATAGTAGCTGTTTTATGTCCCAGTGCCCGTGCCAAGTTGATTTCTTTCTATTGTTAAGGTTGAACCTTATGAACTGTAATAGAATGATGTGTTGGTCAGTGAAATTTATGGTTGTAAGGTTTTAGCGTAAACTTTGGAGTCATGAATTGAGATGATAACAAATGCATCGTTGAGTTGATGTTTACCAACGGTGTGTACACGACGTCTTCCTTAAAATGTACCTAAGAAATCGCCTTTAAAGTGTATAAAAGAAAGGTTTGTTTAGGTTGTATGTTCACGGAGTCATCCGGAACATTTTGCAGTCATCACACTTTGTGCTGAATTTCATCTACTCAAGTAAGCTTCTGCCCAACAAATCGTTGTGCTATACGAGAATGAATTTGGCAGTGTTTGTTCTCATTCCTGGGTTTACCTTGAGGGTTGGAATTTGCTTCCTTGTCGGGTGGTACCCGGTACATATTGAGATGACATTTTTCCTTTTTCTGTTGGGTTGAGGTTGGGGAAAATGGTAGATATCCCTCCATAATTTTGGATTCGAAAATACAGGATTTAAATTGATTTCCTTCGTTGAATCCTCCCAGTTTACTATATATGTTTTCTAATTGTATTCTTTCGGTTGAGATTTGGTTATTTGCTCCGGCCATCTGTTTTCTCGGAAGCAGTCATTCTCCCGCTACAAGATATAAAACGTACAAGATATTCTGCAAGTCTTTTCGATAAATTTTCGAGAAAGATCTCAAACGTATATATATATATATAAACAAAAATAGTTTATAAGATTATTTCTCTAGAAAAATTAAGATCTGCCCGATTTTTTAATGTTATTCAATATATTTTCACTCGCAATATTTTTCTTTCTCGTTCTCTATATTTGTTTCTTTTCTCTTTTTTTTTTGATATATAAATAATCTACGGATTTTTGGCAATGGATGCAACATCGGAAATATTTTAATTTTCTCGAAACGATTTTAAAATTGTAACATTTAACAATTTTTTATAGTTAAAAATCCAGAAGAAACGTATTTTACTTCATTAAATTATTCATGGCAGTTGATTCTGTCACGAGGTCTTCGATTTATTCGATCCAACTTCAAATCTTCTCGAAGATTTGGTGGTCGGAGAATAAATAAGATTTTCGAGCGACAAAACCAAAGTATGACAACTTTTTATCAATTTTTGATTTAATAATATTTTTAAATTGTGCATTGTATTAAGCCATCATTATAAAATCCAGTCTCCCGGAGTAAATTATTGCTCAACAAATGGGTAAGAGTGAAAAAAGGACAAAAAATAATAAAAAAGATTATTCAAAGAATTCAAAAGGTAAGAAAGAAATCAACAACTATAAGAAATTATGTGTTCGAGATCTTCCAAAACATCGATATTAACTCCACGTAGTATTAAATTCTTAATTCATAACTATTTGGTCACTTACAAAAAAGTTTTAATGAAACCATCTCTCTTGTGATTATCATCATCATAAACTTGCATGAGACGGTCTCACGAGTCATATTTTGTGAGACGAATCTCTTTTTTGTATTCATGAAAAAAATTTAATTTTTTATGTTAAGAGTATTAATTTTTATTGTGAATATCGATAAAGTTGACCCGTTTCACAGATAAAAGTTGACCCGTTTCACAGATAAAAATTCGTAAAACCGTCTAATAAGAGACTTACTCATGTTATAATGTTAGAACCGATAGGTTTGGTAAGTCAAATATAATAATCCTTCGCAATTTCCTATCGTCAAATCGTTCAAAAATAATCTTTACATACGAGATACACTAAATATAATTATTTCCGATATCGACATTTCACAAGGGTGAAGTCCGTGACATTATGTTCTGAATGATATTTTTTAATGATTGGACGCTTTTTTTATTAGTAAAATTGAAAAAAAAAAATTACATAAAACTTTCAAAAGTTACTAAAGGAGATTAATCTTATTTGATTTCTCCCATAGTTTGTCAAACTCAAGTTTAGAGCAACAATAAATGCGATGGCTTGAAGGTATTAAAGAATTAGCATTATTAATTGAGCACTAATACATGCCACATTTTTCTGTAGGTGTGAAACGTGACGAAATAAACTTAAATTAATATATAATATTAATAGTTAGCTGTAGTACAATATAAACTAATAAAATAATACTCCAACATCATGTTTATTTCAATTGTCTTTTCAAACAGGTGGAAGGTTTAACCTAATAAAATAATACTCCAACTTCATTGATTTGTTTAAATTGTCTTTTGGAACGCATTGAAGGTTAGGTAGGCACATGTTTTTTTCCCTCCAATCAAACAAGTATTAAAAGAGGTGGTTGATTCTTTAATAAACATTATATAACTGATGTAAATCAAATATTTTAAATTTTATCGCATTTCGACCTGAACATTACAATTCTGAGTAGTTTCACAGTAAATATAATCAAGCGTTATCTATTGTTTTTTTATTAGGACAATTATTTCTCAAAAAATTATAGGTGAAACATAGTTACTCCGGTAAGATCTTAGTTCATCCTTGGACTCGAGTGTGGGACTAGAAATTTAGGCAAGGCAAGCCCAGAACTGGTCCCGGTAGTCTTTGGGTGGGAGTTAGCCTTGATAATGTCAATGCTTACCCGAGATCATAAATTTGTGTATTCACTTGACTGACTTGAGCGTCAGAGTGGATACGCCAAAAAACCTTCTAACACAGCACTAACGTTTCTTGTTCTCAGAAAAGGCCTGCTTCATCCCCGATCTCGAGGAAACATTAACAACTCTTCGAGAATATATCATTTCTTCCAAGTGTTAAGAAAAGCTCAAAATTTTGGATGAGATGACAAATGTGAACAGGCTTTCTAGGATTTGAAAGGTCATCTGTTCGGGTTTCATGTCTTGGTAAAACCTGAACCCAAAGAGAAATTATAAGTTTATCTATCTACAATTGAGTATGTTGTTAGATCTGTACTTGTCCAAGAAGAAGAAGCGGGTCAAAAACCAGCTTACTATGTCAATCACGCTCTCAAGGGGCACGAACGGATGTATACAGAGGTGGAGAATGTGGTTCTAGCCATGGGAACCACTGCAAGAAAACTAATACCTTATTTCCTGTCTAACCCTATTATATTACTCTAATAGCGCAATCAGGAGAATCATGGCTCACCCAGAAATCTCGGTTGTGTTGGTGAAATGCACAGTGTAGTTAGGAGAATATGATTTTGAGTATCAGCCCAGGAATGCGATCCAAGCTCAGGAATTGTATGATTTCCTGATCGATATGGCAGGCCTCGGGCAGGGAGAAGTGTGGAAAATATTTGCAGATGGAAGTTCCAGCAAAGAAAGAAGTGGCGTAGGAGTTATTTTGATCTCTCCGCAATGAGAAAAAGTAAATTTGTCCTTTAGATTGGATTCCTAGGCTTATAACAACGAGGCCAAAAATGAAGCTCTTGATCGGGATGAGAATGACCCGAGTGACGGGAGCAACGAGGTCATTATTTACTCAAACTCACAATTGGTCACCATACAAATACGGGGAACCTACGAAGCCCATGTAAGGTTGGAAAAATACTTAAAGGCTGTCATTCAAGAATTGTCAAAGAATTTTACCGATTGAAGTATGGAACAGATCCCCCGAGAAAAAAATATAGAGGCTAATTCCTTGTCACAAATGACAACATCTCTGACCAAGATAAATGAGTGAGAGGAGTTGTGTCGTGTAGATTTGGTCGCAACAATTGATATCGGGCCTTCAACTCTCATGGAAGTTACCTCGATGTCTCATCTACTTGAATACATCCTTACCTCTCGTTTACCCAAAAATCTAGACCAGGCACGGAAATTCAGAAAATAAGAACCTCGGTTTGTGGTAATAAATGGAGCGTTGTACTAGCATTCTTATAAGTGCCCGAGCTCAAATGTGTGTTAGGGGAGGAGGCCGAATATGCGCTTAAGGAAATTCTTGAGAGATGATATGAGATCATATCGGGGGAATTATGTTGGCCAGGAAAGCATTGTTGTCAGGATTTTGGTGGACAACTATGAACTCGGATTCCACCCGCGTGGTTCGGTCATGTGAAGGGTGCAACAATACAGTAATTTTCAGCACAACCCAGTTTCAATCATGAAGTCAATCCGGACATCCTGCCCCTTTGATCAGTGGGCCTGGACATTGTGGGATCTTTACTAGTATCCCGGACTTAAATATAGTTTGCCCATTTAGTGTGCCAAGAAACTGATATATGATAATGGCTGGCATTTTCAGGGGAGCAAAATGATAACCTGGTGTCAAGAAAGGAATATCGCACAATCTATGACCTCATACGCCCATCCACATGCTAATGGACAGATCGAGGTCATCATTCTCTCCATTGTTCAAGCTCTCAGAACTCGGTTGTAAGGAGTCGGGAAAGATTGGGTCGAGGAGATACCAAGTGTTTTGTGGGCTTATCGAACTATGCCCCGGACCACCACGGGGGAAACACCTTTCAGTTTTGTGTATGGGTCTGAGGTAGTGCTACCAGACGAAATAGGTTAGATTTCAGTTCGAGTAGAAACTTATTGAGAAGGGAATGATGAATCTAGGTTCAGGAGTTGGACTTCAATGAAGAGAAGAGTGAAAGGACATTATTTGGATGAATGCACATCGAGGCCGGGTCATGAGGGCATACAACAAGCAAATCCAGCCTTGGGATTTTCAGATCGGGGATCTCGTTCTGAAGAAGTCCAACCATATAGGAGATGTAGGAAAGCTAGAAGCACGTGGGAAGAATCCTACAAGGTGGTCCGGAAGGTAAGCTCAGAAGCCCTGTATTTAGAAGATAGACAGGGCTGAACTGTCAAAAGACCAAGTAAAGCTTTTCATTTAAAAAATTAGTATTCCTAATTTGTACTCATCATTTAAATATTAATGAAAATTATCTTTCCGATTCAATACGTGTGATAAATCTTATTCAAAGTCCGGGAGGCATGAGGCCACAAAATTTTATGTAATTAAGTCTGGGAGGCATGAGACCCCGACATTTTATCTTAATAAGTTCGGGAGGCATGAGGCGCCGACATCTTATCTAAATCTCAGAAGGCATGGGGCCCTGACATTTTATCTTATCCGGGAGGAATGGGGCCTCGATATCTTATCTAGGCCCCGAGTTATCTCTATCTTGGAACTGGGTTCAGGTAACTCTATTTAACTGGGTCAATAACAAAGTGCTGTCAATACTCAATTCTTACCGAGTGTTTGAGGCAAAACAAGTCAACCCGGTTACTTTATAGTAATTGAAATTTTATAATTTTGGAGGTTGCCTCTTTATCAGCCAAGAGAAGACTAGCCTCTTCAAATTGCTCCTTGCACTTGTAGAAGCCTTTCTGGAAGAAGGAATAAGATTTATCTTCAACGGAAATTTGAACTCCTTAGATATGAGGAAGTAAGTTCAGCATTCCTCCTCAGACAGCTGTCGGACTCCCAGCATAGCCACTACCTCATTGTCCCGGGTTAAGAAAGCCTCTGCTTTCTCTGTCACCACCCGATCCTGAACTCGAGAATCCTCGAGCTCCTCCTCCAATCTCTTTTGGGAGACCTCAGCCTCCACTTGAATCTTTCTCAGCTCTATCTGAGACCCCTCCATATTTTGGTGGGCTACCTCTACTGTGGTTCTCACCTCGGCTTCCTCTTCTGCATGCAGCTGGCGAGCCTTATCTGGTTCATCCTTAATTTGGTCATGGAGTTCAATGGCAGCTAGGGTCGTCCGCCTCCCTTTCGGCCATAGTATAAACATCCACATGAGCAGCCACTAGCATTTGAAGGCCCTGCCTAAATAAGAAGGGAGTTAGAAAAAATTATTATTAAAAAGATGGACATATTGCAAGATAGAGATACTTAACGGGAGACCCCGAGCAACACTTTTGAAGGCTTGTGATTGGGGTTCAGTCCCTGAAGATGGCCCTTCTCAGCAAGGGACATCAAACTCTTTCTCAGCTGGATCTTCGTCGAGGAAACCTCGTTTAAGAAAATATTGACCCAGGCCTCCGAGGGACAGAATGGGTTCAGGAGGGAGAGAAGAAGGAGACCAGACTGATGGCCTAGAGAAAATCTTGAGCCTCCTATTCAGTGTCACTTAGATACAAAGTCGGCGTAAACATCAGCTTTCCTTTTCGGTGATTAAGGGGGACGTAATATTCTGATTCCTCGGGGGTAGATTGAAGCTTGGGGTTCTGTCCCTAGACTCGAGTAACATTCATTTCTCCCCTGTCATCGCCTCGACATCGGCTCTCTCGGGCTTCAGCAGTTAATCTCTTCTCGGCCTCTCGGGCCTCCGTAGTTTCTCTCTCCTTGGCATCTCGGGCATCGACTACTTTCTTAGTTTCCTATGACAGTTTCTTGGCCTGAGATTTTTTCTTGAGTGTAGCTTTCCGTGCAGTTGCCTTCTCGACTGTCTGATTTTTAGCAAATGCTCGTTTCATTTCCACATATTCCACAATATCCAAACAGATTTGGGTCAAATGACATAAATATTAAGAAAAAAAAAGTTAGATGTTCAAATAGTGTACCAGGTGGAGTAGCCGAGACAGCAAGAGCATCAATTACTCGGTCTAGGGATTCTCCACCAATGAACTCAACCCATATACAATCAGATTCTCCTCCGAAATAAGAGCAGAAGATTTAAACATTTGCCATTACACGAGCTCTTGGCTCTGGATATAGGGCTCTTCGAACTTGTAGGCTCAAGGAAGTTCGGGCTGAATGGGCATGGTAAATAAGAAGCGGTCGAGCAAAGAACACTGATGAAGAAATATCGACCTTTCCATTCCTTCAGGAAAAAGAATGTCATCAAGGAATTTGTGATGGGTCCGGGCAGTCAGAGATAAACTGTTCTTGTTGAAACGACAAGAAAAGTAGTAATGCAGGATTGAGGGTTGATCAAGAGGTTGTTCATCCTGAATAGCACAAAGGTCGATGCCATTATACAGAAGGAATTGGGATGGTGTTGGTTTAGGTGAACCCCGAGAAAATGGGCTACCTCGATATAAAAAGAGGATATGGGGAATCGGATACCACTTTTAACTTGGTCCTGGAAGAAATTATAGAAGATCTCGAGAGGCTGATCAGCACAGTCCGAGTGACCGAGAATAATAATCATGAAGGTAAAAGGATGGATGCGAGAACTCGGAGGTCCTCATTTGAGTCGGGTCACAGGGTGCTGGCCGTGGCGAAAAACTAAGAAACACCAAGGTTCTCGGCCCCAGCTTCAAGAGCCATTTCAAATTTTTCCTTGTACTTTTCCCAGGCACTGGAGAGCCCGGTAGCTGGGTGGGAGAGTTTAGGTTGTTTGTATTTTTTTGGGGTGTTGGCTTACAATTCTGACATAAGGGACGAGGGTGGGATTTTTGGAGGTGGCAATAGAGCGAGGAAGGGCGGAATCATAACGCACCACCGTGGACTCATACTCAGACGAGCCACACACATTGCTCTGGAAGTAGAAGATGTAGAGTTAGAAATTTTGGAAAAAACATGGAGCAGGAAAACTTACGAGATGTAGAGAAAAAACGGTGGGGTTGGTTGGAAAAACAGAAACAGATCGCCGGACAAAATAAGCGCATCTGAGAAGCTGAGATGGATGTCGATAAGTGCGGAAGATCAAGGTTTTGTGAAAGTGAAAAATGATGAAGGCGTTCAAATACTTATAGGGACAAGAGGATTAATCGGGGCCGTTGGTCGGAGGATGAGAAAAAGATCAGGATTTACCTTGGAAAATGAACCGGGTCACTCGATAAGATGAAAATTCGGGTCGGATAGGTGAAGCAACGCCTAACATGACATTCATATTTTCAATTTCTAGGGCTTACTTAGCCATAGTCCGCCTACAATTAAAAACGGAGTTGTTTTTCCTCCTTGATCCAATCTGACTACTCAGGCAGCGAGCATGACTCAAGCCCGACTACTTAAGGAGGGAATAATGATACCCTAGTAAGAGCCCGATTCATCCTTTAACTCAGGCATGAGAATAAAAACTGAGGCAAGGCCAGCCCAAAACTGGCCTCGAGAGTCTTGGTGTGGGAGAGCCCCAATAATGTAACGCTTATCAAATATCACAATAGCTACCTTGGTAACATATGTACTCAAAAAACCCGTCCATATAAGGAAATAGTACTCTGTTCTTATTAGCCCTGGGCTTGCACTAGCTCGAGTAGCTTATCATAACGTTACAAGTTAACACAAGCTCGGATCCGTATCCGAGCCCAAGCAACGTAAGGGGACTAAGTCAAAATGATCGTGAACCTTGTCCACCGGAAATCTAGGGATCCGTTCTCTCCCCATGTTCACAAATGTGCACAAATCATAACATGGGCCATATTCCCACACCGTGACCACTACCTGAGCATCTCAAGATGATCCACAATCTCAGCATCCTATAAATACCCCAATAGAGGTAAAATAATAATAATAATAATAAATCATGATCATAGGCACTCATTATATTTTCATTTATATTGCCTTATCTTTTCTTTGTGTATCCACTTAATAGACTTGAACTTCGGAGTAGCTACGCCTAGAAACCTTCCAGCACCCCACTAACATGTCTTGTTCTCAGGTGTCCGAGCTATATAGATAGGGTTCATGATCATCTCATTCGGTCATGACTGCATATAAGGAAGGACATTTCTTTAGCCCTGTAAATTGCCCCACTAACAACATGTCTTGTTCCCAATTGTCTAGGCTATATATCTTATTTTTTAAAAAATTGGACAATAATTAATCAAACATTATGCACCGATTTTTTAATAGGACAGCTATTGCTCAAAAAAGTATTAGGCGAAACATAGTTACCGACAAAAAAAAAAACTTTAACACGTGATAAAGTTAGAGGTCCATTCTCTGTGGAGTAGGTCTCATGTGAGACCGTCTCACGGATTTTAATCCGTGAGACGGGTCAACCCTACCATATTCACAATAAAAAATAATACTCTTAGCATAAAAAGTAATACTTTTTCATGGATGACCCAAATAAAAGATCTGTCTCACAAATATGACCCGTGAGACCGTCTCACACAAGTTTTTGCCTTCTCTGTGTACTATCAAATAAAAAGAGCTAATCAGGAGATATTTTCGCACTTTCAATGTTTTTTCACTTTTATTGGGGAGGTTCGAAGCTGATATTGTAGTTCAAATATTCGATATTTTTTTAGGGGCGAACGAATTTCAAACATTTTTTTTTTGATTAAAAATAAGAAATGCTGTAATATATTTACAAAATCTCTCCGTATATATTCATATTTAAAAAAAATGTTTGAAAAATTGTCTCCTTTATAAAAACATAATTCAATTAGTTATTTTTTTTTATTAAATAAACCTAAAAAAATTGGTAGCCTAGTTGACCATAAAATTGGTAGCCTAGTTGCTTGAAAACTTAGATATGAAAGTAATAAAATGAAGGTTAATATTTTCTACACCTCTTGTTGTAGGTTTGAATTATTATTGATGTAATATTCCTTGTTCCCATAAGTTAGAGATATGAGTTTAAAAAGTTTCTAATGAGAAAAAAAACGTATTCATATAACTATCTAGATTGACAATTTTTGCAAAACGAGAACAAATACGAAGTAGTTGTTATAGACACTCGCAGTACAATTGTGCTTGCACGGACTTGATGAACATATGGCGTGACAAATGCCTCTAAAATAATTGTTTGATACTTCATGACGACACGATAATTTATTTTTCTAATGTAAGCATAGTTTTCTACTCACCGTAGAATGACCCGAGAACTCGGACTACTCAATCTTGTTTTTTCTATTCCAGAAACATGGTATATGATACTATTATCACCTGAAAATTCCTCTATCACTTTGCTTGTCAGGCTCTTAACAACTGTTGTAAATGAAGCTCTTTAGCCGGAATAACATGACTCTCATATGTCTATTGTGAAACGGTCCCACGAATCTACATCAGTGAGACAGATTCGCGAGACGGGTCGACTAGGTCAATATAAAGAGTGAAAAGTAATATTTTTGTTATAAAAATTAATATTTTTCCTGGCTCGGGTCAAGCGGGAGATATGTCTACAAAATTGAAAGCATAACTACGCAGAATCGAGGAAAAAAATAAAATGAAGACTACAGAAGGGCCGGGTGTCATTATAACTTTTAATAACAGTTAAAATTATCTCCCATGTATAGTATTGATAATTAAGAAAAATAATTTATGAGAAACATCTCATTGTGTTAATTAAGAGATATAGTTAATAAATCAATAGATTTAGGACCATTCTATTAAAGGGAGATATTTATGAATTAATATAGCGTTAGGACCATCTAATTGTCCTAAGCTATTAAACATTAAATATTCACAAAAGACTAGGAAATTATTTCAACATTTCGAAGTTCATTGTACGGAACAAATGACGTCAAAAGCTTTAATGAAATATTTCATGAAGGATAGATTAACTCAAATTCCTAAATTCATTAGAGCATCTAATGCACGTTGAAGTTTGGAAAAAAGTGTAATAACATAACAAGATATGGACCTAATGTTTCGTATGTGGTGTTTGAGTTTCTGTACGCTTTAAAAAATTTACATTTGTATTAACCACTAGCTATTGCATTTGGTGAAACACCGAACACTTAATCATATAATTGATATTAGAGTCATTATCACGTGTTCGATTCTCATGGATTACTGAGTGAACAATTGTTAGGAATCAATAATTTTCATGTCAGAGTTGCGATGGAAACATGGTTTTCGGGTTATTGTATGAATGTAAAGATTTTTGTTGCCCCATTATCATTCGCTTTAACTTTTGGTAAGATGAGAATAGCTCTTTACGATAATTTTGTACTGAAAATATTTTCGACTGGTGTTTTATTTTCTAAAATTACAATTTTTTTGACATAATTATATTTCTAGTTATGAACATGTATTGATTCTTTCCTACCTACTTGTGTAGGCCTATAAATAAGTTTGAACTTACTTTTAAGTTATTCAAAATAAAAAACCGAATTGTTAGGAAACCGTCGAATCGTTTTAGCAAAGTTATTTGTAGACCTAAAATTAGAGGCAAACACAAAACGTTAATTTATATAGATTCTTTGAATTTTAATAAAAATATTCATACATAATAGGTTTTAAAAAATTAATAACTAAAATGATATAGGTCCAAACATTTAAAAATTACATATAAAAAATAAATAGAACTTAATTGAAATGTTTGGTCCAAATTCAAGGCCATGCATGATGCATCAGATTATTTGAGAGTGAGCTGAACTTAAAATTTTGGTACATAAGAAAATATAAAATACAATAATATAATGCTCAAAATAGTTATAATATAATCAAATAATAAAGATAAACATTTTCAAAAAAAATAATAAAGATAAATATTTTATTAAATAATACAAAATTTATCTTGATGTTTTTGTAGTAATAAAATTAATCAAATTTACATGATCAAGATGAAGCTTTTTTTTTATTTATCATATTGTTGTAAATTTTAATTTTTAGGTGCCCATTAAATACTTTGCCTTAGCATGAAGGTTGAGTTTGGCAGAAGGAAAAGAGAATCGGTTTGAATTGTGCAATTGATAAGTTTGTAACATCACATCCTACTAGTCAACAACTAATTAATTAACAAAAAATTAAATATTTATAACAAATCCATTAAAAAAATGCTGAATTTTTTATATTTTCGAAACATGGTATTTGGATTGTTGTACTTTTTAAAAGATTATGAGTAACATTATTATCAATAGCTATAATTTTTTTGTAACCGATAAGCACTCGGTCCTACAATTTATATTAGAGTCAATCACATATTAAATTATCAGGCATTACAAAGAGTGTAATTATTGTGAGATAACTGTTAGGAAACAATAATTGCCTAAGAGAGTTATCAAAATATGGCATTTTAATTATTGTATTTTTTAAAAGATTTAATTTTTACAGTCATCACAGTTGTGTACAATATTGGTAAATCCAGAAACAATCGGCTAAATTAAATATAGATAAATAGTGTCTAATATATCTTTATTAGACCTAGCCAAGAGCCGCGTCAAATCCGGACCAGAATCGGAATCGGCTCATGTTCCATGGGCGGCCGTTGATTTCAAGTGATTTTTTTACAAAAATAAAAAAGAATGGTCGAGCCGACAAGTTGACCTGTCGGTTTGCCTGTCTCGACCGTTGCATAAATATTTTTTTCCAAATTTTTTTCCTATAAAACCCCTCCTCCTTCATATTTTTTACTAATTTTCTCTCAATCTCTAATTCTCAAAATGTTTCTTGATTATCAAAATATTCCAATATCTTCCAACATTTCGAAATGGCCACGCTTCCTTCCTATGATATGCAAGCCAAATGAAAATATTGTTAAATTTCAACAAAGAGGTGGTTATGGAACTTTGATGTGGCACGTAAAAATCATCTGGTGAAAATTGGTACTGATCATTTTCAAATTCAAATTCCAGCATACTCTTCTCAATCGAGTAATGATACTCAACTTTTTAAATTTGAATAATCTAAATTTAGAGAAGAAACTGCTAATTTTTTTGCGGTTAAACAATCTTATTTTATTTTTAATGATAAATAAATTTTTGAACACTTTCTATTAGATGTATCACACGAAATACTCTCAAATACACACTTAAAAATTATTCATTGTTAAAAAATAATTAAAAAATTTTCTAGTTTAAAATAAATTTTCTTTGTGTTTCGATATTTGGAGTGATCGTTGATAAAGTTATTCATATATGAGTATTACATATCATTGGATTGATAATTATTGGAACATTCAAAAAATATTGTTTGCAAATATATTTTTTAACGAAACACATACAACACAAAATATTTCTCAACTTATATATGTTATTTTAGAAGAATATGATCTAATTTCTCAAGTTTTTCAATTTGTTTCGACAATTCTAGTACAAATACTTCTAATATTAGTGATCTTATTGAAATATGCAAATAATCACTAGGTGGTAAATTTTTCATATTAAGTGTACATGTCATATTTTAAATGAGTGTGTTCAAGATGATCTATAAAATTTATTATCACATATTGAACCAATTGGGAACACAATTAATTATTTATGGACACAATCCCTAGTTATGAAACAATGTGACAAAATTTTCAAAATAAATTGTATAAGGCATAAACAATTTTCACGAGTCATTCCAATTCGTTGAAATTTAACATATAAATTGTTATTATTGTTTTTTGAATACGAACATTTATTATATATATTTTTCATCAGCATTGTTAAGATCAAACCCTTGTCACTAGTCCAAGAGCAATAGTTGGTAGCCAATATACAACTTTATTTGTGGCATCAGAGTGCGCCTAATTAGGATTTAATGGGTCGGGCTGTTAGGCTCATGAATTTGGGGAGGTGCATGTTTATCTACTGGTGTTGTATCATATCTCTTAGAGATCAGTTTTACCATTTCTCCATCATTGGTTATGTCCCAGCAAAGACAATATTACCCGATAAGATCTAGTGTCGCTCTTTTATAGCTCACTTAGCCAATCATGACTTTGCTCCGATACCAATTATTAAGATCAAGCTCTTACCACTAGGCCAAAATCTATAGTTGTTCGCCAATGCACAATATTATTTATTTATACTCGTGACAGAGCACAGTGCACTTACTTCGGTGCTAATGGGTTGGGTTGTTAGCCCATGAATCCGAGGAGGTGCGTGTCTATCTGCTGCTGTTATCTCAGATCTCTTAGAGATCAGTCTTTTCATTTCTTTACTATCAGTCATGTCCTCGACAGAGATAATATTACCCGTTAAAATTTGATGTAACTCTTTTACGGCCTATCTAGCCAATCAGATCAAGCAGCATAACGTCAACAACTTGATGCACTAGATTTCTCATGAGATCACCCATCTCAGTATTACTCTCACTCATGTAAGCTTATCCTAAGAAACATGTTCAATCTTATGATATTTATTCAACAAATCAATGAAACATATATATTAGCATTTGTGAAATTTTAAAAGTTTTAAATATGCTAGCAACCCATTATCCGAAGTTTACTATCCTACTTCTCATTTAGTTATAAAATACTGTTGATATTGCGTACATTTCTAGTGAACATATTAAATCCAGTAATGATGATTCGGTTCAATGTATTTATGTCATGAATAAAAATGGCAAAATTATTTTTTAAAAATTCCTGAAATATTTTATGCGCTTTTGTTTTAGATCATCGACTTAAATTAGATGGTTTACAATAAATATTAACATTATAGTATGAATCTCTAGACCATGTAATGAAAACTACTCCTAATATCTCACCGATTTTGTTTTATACTAAAACTCATTTATATGGTATTAAAAATGAATATAACACCAAATATGATGGACAAATTGTGCAACATGAAACACAATCAACTATCAATAGTAATATTACTTCTAAACTTACTAAATCACATTTTTTATTAAGAGAGCAGACAAAACGTCCATGAGGATTTCCAAGTTTCAGTCATGAACTTGAGAATTATTTTATCCTTATTTTTTATTTTAATGATACAAATGAGAAAACTTTTGACTTTTTGCGATGGTGGTCGGAAAAAAACAAATATATCAATTTTTTCTATAATGTCAAAAAAAATTTCTAGTTTGTTCTGTTTCAACAGTTGTGGGACAAAATTTTAGTATTTGAGAAAATACATTAAATGAGAGATGTTCTAGCTTAAGTCGGAAAATTCGGAAGTCCAATGTTTGATTAATGATGGGTCAAAATCCACTAGCCGAAATAACATATTAAAAGTCAGGGGCGGATTTAGTGTAGGGCGAACGGGGGCCACGGCCCCCCCAAAAAATTTAAAAAAAAATTTAGTGTATATTAATTTTTTTAAAACTAAATATATAAACAGATATATATATACATGGCCCCCCCAGAATGAATGATACGTCCATGTATATCAGTGGCTAAAGCCAATTATAATGTTTGATCCGCCCGATTTCGAAACCTGGCCCCTCTTTTTTTTTTGCCTTAGCGAAATCCGCGACGGTTTCTTAAAACCGTCGCAAAATCCGCGACGGTTTTTTTTAACCGTCGCCATATAGCGACGGTTTTTGAGAAAACCGTCGCAAAATAAACTAAGCGACCTAGATCCGCCCCTGTTAAAAGTGATGAAGAAGGTCAAGACGAAACCGAAAGAACATCCAAAATAGCGACGAGAAGAAATGGGAGTGAATGTATTTGAACGTAATGAAATGTAATAAAAGTTTTTACATAAAATGTTGAAAGTTGAATCGTAACATAATTTTTACTGAAGAAATGTTATAGATTTTTTATTGAGATAATGAAATATTTGATAGAATTTTAATAAATTCAATATAATGCAAACTTTTTAAAATTTATTTATTTTTATTAATGTTTAAATTTTTTAAAAATATACAAATCATTTTTTAAAAATTAAAAGGTTAAACTGGACCCAAAACCGATGATTAACCAGATCCGGATTTAGATCCTCGGTTTCATCACTTGGACCGTAACAGGCCACAGGTTGACCAGTTAAGGGTCGAGATTTTTCCGTCCCGAACCTAGACCCGGACCAAATCCAACCCGTGACCAGGTCTAGTCTTTATGTTTATTTTTTAAAACCGACAGTAGAAATTTGTTACAATTGATGTAGATTGATACAAACCTTGGGCATTCTTCATGTTTTGTTGGGGAGAAGTCTTCACGTTTTTATGATGAAGTTGACTGAAAATTACATGGTGATGTGGACTGTTGCCTACCCTCCCACTAGGCCATAAACACCATTTTAAGTCTGTATCGAAATTTTAGGCTTTTCTATGTTTGTTCAAACAAAATTCAACCTTTAATTTTTCTTTTCTATAATTTTCTATCAAAATTCTTATAAGTTTCTGAAATCTCTATTTAAAATTAATATAAAAAAACCATAAGAAACAGATGGCCGTTTACCTTTCCATAAAAAATTGGAAGTAATACGGAATATAATTCACGTAGTAATTGATTATATTAATCAGTGCACTAAAAAGCGATGGACGGTAGGCGAGCGGCTACCTACCGCCTAGCGCCTAGGCCTAGATAATTCTTTTTAAGCTTAAATCCTTATATATTGATGAATATTATGTTTTTGTATGAAATATATATTCTTATAAAATTATAATAATAAATTATTAACATACAGATATTAATAAATTTTTATATATCAATCAACACATCACATGTTCTAAACTTTAAACCGGAGAAAGTTTTATTTTGATTATTTTCAACATTTTTTTAAAAAATTACGAAACGACCTAAGTGGCGCCTAGACAACCTAAGCAAACGATTAATTTGAGGACTCCTAGAAGCGTTGTCCAGCCAAACGTTGGGGCATTGGGCAACCACCCACCACCCTAGGTGGTTCTAGGCTGAGATTTTTAGAACATTAATAGTAATATATGTTTTCTCCTTTAATATACCGTATCTATTAGAATACTTATATTTTGGTGATTTAACAAGGTTGTTGATTTAATACACAAAGCCTATCCGAACTGAATTCAAAGAAGGAAACTATATGCGTCCTAAGGAAAACTGTTAGATAGAGTCCAATTAATGCATAAGCCTTGCTGAATCAAAAAATAATCTATGGCAAAGGATTAATGTTATAAAAGCTTAACTGGTCTAAGGAGAACTGATGGAACATAAATAACAGTTTATTTCAGTCGATCAGTCAGCTCAAATCCAAACATTCTCTAAAGAATATCAGTATACTCGGTGACAAAAATCAGAGCTTAGGAGAAATGCCGGATAAAGTTTTTCGTACTAACAGTCTGATTCCCATCAGAATGTACTACTCAGTGTACTATTTCCAGAAAGGATAATGACATGACCAACGACTATTTCATTTGGAATGGATATCCTATTTTATTTTACTGACCATTTTAAATTGAGGAATATATCAATTTTTTGGCTCTCTGATTTTTTCTTACACTGCGAAACTCTTGTGCATTTGTGAAAAGTTTCAATGTATTCAAGAGCCCAAGTGATAAAAGAAAGCACATGCTTAGTTGTTTATTCTGATAAATGACGATCGTACTTGTGCTTAGCAAATCATTTCCCTAATACTTGTAATCTGACAATAAATATATTGTTCAGTTTTGTTAAAAGAAATTACTAAGAGTTTCAGTTAGGCATTGTGATAAGAACTGCTGAAGTGGGCAGATGCAAAATTTGTGACTGTCAAAATCTTTTAGTGCAATCCTTCCGCAAGAAAGAAGTGTGATGTACGTGTGTTGAATTCTCCGAACATTCAGTAAAAAAATTTGTGTCATTTACATTTCATTCAACATATATTTAATTATTCATTTGATAGCTTAGTCAATTATAATCAAACCATTCTTTCAGCGTTCGGCCCATTCAATGAGCCTCTTTTTGAGCATTAACACACTGTGGGTTTATTGGATGCTCAATTGACAAGAATACATTGAAGCGTAAATTATTTACCCTCTCTAAATTAATCTCTGAACCTAACAAGTGGTAACAGAGAAGGTTACTTTTTATCTCTTAACACTATACTCAAAATGGTCTAGTTCACCCAAACACCAATGTTCTCTAAAGAAGACTTTCATGATTGGAAGATCAGGATGCGGCTCATTTAACTACATAAGATGATGATATGTGGTATATTTTCATAGACGGGCCAATAAAAATAATGAAAGGTAACATTGACATTATATCTGATGTACTCCTCAGGTTATTGAAAAATCAAGAACGGAGTTTACTACTGTTGACAAAAAAAAGAAAAATATAGACAATGTTTCCAATGATATTCTATATTAGACATTAGATAATAATACCTTCAGCAATATTAATATGTGATCCACTACCAAAGACATATGCGAGAAACTGATACAACTATACAAAGGAAACGATCAAACAAAAGAGAACAAATTGTCTGTTGTTATTCAAAAGTTTGACAGTATCAAGATGAAGGCTAGAGAATCAATTCCTAACTTCGATGAAAGCGTGAGCAGATTGAACTAGCTGCACTTGGCAAATAATATGGAAACCAAGAAATATCATTGAAAGCTATGATGACACTCCCAAGAGAATAAATGTCAAAACAATAGCTATGTGTGAATCAAAAGATCTTAACAAGTTTGAGTTGCACGATCTGTTTACTGATCTTAAAGCATATGAATTTGAACTTGAAACTAGAACTGATGATAAATCAACAGTCAAACTCATGAAGGCTCTGTCTACTACAACAATTTACCAATATGTCTTTAAAGAAAAGCCAACAGAGCAACTGAGCATTGATGCAATGTCATTGTTCTTGAAAAAAATTGGCAAATTCCTAAGAAAGAATCTGGAAATTTTCAAAACACAAGCAAAAGTAATCATTACAAAAAAAAAAATTCAACTGATGAGTACAATTCATGTTTCAATTGTGGAAAAGTTGGATATTTCATAGCTGACTATTTTTAGAATTTGCTAAATAATTTATCTGTTCCCTCTAAATTAATCTCAGATATCCACTTCACGTGAATTTGATGTGTTATTATATTTCTTCGTAGACATGATGAAGATTATATATATATATGTCGACAATGAAATTAATAGGTGAGGCCAAAGTTGGCAAATTTGAATTGCCTACTTTGAGAAGAAGAAAAAACGTGCTGCAGGAAATTTCGTGGAAATATGAACGCGTATTCACACTGACAGGAGGCTCTATAAATAGATATCCCCCCTTCATTCTGAAATCATCCCTTATTCGAGTCTTCTCTCATCTTATAAGCATTTGAGTACTTAGTTCTATAATATTTGTGAGTTGTTTTCTTCTCCTGTATTAAGAGAGTGCGTGTTCTCTTTGAAAACACAGTGAGTGAGTTGTACACCACAAAATATTATAGTGGAATTCTTTTCATCTTGCCCGTGGTTTTTACCCTAATAATTTTTAGGGGTTTTCCACGTAAATCTCTGTGTCCAGTTTATTCTTTATTTTCGGGTTTTATTATCTCAAATTCCGCACGTGGGACCAACAAGTGGTATCAGATAGTTGGTTTAAAATTTCTTAGAATTCTGAGTATGCTCTGTGGTTGCAGCCTAGACTGATCTTCTACATCAGAAAAGATTTTTTGAGATCTTTTATTTAATGCGGGATTCCAGTCTACTAAAATTGTTGTAGACATAATGGCGGGAAGGTACGAGATAGCAAATTTCAATGGAAGCAATTTTATGTTGTGGAAAATAAAGATACAAGCAGTTTTAAGAAAGGAGAATTGCTTGGCGGCTATTGGAGATAGATCGGTAGAGATTGCGGATGATGGAAAGTGGAATGAGATGAATGATAATGTTGTTGCCAATTTACACTTGGCTATAGCTGATGAAGTTTTGTCAAGTATCTCTGAGATAAAAACAGCCAAAGTTATCTGGGATACTCTGACAAAGATATACGAGGTCAAGTTGCTACACAACATGATTTTCCTATAGAGAAGACTTTATACTCTTCGGATGGCAGAATCTTCATCGATGACCGACCATATCAACATACTAAATACTCTATTTGCCCAACTCACTTCCATGGGGCATAAAATAGGGGAAAATGAACGTGCGGAGCTTCTACTTCAAAGTCTACCAAATTCATATGATCAACTTATCATCAACATTACCAACAATATTCTTATGGGCTTTTTAAGATTCGACGATATCTTAATTGCGGTTCTCAGAGAAAGCCGGCGCAAGAATAAGGAAGTTAGGTTGATAACCTCGAAGCTGGCAGAGGCTTTGCCGATGATAAGAGGAAGATTTATGGACCGTGACTCCAGTGGGAGCCAAAGACGAGGTAGATCAAAGTCAAGAAGTAAGAAGAAAAATATTTACTGCTTTAAATGTGGCGGTAAAGGGCACTTCAAGAAAGAGTGTACGAGTATCGAGAATATTTCTCAAGAAAATGTGGCCAGTACTTCAGACAGTGGTGAAATATTATTCAGCGAAGTAGCAACTGTTGCAGAAGGCAGGCACACATTTTGTGACACATGGATTATGGATTCAGGAGCGACGTGGCACATGATGTCTCGAAGAGAATGGTTTGATCATTATGAACCAGTCTCAGGAGGATCTGTATTCATGAGAAATGATCATGCCTTGGAAATCGCTGGGGTCGGTGCTGTCAAAATTAAAATGTTTGATGGCACCATTCGCACCATACAGGAGGTACGACATGCTGAGGACTGACAATGAAGGAGAATATATCAGTGACAAATTTGATGCAGATTGTCAACATGAGGGCATCAAAAGACAATTCACGACGGCTTATGTAACGCCCCAGATTGGACGACTGTCCTCACTGTACCAAGACGTGTCTTTCCAGCGTGCTTATGTCCTCACTCACACGCACCCTGGGAAACTTCCCAGGAGGTCACCCATCCCAAAATTGCCCCAAGCCAAGCACGCTTAACTTTGGAGTTCTTATGTGATGAGCTACCGAAAAGAAGATGCACCTTCGTGATATGAGTAGTACAAATCAAATCTTTTAAGCCCTCTTCAACTGTTCAGTCCATTACATTGCACAGTCTCGGAATCCCTCTCATTCCCGTGTGGGTCGGTTCATTCATGTTCCCTTCACCTAGAAGCTTGCCAGGAGCCGCTCATTGTCCGTGCAACTGATGGCACCGGCGTTCACCCCCCGCCCTCTTCGGCCCCGGGCCTCACATGCCCACCAGCTTCCGCTTGGTTCGTCCCCGAACCACATCGTACTAAGAGAGGTCGGCTCTGATACCACTTGTAACGCCCCAGATTGGACGACTGTCCTCACTGTACCAAGACGAATCTTTGCAGCGTGCTTATGTCCTCACTCACACGCACCCTGGGAAACTTCCCAGGAGGTCACCCATCCCAAAATTGCCCTAAGCCAAGCACGCTTAACTTTGGCGTTCTTATGTGATGAGCTACCGAAAAGAAGATGCACCTTCGTGATATGAGTAGTACAAATCAAATCTTTTAAGCCATCTTCAACTGTTCAGTCCATTACATTGCACAGTCTCGGAATCCCTCTCATTCCCGTGTGGGTCGGTTCATTCATGTTCCCTTCACCTAGAAGCTTGCCAGGAGCCGCTCATTGTCCGTGCAACTGATGGCACCGGCGTTCACCCCCCGCCCTCTTCGGCCTCGGGCCTCACAGCTTACACACCTCAACAGAATGGAGTGGCGGAGCGGATGAACAGGACCTTGTTGGACAGAACAAGAGCTATGTTGAGGACTGCGGGTCTAGAAAAGTCATTTTGGGCGGAAGCAGTCAAAATCGCTTGTTATATTATCAATCGTTCTCCTTCAGTGACGATTGATCTGAAAACTCCGATGGAGATGTGGACCGGGAAGCCGACAGATTATTCTTATTTGCATATATTTATAAGTCCTGTGTACGTTTTGTACAATGAGCAAGAAATATCGAAGTTGGATTCGAAATCCAGAAAATGTATCTTCTTGGGTTATGCTGATAGAGTAAAGGGGTTTCGCTTGTGGTATCCTACTGTTCACAAGATTGTCATCAGCAGGGATGTTATCTTCAAGGAAGATAAAGTAAAAGGAGACAAAGGCACATCGAATTCAGAAACTACTATTTTTCAGGTGGAAAATAAGACGGATGAATGTCAAGTTTCTTTTGAAGCCGTACCAAAGCACGAAGAACAAGAACAAGATCATGTTGATTCTGAGGTTTCCAATGTGAAGCAGTCAACTCAAGACAGAAGGCCATCAGGTTGGCTTTCAGATTATATCACTGAAAGCAACATTGTATATTGTCTATTATCAGAGGATGGTGAGCCATCGAGTTTCCACGAGGCTACTCAAAGCTCGGATGTATCTTTGTGGATGATAGCAATGCAAGAAGAATTGGAGGCATTAGACATGAATAAAACTTGGGATCTTGTTACACTACTACAAGGGAGGAAAGCCATTGGAAACAGATGGGTCTATAAGATCAAGCGTGATGGCAATAACCAAGTGGAGCGGTATCGTGCTAGATTGCTGGTAAAAGGGTATGCTCAGAAAGAAGACATTGACTTCAATGATATATTTTCTCCTGTGGTTCGACTTACAACAGTCAGATTAGTGTTGGCATTGTGTGCGGTGTTTGACCTACATCTAGAACAGCTAGGTGTGAAAACAGTATTTCTTCATGGAGATCTTGAAGAAAAATCTATATGCTCCAGCCAGAAGATTTTGCGGAAAAAGGCAAAGAGAACTTGGTTTGCATGTTAAACAAATCTCTGTACGGTCTTAAAAACAGGCGCCGAGGTGTTGGTACAAGAGATTTGATTCTTTTATCATGAGCCTTGGATACAACAAATTGAGTGCAGACCCTTGTACGTATTTCAAGAGGTCTAGTGATGATTATATCATTTTGCTGTTGTATGTGGACAACATGTTGGTAGCAGGCCCCAACAAAGATCAGGTCCAAGGATTGAAGGCACAGTTTGTAGGGACCCGAACCTAATTCGTTTTCTTAATCACAATTAAGAGTCAATATAACAACTAATAAATGTGGGACATAAATTTTTTTTTAAAATAACAACTGCGGAAATGTAATGTACTCGATCCGATATACATATCCATACAAAAGTACAAATTTTGTACAACATATGTTCATCTCAAACTAGAATCGAGTCACTACATCACGTACTGAAAACCAGTCTATTCTAAGTCTGGATCTCCATGCTAATTCTGAATCTCTCATCCTCTTCCTGATCCCGATCCTGCCCCACCTGTTGTCATAAACACATACAAACAAGACAACAGCCGGATAACTCCGGTGATAACATAATCCCAGTATAAACAATGTAAACATGCAATCATATAAAAGCATATATAAAGCATGAAATACATATCAATAACATGTATCAAAATCAGAAAACATGAAATGATATAACACTGTAAATCATTCGTGACTCATCATCTCAGACTCGACTCATCTCTAATCTAGGGATCTTGGTTTCTGGATTTTGTCACATATATCGGATTTTAGCGATATGAATGAATCAACCAGGGACGAATCCAGAAATTAAAGTTGAGGTGAGCTTGAACTTAACATAATAAAAGTTAATATATATATATGAAGAACCTAAAGGGGGGGGTGAATAGGTTCTTTTAGGCCCTTTAGCGTTTTTTAAAACGAGTTTGCAAAAATTGCAAGCGGAAGACTTGAGGGACAATCACAAATAAAAAATGAATGCGTAAAGTATGTGCGTAAAATAAATGCGTAGTAAAGTAAATGCGTATAGTAAAGAGGGATAGAGATGTTTATGGAAGTTCGACGAAGAATCGTCTACGTCTCCCCTTCTCGATGAGGATCGAGGTATCACTATATCGACTTGGCTTTAGGAGCTCCAAGCTAGCTTTTACAACCACGCCTCGATGCGTCTACTTGGCCTTGAGGGCTCCAAGGATAGCCACGAACTTTACAACCCACTCGAGAGTATTACTCTTTTTCTACAACTCTTTTGATATTACAACTCTTTTAATCAACACACACAAAAGATAGTAGAAAGCTTTGTAAGAGACAAGAGAGAGTGGAGTGGGATATTTTTGAATGCATCCTCAAAGGCCTATTTATACTAGTCTTGGACGCCAAGGTTCGGATCTTCTGTTTATGCTTCGGAACGTCCGATGTGATTGAAATCAATTTGCGTAATTCTGGGATGACTTCGGATCGTCCGTTCTTGACTTCGTAGGATCCGAACATATGCTTCGGAGGGACCGATCAAACTACGTTTCTTCCGAACAGTTCTTTCAGACAGTGTATGACAGCTTCGGAAGGTCCGAACTCAAGTTCGTACCGTCCGAACATTCCCGCGTTTCCGGAGATTTGAAATCTTCAACACTTCGTAGCGTCCGATCATGTCCTTCGTAGCGTCCGAAATCTACTCAATCAACAGTCAGATCAATTTGTCTCCGCATTGAAGTGATTTGATTGCTTGTGTTCGGAACGTCCGATCACGTCTTCGGAACGTCCGAACTGGCTCCTCGCAGCTTCCGAACAGCTTCTACTTTGCTTCTGATTGGCACCTTTTCGGAACGTCCGAACCAACTTCGGATCTTCCGAACTTAACTTTGTTCTTAATTTCCTGCATGCCTCAATATAAAACATTAGTACATTTTTAAGCCAAGTTTTGGTATCATCAAAACAAAAACTTTGGGATATGTTACAGCATTAAAAACATTAATCTCATCCTCGAGATTTGTATGCGTTTAAGGCGTAACAATCTCCCCCTTTTTGATGATCACAAAACTTGGTTAAAAATTGAGAAACAATAATCAACATAATCTAAATGTTATTAAATAACTCCCCCTTAATCAAATAACAAGTCTAAGAGGTTGAATTAAGGCGAATTTAACCATTTAATAGCATAAGGCGAATTTAACCATTTAATAGCAATTTTAACCAAATAAATTCTCCCCCTTTTTGCGATAATCAAAAAGACATAAGCATAAAGAGAGACAAATAAACAGGTAAAATATCCACTAATAAATAAGTCTTTTATACAATGATACATCAAGATAAAATAAACAATAAACAAAAATAACAAAAACAAGCTAAGAATCCGCATCCCGCGACTCTCTATGGCTCCTCATCTCAGCCTCGATGGAATCAAGACGCGAGGAAGTCTCAGTATGATGGCGCTCTAAGGTAGACTCTAAAAGAGAAAAACGAGTGTCGAAACGAGTCTCCAATCGCTCGAGATACTCGAAAATCCGATCGTAGGGTCCAGAGGGAGCAGGCGGAGTGAAGCCATGAGGAAGGTCATCCATGGTCATCAAAGGAGTGCTAATAGGGTCGGGAACACGCTGATGGGATGTAGAGGGAATATCAAACGAAGGGGTAGGAGTGGTACCCGTAGTAGGGGGACCAGCGGGAAATCCTCTCGTCTGAACGTGAGGAGGAAGGAGACCGAAGGGAACATGAAAGTGTTCGGTCGGACGATAGGACGCAAAGATGCGATCCTTGTCGATGACCCAAGAGGATAAGACGGGATTCCAAGAGAGTCCCATCTTAACAACAGTATCATGGTCGATAGTCTCGCGGGGAGAAATAGACACGGATTCTTCATCTGTAAAGTCAATGCCCAGATGGGCTAGAATCCGGTTAATGAACCGGCCAAACGGAAAAGAGACGCGAGTAGAAGAAGCCGCGTACTCCATGGCGTACATAAGAAAACGGGGAAGGTTAAAAGGACGCTGGGAGACTAAATAATAGAGAATGTACAGATCGAGATACTTGCAAGTGGAGAGGTCTCCACTGCGAGGAACAATAGAAGAAGTGATGAGCTTCAGAACAAGCTGAAGCTGAGGAGGAAGGTCCTTCGCATGAGGACGGTCATCGGCAGGAGTAGGCGGACGACCGAAGATGGTGGTCAAGGCAGTGACTCGATCAAAAGTAGGGTCATTCTCAGTCCAAGACTGAGAAAAGAACTCACTCGGTCCGTCTCGAGGAAGATCGAACCAAGTGGAGAGGTCGGCGGTAGAAAAAGAAATGAACCGACCCTGAACAATGGTAACAACACGAGTGTCATCACCACCAAGAACTAGGGAAAAGTTCGCATAGAACTGATGTATGAGAGAGGGGTAGATGAGATCGGGTACGGAAGGTAGAAAGAAGTTTCCCCAACGTTGAGACTCAATAAGAGTAATCAACGTAAAGGAATTCGCACGGAGGTATTCGGTGTGAAGGGTACGACCAGGCAGAATGTTACGGGTTTCGAATTCAGGTGGGATAGGACGAGGGTTGGGTGGTTGGGTAATATCATGGTGAAAGGCACCGTGACGAGGGCGAACATTTCGGCCAGCTGCGTTACGGCGCGGAGGCATAGTGAGTAGTGAGTGTTTTGTGTGGGGAAAGAAAGAGAGGAGTGAATGAGCAAATAAATCAGAGGATCCGAACGCCTATTTATAGGCCATGTTCGGACGGTCCGAACATGAGTTCGGAAGGTCCGGAATTTGAACGGAACGGTTATCTGGCAGGAATTTCGGACGATCCGATTCACATTCGGACTTTCCGATCCAAGACCGGAGGCTACGATGAGTAAACGGAGGATCCGAAGTTCTACAGGCAGGCATTGGGAAGGCGCGAACATTTAATGACATCGGAAGGAGGTTCGGACGATCCGATGTGTGTTCGGATGGTCCGAAGAGTGAATCGGAGGTTCTGGAACCTATGGTCAGGTTCGGACGATCCGAACACGTTCGGTGGATCCGAAGTGAAACGAAGCATCCGAAAAGGAACGGTGATTCCGAAGTAGCCAAGATGAGGAACACCTAAAATTTAAAATATTTAGCACATAAATGAATGTTGAGCCATAATTATGGATAAATACAATTAATTTGTATTATCCGACATTATAATGCTCACATTAATAATACTCCCCCTCAATTTAACAAATATGTACGAGAGTATTCGACTAGTGTTTACAACTCAATCATGCCAAGTTCACCACGCAAACGAGTAAAAGTAGATTCATCTAGTGGTTTTGTAAAAATATCAGCAATTTGATTCTTGGTGTCAACATAGTGAAGTTCAACATCATTTTGCTCAATGTGATCACGAATAAAATGATGTCGAATGTCAATATGTTTAGTACGAGAATGTTGAACTGGATTCTTTGTTAGACATATGGTGCTTGTATTATCACAAAAGATTGGAATTTTTGAAAAAGTAACACCATAGTCGAGTAATTGATACTTCATCCAAAGAATTTGTGCACAACAACTACCGGCAGCCATATACTCGGCCTCGGTCGTTGAAAGTGCAACACAGTTTTGCTTTTTAGAAAACCAAGACACCAAGCAATTTCCCAAAAAGAAGCAAGTACCACTAGTGCTCTTTCTATCCACCTTATATCCTCCAAAGTCGGCATCACAGTAAGCTTTTAAATCGAAAAATGAGTTCTTAGAATACCATAATCCGAGATTTGAAGTATTTGAAAGATATTTGAAAATGCGTTTTAAGGCGAATAAGTGTGATTCCTTTGGACATGATTGAAATCGTGCACACAAGCAAACACTAAACATAATGTCAGGTCTACTAGCAGTTGCATAGAGTAGGGAGCCAATCATGCTACGAAATAACTTTTGGTCAACAGGTTTACCTCCCTCATCTTTGTCGAGTCTGACTGTCGTGCTCATAGGTGTGGATGAGGCTTTGGAAGACTCCATCCCAAACTTTTTGAGCATCTCCTTGATGTACTTCCCTTGGTTGACAAAGAAACCATCCTTGCATTGCTTGATTTGGAGACCAAGGAAGTAGTTGAGCTCGCCCATCATGCTCATCTCAAAGTGATCCTGCATAAGCTTAGAAAAATCTCTACACAAGTGTTCATTAGTAGTACCAAAAATAATATCATCTACATATATTTGTACTATCAGCAAATCATTGTCTTTAGTCAAGGTAAACAAGGTAATATCAACTTTACCTCTACAAAAACCATTAGACAGCAAAAAGGTAGATAATTTCTCATACCAAGCTCTAGGAGCTTGTTTCAAACCATACAAAGCCTTATCAAGTTTATACACATAATCAGATAAGTGCACATCTTCAAAACCAATAGGTTGCTCAACATACACTTCTTCTTTCAAATCACCATTTAGAAAAGCACTTTTAACATCCATTTGAAACAATTTAAAGTCTCTAGAGCAAGCAAAAGCAAGTAGCATGCGAATGGATTCTAGTCTAGCGACAGGGGCATAAGTCTCATCATAATCAATTCCCTCTTCTTGACTATATCCTTTAGCTACTAGCCTAGCTTTATTTCTAGTGATTGTACCATGCTCATCTAACTTGTTCCTAAATACCCATTTAGTTCCTATGACAGGTCTATCAGTGGGTCTAGGTACAAGATTCCAAACTTTATTCCTTCTAAATTCATTTAGTTCATCTTGCATAGCAATAATCCAAGAATCATCAAGTAAAGCTTCTTCTATGTTCTTAGGCTCTATGTGAGAAAGAAAAGCAAGATAATTGCACATATTAGAAGAGCGAGTAGATACTCCCTTCGATGGGCTACCAATGATGAGGTCCATGGGATGATCCTTGTGCGTAGTCCACTCCTTTGGAAGAGGTGCGTCCTCTTGATCTTTAGGAACATCATCTAGGCTTGTGGACTCCAACTTTTCGCCAAGGATATCTATATCATCATCATCAGAAACAACAGGTCTAGGCAAGCAAGGGTTAGTTTCATCAAATATGACATGAATAGATTCTTCAACTAGTAAAGTGCGTTTATTAAAGACTATATGCTTTGCTAGAAGTAGAGTAACCAAGAAAGATACCTTTGTCCGATTTAGCATCGAACTTACCCAGGTTGTCCTTACCATTGTTGTGGATGAAGCATTTTGATCCAAAAGCGCGGAAGTAAGAAATGTTAGGCTTTCTCCCTCTCCATAGTTCGTATGGAGTTTTCTTGAGAATTGGCCTTATTGATACGCGATTGATGATGTAACAAGCCGAACTCATTGCTTCAGCCCAAAAATATTTTGGTAGAGAATGCTCACATAGCATGGTCCTTGCAATCTCTACTAGGGTCCTATTCTTCCTCTCAACGACACCGTTTTGTTGAGGAGTTCTAGGACAAGAAAAGTTGTGACCAATGCCTTTGTTTTGACAAAAAATTGAAAAATTTTCATTTTGAAATTACGTTCCGTGGTCACTACGGATTTGTTTGATCAAAAGATTTTTCTCCTTTTCAACCTTTTTGACAAAAAATTTGAAATGATCAAAGGCATCACTTTTATGGGCTAAAAACAATGTCCAAGTGAAACGTGAAAAATCATCCACAATGACAAAAGCATAGGATTTACCTCCTAGACTGGTTGTCCTCGAGGGACCACATAAATCTAGATGAAGTAACTCAAGGGGCATAGAAGTGGATACAAAATTTTTATTTTTGAAGGATTCCTTTGTGTGTTTACCAAGTTGACAAGCATCACAAAAAGAATCTAATTTTAAATTCAGCTTTGGCATTCCGGAAACTATGTCAAGTTTTAAAAGTTTTTCTATGGTGCTCATCCCAACATGACCAAGTCGTCTATGCCAAAGAATGTTGTCATCAACATTTAATGTTACAAGGCTTTTTATTTTTGAAAAAGATGAAATCTTTAAATCGACCTTGTAAACATTTTCATTTCTATAACCTTTGAAACTAATGGTTTTGTCAGTTGTGAGTGATACAGTGCAATCGTGTGGTGTGAATTTGACTTCATAACCCCTATCGCACAATTGACTAATGCTTAGGAGGTTATGTTTAAGTCCTTTCACAAGAAGTACATCATCAATGATAGTGGAGTTAGATATACCTATTGAGCCGATGCCTTCTATGATCCCTTTGCTGTTGTCTCCAAAGGTCACCGATCCCTTTTCTTTTGGTCGAATGGATTGTAGCAGCTTCTTTTCTCCCGTCATATGTCGAGAGCATCCACTGTCAAGATACCAAGTGCTCGATGACTTGTCTCCCCTTTGACCCTATAAGATTGAGATACAATTTGATAGTTGGTACCCGTTTCTTTGGGTCCTTTGAGGTTAGTAGTAGTTGGGGATTTGGGAATCCATTTCCAATAGCTATTCTTATTGTGTTGGTGTCTAAGTTTCTTGCATTTAGGTCTTATGTGGCCTATCTTACAACAATAAGTGCATGTTGGTGGTGTTCTTAGTTTTGCCTTTGCGATAAGACTAGCGAAGTTGACTGATTTCTTTTCATATCCTAGACCTCCTTTGTCGAAGTTACACCTTTGCATGCTCAAGAGGTTTTCTAGTTTACCACTACTCACATTGAACTTGTTGAAGGCTTTCTCTAAGTCTCTTAGGTTTGTCTTGAGCTTAGTGTTGTCATGCATCCTAGCTTCTAGTTCAGTTTTAAGTTGCTTATTCTCATTTCTAAGTGACTTAGCCTTATTGTACATACTAGTGTAAGCGGAGAGTAATTCATCGTAAGAGGGTACCTCGTCATCATCCGAGTCGGTCAGATGATCTTCCTTCGCCATGAAGCATAGGGTAGACTCCTCTTCGTTGTCGCTGTCGCTCCACGTGGCTAGAAGGGCCTTCTTCTTGTCTTTGCCGGCCTTCTTCTTGGAGGGACACTCGTTTGCATAGTGACCTTTTTGTTGACAGTTGTAGCAGGTCACTTCCTTCTCAATCTTTTTGTCCTTCTTGTTGAAGTTGGAACTCCGCATGAATCTTTTGAACTTTCTAGTGAGGAGTGCCATTTCTTCATCGTCGCTATCTTGAAGTTGACTGGTCAAGGCGATCCCTTTCGCCTTTACTTTGTCGTCATCTTTCTTTGTCTCCTTCCGGGTAGATACTTCAAGTTCATGGGTCTTTAGGGTCCCATGAAGTTGATCAAGGTCGTAGGATGCCGCATCTCCCTTGTTGGATTCAATGATAGCCGTGCGCTTTGCATCCCATTCCGCCGGTAGTGCTCGAAGGGCTCTCCTCCACACTTGTTTAGTTGGGTAGTTCTCACCAAGTTGGGCAAGCTCATTGATGATTTGGGTGAGCCGCCGAAACATGGTGTCGATATCCTCCTTGGGTTCCATCTCAAAGGTCTCGTACTTGAGTTGGAGAAGGTCTATCTTCGTTTCTTTGACTTGATTGGTTCCCTCGTGGCAAATCTCCAATTTGTCCCAAATCTCTTTGGCGGAGGTGCAAGCCGAGATTCGGTTGTATTCATTCATATCTAGGGAACAATGAAGAATATTCATAGCTTTAGCATTTTGAGAGATAAGTTTCATATCGTCCTTGGTGAAGTCATCCATTCCCTTAGGAATTTCCTTATCATCCACCGTTTTCATGGGGATATAGGGACCTTTCACCGTTATTTTCCAAAGGTCGTAATCGACGGATTGGATGTATAGAGATATTCTATTCTTCCAATATCCGTAATTAGTCCTTGGGCATACTCGCTTGCTAGATTGGCCATTTAAAAGATTTTGAAAAATCTGGCTCTGATACCACTTGAAGAACCTAAAGGGGGGGTGAATAGGTTCTTTTAGGCCCTTTAGCGTTTTTTAAAACGAGTTTGCAAAAATTGCAAGCGGAAGACTTGAGGGACAATCACAAATAAAAAATGAATGCGTAAAGTAAGTGCGTAAAATAAATGCGTAGTAAAGTAAATGCGTAAAGTAAAGAGGGATAGAGATGTTTATGGAAGTTCGACGAAGAATCGTCTACGTCTCCCCTTCTCGATGAGGATCGAGGTATCACTATATCGACTTGGCTTTAGGAGCTCCAAGCTAGCTTTTACAACCACGCCTCGATGCGTCTACTTGGCCTTGAGGGCTCCAAGGATAGCCACGAACTTTACAACCCACTCGAGAGTATTACTCTTTTTCTACAACTCTTTTGATATTACAACTCTTTTAATCAACGCACACAAAAGATAGTAGAAAGCTTTGTAAGAGACAAGAGAGAGTGGAGTGGGATATTTTTGAATGCATCCTCAAAGGCCTATTTATACTAGTCTTGGACGCCAAGCTTCGGATCTTCTGTTTATGCTTCGGAACGTCCGATGTGATTGAAATCAATTTGCGTAATTCTGGGATGACTTCGGATCGTCCGTTCTTGACTTCGTAGGATCCGAACATATGCTTCGGAGGGACCGATCAAACTACGTTTCTTCCGAACAGTTCTTTCAGACAGTGTATGACAGCTTCGGAAGGTCCGAACTCAAGTTCGTACCGTCCGAACATTCCCGCGTTTCCGGAGATTTGAAATCTTCAACACTTCGTAGTGTCCGATCATGTCCTTCGTAGCGTCCGAAATCTACTCAATCAACAGTCAGATCAATTTGTCTCCGCATTGAAGTGATTTGATTGCTTGTGTTCGGAACGCCCGATCACGTCTTCGGAACGTCCGAACTGGCTCCTCGCAGCTTCCGAACAGCTTCTACTTTGCTTCTGATTGGCACCTTTTCAGAACGTCCGAACCAACTTCGGATCTTCCGAACTTAACTTTGTTCTTAATTTCCTGCATGCCTCAATATAAAACATTAGTACATTTTTAAGCCAAGTTTTGGTATCATCAAAACAAAAACTTTGGGATATGTTACAGCATTAAAAACATTAATCTCATCCTCGAGATTTGTATGCGTTTAAGGCGTAACAATATATATATATATATATATATATATATATATATATATATATATATATATATATATATATCAAATATGAGATATTAATATGAAAATAGTTAGAAAAATGACTTTGGTATATTTTAAAAAAAAATGTATGGTTCCTAGCGTATTGGAAATAGGAGAGTTAATTTTCAAAAAAGAAGTTTAATCAATATCATTTTTCCAAATTTATATATTATTTAAATTAATATGTATCCCGTGTAATATAAGACAAGTTTCACTTAGATTCAAAATTTACATTTTAAAACTATTTTTAATATATTTTAAATGTACTTTCAAAATTAAATTTTATTAAATAAAAGAATTAATAAAATAAATCTATCAATTTTATGAGTTATTTGCACCAAATCCCTTTTGAAATATCAAAAATCTACATTTATTTACTGTGAAAGTTAAATAGGTATTCTAGACATTAACTTTTATGAGTCATTCGCACCGTGATATCTTTTAAAAAATTAGACTGTGCTTAAATCTCTATATATATTTACAAAAAAAAAAAATAGAATTGGCTTGAATCTCTATAACTCTTTGTAAAATAAAATTGGGCTGGGCTACAGCCTAGGACGGGCCAAGCATAGGTCCGTCCTTGGAATCAACTCCTAAACGACATCGATATAAACCAAACATCCAGTGTCTTGGCGAATCAGCCGAAGCCTTGGCGTATCAGCCAATGACTAGGCGAATCAGCCTATGACTTAATACATACTTTGTCTATGAATCAACAGACTAGACATATCAATTTCATAATTGCAGTTATCAATGCAATAAAATAAAGTATGTGATTTAAGGAAACTCAAGTCAAATCAAACTCGAGTTGTGCAATCCCGAATCAACATTGATTTATACCTTTCTTTCAGTCGATCTAACTATGTCGAAGTCTCGGATTCAATTCCTGTCAATACTCAATCTGGCAATGACAATATCGAGAATATCATATCAATATACAACTCAGATCAACACTGGATATAATCAGAACTAAATCAAATTCTGTTTCGACGGCATAACTGCACAATCTCAATATACCCAGCAATACACATCAACATATATCAATTTCCTCCACTCATAATCAATAATAATACAGATCTGATATCACATCTCAATCAATTCGACTCAGAAAATCATAACAATTCTATACGGTATCCGGTTTCGATTATACGATGTCTAACATACTAGAAACACCATCTATGAATCATATCCGATTCTGGCAGTATCATAATTTCAAATGATAACAAAACGTAACAAAACTTACGTCCAGTTGAAGCTCTTGTCGCTAAGAACACGGTACCGTAGTCGGATTGAAAATCTAACGGACGGATCGAAATAAAGGCGCAAGGATTTTCAGAAGCCTTCCTCGTTCCTTTTCTTTGTTTTTTCGTATTTCTGAATGAAAGAACACTTATATATATCCTACTTTGCATGGCTAGAAACGTGGCATCATTTTTCATCCATATCAGGCGACGCTCGGGCGGTCATAAATTTCTGCCCGGGCGCTTGCTCGGCGCTCGGACGGTTAAAACTTACCGCCCGGGCGCGGAAGACTCTGCCCTCACGATTATTTATTGGCGCTCAGGCGGTCCAAAAATACCGCCCGGGAGCCACATCTTCTGTCCAAAGCATATTTTGTTGAACATTGGCGCTCGGGCGGTCACTTTCTACCGCTCGGGCGCCAATAGTTCTGTCCAAAACTTATACAATTCATATGCTTTGTCCAGTCTGGTCTCGGAATGGCCCAGCTATAATCACATCAATTCAAAATTAATAATCTCATATTAATAGAATCAAAATCCCGGGCATTACACAGTTGGCTAGGAAATTTGATATGAAGAACTTGGAACCAGCAAACAAGATTCTAGGGATGCAAATTCACTGAGACAAAAGTAACAGAAAGATTTGGCTTTCCCAGAAAAATTATTTGAAGAGAGTCTTGCAACGCTTCAACATGCAAGATAGTAAGCCAATATCGACCCCTCTTCCTGTTAACTTCAAGTTATCCTCCGAGATGTGTCCTAACAGTGAAGCAGAGAGGATGGAGATATCTCGAGGACTATATGCATCAGCAGTGGGAAGTTTGATGTTCACCAAGATCTGTACAAGATCTGACATTGCTCAAGCAGTGGGAGCAGTTAGTCGGTATATGGCGAATCCTAGAAGAGAGCATTGGAGCACTGTTAAGAGGATCCTTAAATACATTAAGGGTACCTCGAATGCTGTATTATGTTATGGAGGATCAGATTTTACACTCAGAGGCTATGTCGATTCAGATTATGCAGGTGATCCTGATAAAAGGAAATCTACTACTGGTTATGTGTTTACACTTGCGAGGGGAGCTGTAAGCTGGGTTTCAAAACTGCAGACAGTTGTGGCGTTATCTACAACAGAGGCGGAATATATGGCAGCTACTCAAGTTTGCAAGGAGGCAATATGGATTAAAAGGTTATTGGAGGAGATAAGACACAAACAAGAGAATGTTCCTTTGTTTTGTGACAGTCAGAGTGCCTTGCACATCGCAAAGAATCTAGCCTTTCATTCCAGGACGAAACACATTGGAGTTCAATTTCACTTTGTACGGGAAGTAGTAGAAGAATGAAGCGTGGATATGCAGAAGATCCATACGAAAGATAACATAGCTGATTTTCTGACCAAGCCAGTGAACACTGATAAGTTTGAGTGATGTAGATCCTCAAGTGGCCTAGCGGAAACGTAAGTAGCAAGGAATGACAAGATTGAAAGGATGTGTGGAGATGTGTTTGATTCTCAATCAAATCTCCAAGTGGGAGAAATGTCGACGATGAAGTTAATAGGTGGGGCCAAAGTTGGCAAATTTGAATTGCCTACTTTGAGAAGAAGAAAAAACGTGCTGCAGGAAATTTCGTGGAAATATGAATATTCAAAAATTTGTACAAATAATTAGAATTTTTTTTTACGAAATTAAAAAAACAACATTTAAAAAAAAATTAGCGACTGAATATTTCAGAAACCATCACTAATTAGCGACGGATGTTGACTAAACTGTCGCTAACTAGCAACGATTTATGCAAAATCGTCGTTCGTTATATTCTGTTACTAATTAGCGACGGTTTCTTCAAAAATCGTTGCTAATTAGCGACGGTTTTTTGTCATACTCTGTCGTTAAATTGGCAACGGTTTAAATCAAAAACTGTCGTTAATTAGCGGCAATTTATCTTTTCAAAATTGTCGCTAATTAGCGACGACTTTTCAAAAATCGTCGCAATATGATAATGACGGTCTCTTTAGAGACGGTTTTAAATTCCGTCGCTAATTAGAATTTTTTTTAATAGTGTTTTTATTTAATTATTCTTTATAAAGTTTAATATACAAAAAATAATCCACGATTCTTTGCCAAAACAATCATCGTTTGCAAATGACATCATCGTTTGCAAATGACAAAACATTAATTAATTTCACGGTGTATACTCGTTTACGATTTGAAAAAAAAAATTATCATAGAAGATGACGGCGGCGGCTGTGGCTTTCCTCATCCTCTTTCCTTCATACCCAATTTACGTAATACTTTGTAAAATTGCAGTAAATAAAATTTTCCAGAATTAAATTCAGTTTAAATTACAAAACTAATTTGGTATGTTCGAGCTGAAATATGCTAATTCAAACTTTAAAATTTGAGTTGAAATCGAACTGAAACTCTAATTTGAGTTCGAGCTCATATATATCTAATTCAAACTTCAAATTTTTTTAATGCTATGTTAAATTTGTTCGTTTACACTCGTGCCACAACATATATTCAAGGTTGTTTCTTATTTGGAGGCAAAAGAATCATACGAATCGGGCTAAATTCTACGATACGAGTTACAAAGTACATTTGAAATAATAAAACTATCGTAAATGTATTTTTGAAAGATTTTTCAAAATAAAATGCAATGATAGTTTGTTATTTCAAATGCATTTTGTAATCCAATTTTAACCCTCAGTGTAAATATAGAATTTTCCAACAAAAAAACTTTTTTATTCTATAAATTTATTATATAGTAGTGTAGTTTGACAAATATAAAAACATATTATCTGATTCATAAAAATTTTTTGATATTAATGATAATGATTTATTTTCAGAGTTGATATTCTTGAAGTTTTCATTATCAAGAGAAACAAATTCGAGCAAATTGATGTGGTGAATTATTTGCAAAAAATGGATAGATATTTTCTAAATAGTCACATTGTTTATTAAATCTTGTTCACTTTTGTGATTAAAGTATTAAGTGCAAAACGAAATTTCTCAAAGTTAATTCTCGTCAAAACTTTTTCTCCGATCAACCATGTCACAAGAAAAAATTGAATGGATTGATTATATTATCAATTGAGAAAGAAATACTGAACAATTGATTAATATTTTTAGCTCTAAAATTGTTAGACGAGTTTCTTAATTGATAATTTTGTACATGATTTTTTAAACGAGATTTTACATTGCTTTAATTTAAAAAACTTGTTTTGAGTCTAAAAGAATATGAAAACAAATTACAGTTTAAGGACCTCTTTCGAATTCAAACTCAAACCCAAAAATTGTTAAGATCGTTCTACTGTATTAGTCTTTAAAGTTATGAATTACCACTCTGATCCTGCAATTAACCACAAGATATAGTATTTCGTGAATTTAATAAGTTATATTTAAAAATAATTAAAGTAATAGTAAATTTCCATTTAATTTTAGAATGCTAAAAATTATAATTAGTTTGTTACAAATAATATATCTATGCTTAAATGCAATAGAAACTAGACATGGGACAGATTTAGGCCAAATTACAAAAATAAAAAATAAAAAAAAAAATCGTGATTAGCACATGTGCGAAAAATATTACGATAAAAGTAAATATTCGAACGCAGCGATAAATAATAAACACTACTCTAGATTTGTGTCAAATTAGTTAATTTTCATCATATATCATAATAAATAATAAATAAATATAATTTAAAATATATAGTTTATTTAAAATGTTATTTAAAAACTCAGTTTAACGCAAAATGGTCATATTAATTATTTTAAATAAAACATGTTATTATAAAATTAAAATTTATTATATGCATCTATCATGTATGCTTTGTTAGTTAATTACTTAATTACATTAAGTTAACCGCCTCTTTACACATTTTTTTCATGTCAATTTGGCACACATCAATTTAATCTACCAATTTAATTTAATTTTTAAAGTTACGTATACCAAACTGAACATTTATATATGATATTTAATGCATCTTAATTCAAATTTTCTTAACAATCCACGCTTTATTTATGCTTTTATCCCTATTTTTAATAGATTTAACGGGGCTTGAAGAAGCAAATGATCAAATAAAAGAGTTGTTCTCATTCGAACGTTGAAGATGTTTTATAAAAAGGCTTCATTATATGTTCATAAAATTCATTTTTCTTTTGTGAAATTAAATCACTCGCATTTTTTAGTTTATAATACTGAAAGTCTACAAAAAATTAACATATTATATGCTCATAAAATTCATTTTTCTTTTGTGAAATTAAATCACTCGCATCTTTTAGTTTATAATACTGAAAGTCTACAAAAAAATTAACACATTATATGTTCATAAAATTAATTTTTCTTTTGTGAAATTAAATCACTCGCATCTTTTAGCTTATCATACTGAAAGTCTACAAAAAATTAACACACGCTCATTATATTTACCCACCGAAAGTGTGAAGTGTTTGTATTATATTGAAAGTGTCTTTCTCAGAATCAAAATTCACTAATTGTTGAGTTGTAATACGCAAAGTTTTAGTAGGCAATGGTAACTCCTACTAGAATGAGTTTGTACAAATGTGTATTGAACAAATTTTTTAGTGACACCTTCTAGAAAAAGAAAATGAGATACGTAGAAGAGTTTTGTCTTTTGAACTTCCAGAAACAAATATTGTGTTATTTTACTTTCTATTGTATTTAAGTTTCATCAAGTTTTCTGGACTATTTCCCCAATTTTAAGTAGTCTGTTGCAGTTTCCAAATCAGCTCCTTAAAAGATTTAAAGCACATATTTCGAAAGCAGAAGAAAGAAAAATTTGAGAGTTTTCATTTAATCCTCTTTCTAAACACTTCACTGATATTAACAAAAATTGGTACAAAACATTTAATATGTGGTACTAATATATGATATTTCAGTATAAACTCTTTCAGATCAAGTCTTAATATATGATATTTGAGCACACAAACAAGTGTGGTAAATATTGATTTTAATATAGTTGTTCCAATTTTATATTCTATTTTATCTTTTGTACCAGATGTAAAATAACTTTATTCTACAATATCATATATATATTTCATATATGAAAGTTTCGTTTCCACAGTGTATAAAAAAAATACGATTAAGTGTTACGTGTATCAGATTGTAGGTGTTGTCTGTAGGTGTTGTAACACTCACGACAACATGCAGCGGAAATTTTAGTTTAACACATTAACACATAACTTAATTGAAAAACAATATGCGAGACAAGATGTAAATTATGCACAAGTACCAAGTACTTGTGCGATGCCTCAGGGCAAAACAATTCACTAGAAAAACTTGTAAGTTTACAAAAACCGATACTAGTGAAAGACTAAAACAACTCTCTCATATAGGCGAGTGACAAATTGCATCCTATACTTCTAACAAACCGTATAACCAAAAACTCAAAGGATGCATCAACTGAGAAGTGAAAAATCTTCAGAAATCAGCACACTAATCAAAACAGTGATTAGGTGTTGTCTTCAAATGTTGTCAGCACTTCACAGCGACACAATAACGATGGCACGAGATATCTTTGAACTCAGAAATTCTTCCTAGCAGCTTCGTCTCTCGCACGCCGAAAATATTAAATCTCATCTCTATATATATCATCTCTTCGCAAACCCTATTAAGCATAGAAAAAGAGTTTATTAGGAAACAAACTCTTTTAAACAAGGATATCACATCTTAGAGATATTTTCACTTCTAAAAGATATCATGTATCATATCAATCCTAGATTTATATCATATATTAAATCTTATATCTAGAAAGGCAAAATACTAGAGATATTCAAATAAGGAAAGAATATCAAGGAATAAATTCCTTTCAATCTCCCCCTTTTTGCCTTTCTGAACAAAACAAATCAAAGATGGTTATATGGCTCAACTCCCCCTGAGTTAACACGCTCAACTCCCCCTGAGTTAGCAACCCAGTCTTTCAGCCAACTTCTGTTGACTCCCCCTGAAAACAAGCGTGGTTAAAAACAGATGTTGTGTGACAGATGTTGCAAAATTCAATGTATAACATTCAAATCAAATCAGGGCAGATCATAAAACATTTCGAACAACTATTATCATCACTCATTACTGCCATCATCATCATCTGCTACAGTATCCACATCCTCATCAGCAACATCAGCCTCATTAGCAACATCCTCATCATCAGAGTCAATGTCAACATCATCTGCCTTGTTTACACCACTGGGACCAGCAGCATCAGCATCCACTCCCCCTTTTTGTCCAGAATGGAGACTCACAGCAAGTAAAAGCTCATAAGCTGCCACTTGGTTTTCATAATGATCGATGGTCTTTTGAGCATTGTCAATCTGTTGGCGAGCAAATGACATTTGTTGTCGACCATAGGTGATTTGATCACGAATGTATGAGATAGCGAGTGTAACATAACCAGCAGGAGGTGCAGGTGGCAGGTTAGTCAAATCAGGCATAGAATCAGATGTTGTTTCAGCAGTGTGGCCAACATCGGCAGCAACACTCAAATCCACCCAAGGTAAATCGAATTTTCTGGTGCCTTTCAAGTAAGCTGGTGAAATCTTCAGGGAATCACCAACGGGGCAGAGGTCTTCATCAATGTTCGCAATGAACCCTTGAGATTCCAAGATGGCATAGATTAACGATGGGTAAGGCAGCTTAGTCTTCTTGAAGTCCCCTTCAGCATATTGCAATGTATTCTGGAATATCAGCTTCCCAAAGTTAAAGGCACGACCTGTGCCAATAGCAAACAACACAAGGGCCTGCGATCTGGTCACCGTAGATGAATTTGTTGATGGAGTCCAATTCCAGATCGAGGTCTTGTGCAAGACAGAGTAGAAGGATGTGAGTTTGGCAGCACTCATCTTCTTGGGATGGTCAGGGAACACTGTGGTCATGCCACCAGTGAGTACAGAAATGACAGCATGGATGTCAGGTATTTCTTCACTCTCCTCAACATCAGGAGTATGGTAGAATGCATTGAGCACCGAAGGTGAGAAGTTGTAGATGCGATCACGAACATAGACTCTCCCATACTTCGCCGAGTCTTCATCTGCCACACTTCTCAAGAGATTGCAGTAAAATTCCAACACAGCTCGGCGGCAGTAGGGCATCACAGTGGTGACAGTGGATAGCAGCTTTCGCTTCTTCAAGAATGCGATCAGATTATATTTCCCATACGCGTCAACATCAATGTTTTTCTCCTCAATCAGCTCTCGAGAAATAAATAGAGGCCACAATTCCAGAGCAGACTCAGAATAAAATTGGGGCGAGAACGACTTACTGAGATCATAGTCAATAGAGTCAGTGTTGTCCTTGGTGTCGGCAACATCCTCGGCAACACCTACATCAGCAGCAGCAACTTCCTCGGAAGACTCACTTTCATCAGACCCACTATCTTCCGATTCACCATCATCCTGTTCCTAAGACTCAAAATCAGATACCGAGGATGAGGAGGAATCAGTGGCAGCTCCAGGCTGATTTTGTTCAAATTCCTTCATCATTTCGGGGTCAGGTTCATCTTCATCAGGAATCGTTTTCTTGGCGGCCTTTTCATCTTTAAGTTGAGCAAGAAACTCGGCCAAAGATTGTTCATCTTCCTCAGGTTCGGCAGAGGGTTCTTTCTCAGCAACATTTTGAGGAGCAGTAGCATGGGTTTTCTTTTGAACACCAGAGGTATCCTTAGCAGCAATTGTTGGTTTGGGGCGAGCCACCAACTCAAAATCATCATCAGCAGAGTCATCTCCTGATGAGAAATCAGGATCCAAAAGATTTGAGGGAGTAGTGGTTCGAGATTTCTTGACAGGAACGAAGTCAGGATCAAACCCTGCTTGTCTCTTAGATCTTCGCGGCATAGGTGCAGGGGGAAATACCTTGTTCAGGGCTTCAAAATCTGGTGGATTCTCAACATCGATTTCATTCCCAGTTTCACCCGGGGCGATAATTTCCAAAGGAGTCGGTTGTTCGGGTACAACCACAATTTCCATACCCGCAACACCGATTTCGGCTGTGGGTGTTGTGTCAGGTGATTTGTCGCCCATGCTAGCAGCCATTTCACTCCTGATATCTTGAGGGTCGAATCCAGCCATCTGAAAATCAAGAAAGAACGCAGTAGAAAACTTTGAAATGCACAATAGATTACTGTGGGCCGAGAGAAATTGCGCAGAGAGGATGAACAGTGAGGGCAGAAGATATTTTAGAATGGGAGGGAAACAATAATTAATTAAATCAATCAACACCCATTCTTATATGGTTAACCACTATCCTCCAACGGTAACATCCTATTGAGCCGAAACTTCAGCACCTTTCCAAACCAGTTTTTACACAACGGTAACTTTCTGAAACAGTGCAATCATGACAAAAAAATCAGACAGTATTAAACGCCACGTCAAATTAACCCCACAAACAGTTAGAGATCAAAAAAATTCAAAATTAGGTGGATTAGGGTTTTCTTCGTATTTCATGAATTAAAAACTGATAGCCCACTGGTTGTGATAAATTCACAAAAACATCAGAAAGAATGTCTTAAATTTATGCCTAAAATATGATTAAAAATAGATGCACAGGCATGTGATCAAACTGTGATCAGTCTGTACTTGGGTGTTGGCAACACTGACTGGCAACACTCCCAAATTGTACTCAAACTTCCTAGAACATTTTGAATTCAGACATGGTAGCTCCTACTCTAGAAGAACGGTCTTCATGGGACTCTTCTAGGTAGCTTTTTCCAACTGTATTTTGACTTAGAAGTGATGGCTCCCACTCTAGAAGAACGGTCTTCATTGGACTCTTCTAGGTAGCCTTTTTCATTTTCTTCTACACAATTTTTTATGTTCTAATTTTCTCCTCTTTTCTATTTTTCACCAGTCTGCTCAACAATTTTTCCAAGTCATTTTTCATATTGAACAAGATCATGTGTCACACGAACATTCTCAACTACTTAATGACTTAGATTGAGCATAAACCACACTTCAGAAAATTATGAAAGGAATTTTGATTCACAACAGAGAGTACACCATTCAGTATCCTTCACTTGTACAGGCTTCACACAAAACAGGATGAATGCAATATGTCTAGCACCCTAAATAACATGCACATGCATGCTGAGTGTTGTCCACGAGTGTTGTCACACCCAGGCCAACATCCGTGAGTGATTATTGTGCACACAAACTGAGAGACTTCCTAAGATTGGAAAATCTCTCAAAATCCAATGGTTTTGTAAAAATATCAGCCAGTTGATTTTTAGTTCCAACAAATTCCATACGAATCATACCCTTCTCAACTAAATCTCGAATAAAATGATGTCTTATGTCTATGTGTTTTGTTCGAGAGTGTTGAACTGGATTTTTTGAAATGTCAATTGCACTTGAGTTGTCACAGTAAACAATTAAGGTGTCACTAAGGAATCCATAATCTTTAATCATTTGATTCATCCACAAAAGTTGTGAGCAACAACTAGCAGCAGCAACATATTCAGATTCAGCAGTGGACAAAGACACACAATTTTGTTTTCTACTATACCATGACACGAAGTTGTTACCAAGATAAAAACATCCACCTGTGGTGCTTTTCCTATCATCTAGGTTTCCAGCCCAGTCAGCATCACTAAAGCCCACTAAATTGGTGTTTGTTTCTTTGGTATACCATAGACCTAAGTCAACTGTCCCAGCAGTATATCTCAAAATTCTTTTGACAGCTTTTAAATGAGTGACTTTCGGATCAGCTTGGTATCTAGCACATAAACAGACACTAAACATGATATCAAGACGACTAGCACTTAAGTAAAGAAGACTGCCTATGATGCTGCGATACTGGGTGTTGTCAACACCTGCGGCAACATCGTCTTTGGACAATTTTTCAGTCGAACCCATTGGAGTTTTCATGTGTTTAGTGTTCTCAGCAGAAAATTTCTTCACCAAATTCTTAGCATACTTGGATTGACACAGAAAGATACCATCATGCATTTGTTTGATTTGCAATCCAAGAAAGAAACTTAGTTCTCCTACCATGCTCATTTCAAATGTGGTAGACATGCATTTCACAAAATCATCAACATGCTTTTGAGAAGAGGCACCAAAAATGATGTCATCCACATAAATTTGACACACAAGAATATCATGCTTTGACTTTTAATAAAAAAGGTTTTGTCAACCTCACCTCGTTTGAAGCCTAAGTCAAGCAGATATTCAGTAAGCCTACCATACCATGCTCGTGGAGCTTGTTTCAGACCATACAATGCCTTTTTCAACTTGTAGACGTGGTCCGGATGATGAGGATCTTCAAATCCCTTAGGTTGGCTTACATAAGCTTCCTCATTCAAAATGCCATTCAAGAAAGCACTTTTTACATCCATTTGGTACAGTTTTATGCCCATGTAGCAAGCAATGGCAAGTAAAAGGCGGACTGATTCAATTCGGGCAACAGGGGCAAATGTCTCATCAAAATCAATCCCTTCAATTTGTGTATACCCTTGAGCAACTAATCTGGCTTTATTTCTCACAACAATTCCAGATTCATCAGTTTTGTTCTTAAAAATCCACTTGGTTCCAATAACATTAACATTATCAGGTCTACGAACCAAATCCCACACATCATTCCTAACAAATTGTTCAAGTTCTTCATGCATCGCATTGACCCAAAATTCATCTTTTAAGGCTTCGCTGATATTTTTAGGTTCAATGAGAGAAACAAAACAAGAATGACTTACCAGAGAGTACACGGAAGTCATGCATACTAGTCCGATCATTTTTCGATAATCTACTTTCTCCTTTCTTCTAGTTTGCATTCCTCCAAAGGCTTCTCCAATGATCTGAGATGATGGATGATTTTTCTGGATCTTACTAGGAATGTCAGTTCCTTCATTGGTTACATCATCATCATCTGAAGCATTCTCTCCTGGTTCATCATGTGATTCTGCCAGTGCAGGTGTTGTTGCAGGTGTTACAACACCGGGTACAACATCCGTGTTAGGCAGTGACTCAACTTTGTCCAGTAGCCCATCAACATCATCCTCAATTGTTTTTCCTGTTAGATCTGCAAGATCATCAAAAACAACGTTAATAGATTCCATAGTCGTTTTTGTTCTAAGATTGTACATACAATATGCACGACTATTGGATGAATAGCCAAGGAATAAACACTTGTCACTTTTTGAATCAAACTTTGCAAGATGGTCACGGTCATTTAAAACATAGCATACGCATCCAAACACATGAAAGTACTTTAGGTTTGGCCTCTTTCCCATGATGATTTCATAGGAAGTCATAGTAGAACCACTCCTTAGGTACACACGATTTGAAATATGACATGCTGTGTTTAGGGCCTCGGCCCAAAATCTTTTTGAAATGTTCTTTGAGCTCAACATGACCCTAGCCATTTCTTGCAATGTCCTATTCTTCCTTTCGGCTATTCCATTTTGTTGAGGAGTCTTAGGGGCAGAAAATTCATGAGTTATCCCCTTCTTTTCACAGAATGATGTAAAGTGTGAATTTTCAAATTCTTTGCCATGATCGGTCCTTATCTTACCAACCCTCAGATTGTGTAGATTAGTAATCTTAGCATGTAATTTCTTGAAAACATCAAATGTATCGGATTTTTCTCTAAGAAATCTTACCCAAGTAAAGCGAGAGAAATCATCCACACAAACACATGAATACTTCTTACCTCCAAGACTTTCCACTTCCATTGGACCCATAAGATCCATGTGCAACAGTTCAAGACACCGTGTTGTCCCAAAGTGTTGCAACACTTGATGAGGAACACGTGTCTGCTTACCCTTTTGACATGCACCACAAACATACGGAATTCCAGAGGATAAATTAGGCATACCTCTCACAGCATCATACTTACCAAGATTCTTTAATGTCTTGAAGTTTGCATGTCCCAGTTTTTGATGCCACAAGTTTAATTCGCTCACCTTTGAATGATTGCATACTAAGTCTTCTCCAAGTTGGTAGCAATTATCAGCAGACCTTATACCTGTCAAAATACGAGTATTAGAATTATCAAACACTTCACAATTGTCTTTATCAAACTTTACATGCAAACCGTCATCACAAAGTTGGCTTATGCTTATTAAGTTTGAGTTAAGCCCTTCGACATAAAGCACATTGTGCAGATTGGGCAGTCCATCAACATTCAAGGTTCCTTTGCCAGCAATTCTTCCTTTAGCACCACCACCATACGTCACATGACCACTCCTAAGCTCAACAAAGTCAATCAAATGGTCTTTAGAACATGTCATGTGGCGTGAGCAGCCACTATCAAAGTACCAAATTCCTGCAATGTTAGTCTTTAATGAAGTATAAATAACAGAACATTTAATATTGGCCTTGGGTACCCAAACTTTTTTTACCGATAGCTTCCTGTTGGCAGTGTTGCACCGAGTGTTGTACAACACCTGTGGCAACACCTGTTTAGATTCCCATTTTTTGTAGTCATCTCTAAGTTTAAAACAGTAGGGTTTGATGTGACCAGGTCTAAAACAGTAGTGACAGATGAAGTGACGTTTCCTAGTCTTGGACTTCTTGGTAGACAATTGCCTCTTCGATGGAGCACCTTTACCAGTGTGTGGAACATTCGAAGTTTCAGCCTTTTCCTTGACAAAGACAGTTGGTTTTCTTTCAGTATTGGATGATTCTCCAATTTCAAACAAGCTATTCGAATAACCAAGTCCAGCTTTGTCATTCTTTCCATTCATCAGAAGTGAATCAAGTTTAGATGTACTTGAATTAAGTTTGGCAAATATTTGAGATGATTTTTCAAGCTCCTCCTTGACTTTGCATAGCTCCAGATCTTTCTTGCTCAAGATTACTTCAAGTCGTGATACTTGAGATTTCAACTCAGTGTTTTCTTTGGATAGAATTGAATTCACTTTATTTCGTTTGATCCAGTCTTCGTACAATTCTTCATACATTGTCTGCACACTTTCCAGAGTGATCTCATCATCATCTACCTCCTGATTTTCAGACTGACTTGATTCATTAAGGGTTGTAGAATTGAGACATACAGGATTCGAAGAGGTGTTGCGACCAGGTATTGCAACACCTGTGGCAACACCCAAAGGATTGATTTGCATTGAGCGTTTCTCCTTGATCACAGTAGATAATGATGTGTGATTTTCAGATTCATTTGATCCTTGATCATCTTCAGATTCTTCATCACTCAGGGTGACAGTCATGCCTTTGTTTTTCCTAAGACGATTGGCACACTCATTGGCATAGTGTCCGTATCCCGAACACTCTCTACATTGCACTGAGTCCAGGTTTCTGACATTAGATTGAATTTGCACTTCGGTCTTTGGTCGAAACTGTCCTTTCATAGGAGTAAACTTCTGTGATTTTGCAAATGTGGAGTTATTGGGCAGCTCAGACTTTTGTCCAATTTTCTTCTTTTCTCTCATAGTCTTCAAATAGTCACCAAATTTCTTAGTAAAAAGAGAGATAGATTCTTCACCTAAATCAGATTTATCCACCTCTTTAGATAGTTGAAGAATTTCTTCATATGATTCGGTTGAGGCTTCAAAGGCTATTGTCTTCCCTTTATCCTTTTTCTGCAGATCAAGATTCATTTCAAAAATTCTTAGGAAACTCATGAGTTCATCCAGATTGATGTTTGAAGTGTCTTTAGATTCCTCAATGGCACAGACTTTGACATTGAATCTCTCAGGAAGAGATCTTAGGACCTTGTTCACCAATCTTTCATTTGGTATGGGATCTCCTAGGCCATGTGATTCATTTGAGAGTTGTCTTAGCCGGCAGTCATACTCAAGGATAGACTCCTTGTCCTCCATTCTCAAACTTTCGAACTTTGCTGTCACCATCCTTAGCCTAGTTTTACGCACACTCGCAGATCCTTCACAGTGCTTCTGGAGTATCTCCCAGGCATCTCTGGCGCATACACAAGTGGTGATTAAATTAAACATCCTTGTGTCAACGGATGAAAATATAGCATTGAGAGCCTTGGAATTATAGTTTGAAGATTGCACTTCATCCACAGTCCATGTACTTTCAGGTTTAAGTCGTGTGTCTCCATCAGCATCCGCTAGTTTTGGTGGACTCCAACCGTCAAGTACACGTTGCCAAGCTCTTTCATCAATGGATTTAATGAAGACCCTCATCTTTACTTTCCACAATGCATAGTTCGATCCATCCAACACGGGTGGCCTAAAGACAGTATTTGATGAAGCTTCCATAAGAATTTTTTTTTTTTTTCACCTGGAAACAAAACAAAAAAAAAACAGAATCTCACTTAGTAATATCAAGCGTAGGCTCTGATACCAATTGAAAGTTTCGTTTCCACAGTGTATAAAAAAAATACGATTAAGTGTTACGTGTATCAGATTGTAGGTGTTGTCTGTAGGTGTTGTAACACTCTCAACAACATGCAGCGGAAATTTTAGTTTAACACATTAACACATAACTTAATTGAAAAACAATATGCGAGACAAGATGTAAATTATGCACAAGTACCAAGTACTTGTGCGATGCCTCAGGACAAAACAATTCACTAGAAAAACTTGTAAGTTTACAAAAACCGATACTAGTGAAAGACTAAAACAACTCCCTCATATAGGCGAGTGACAAATTGCATCCTATACTTCTAACAAACCGTATAACCAAAAACTCAAAGGATGCATCAACTGAGAAGTGAAAAATCTTCAGAAATCAGCACACTAATCAAAACAGTGATTAGGTGTTGTCTTCAAATGTTGTCAGCACTTCACAGCGACACAATAACGATGGCACGAGATATCTTTGAACTCAGAAATTCTTCCTAGCAGCTTCGTCTCTCGCACGCCGAAAATATTAAATCTCATCTCTATATATATCATCTCTTCGCAAACCCTATTAAGCATAGAAAAAGAGTTTATTAGGAAACAAACTCTTTTAAACAAGGATATCACATCTTAGAGATATTTTCACTTCTAAAAGATATCATGTATCATATCAATCATAGATTTATATCATATATTAAATCTTATATCTAGAAAGGCAAAATACTAGAGATATTCAAATAAGGAAAGAATATCAAGGAATAAATTCCTTTCAATATATTTCAATGTTTTGTACCGAATTTCATTAGAAAAAATAATTGTTGGCCCAATGAGTGTATAAACATTTTTTTATGTGAGTCGGGAATTGCTGAGAAAATTTCAATCTAACAAATGAACATATATTTAACTAAGTTGTTGGAAATTTAAAAGTGAGTCTCATATTAATTAGTTTATATCTCAACAATTTTCATGTAAAAAGCCATATAAAAATAAAATTATTATTTTTCCTTTAAAAATATAAAAACAACCCAAAGAAATATTTTTTAAAAAAATTAAACTTGCTGTAAAAAATAGTAAATATCATGTGAGACGGTTTCACATATCTTTATTCATGAGACACGTCAACTATACTCATATTTACAATAAAATAATAATATTTTTTATATAAAAATAATATTTTTTTATGGGTGACCTATATAAAAGATTTGTATAATAAATAAAAAATAATATTTTCTTATAGGTGACCTATATAGAAGATTTGTATAATAAAATTGAGTCATGATATCGTCTCATAAGAGTTTTCGTGAAAAATAAAATAAAATTATATGTTACTATTTTTTTTAAAATTTTAAAATGGATAAATATCATATGTTCATAATATTCCATATTCACCTATCTGGTTCTTATCAGCGCCTCTATCTAATATAAATACACTCAGCTTCTCCACTCATACGAAATCATCCAAGATCCAAGAAAATCTCTTCGAGAAACGTTCAATTAGCTGGAATCAACCCGCAAAAGCCATGTGCTGCTGCAATTCAAGCATGTTACACCTCCCAAAGGCCGACCCACTTCGATTCTCCTTCCTCCTCTTTCCGCCGCGCACCGTTTCCTTCCGCAGCGGACTGATCAGATCCGCCGTGACCGTCGCCAATTCGAGGCCAACGTCGAGCTTCTACGAACTGCTGGGAATACCCGAATCGGGTTCTTTATTAGAGATCAAACAAGCCTACAAGCAGCTGGCGAGGAAGTACCACCCAGATGTGTCGCCGCCGGGCCGGGCTGAAGAGTATACCGAGAGGTTCATTCGGGTTCAGGAGGCCTATGAGACGCTTTCAGATCCTAAAAGTAAGGAATTATACGATCGCGAATTGTCTATGGGGATTCATCTCGCGTTTTCTGCTCGCCGGCGTGGCAGATTTGACGAGGTTTGACTAAATTTTGCTTAAATTTCTTTACCTTGGAGTAGTAATTTGATTTTATCCTTGAATTGAATATCCAAGTTTGAATTCTGTCTAAATCAGAATCAGGAAATTGATACATGGTTTCGTATAATATGTAGAGATTTTCAGGTTGAAAGTGGTGGTAGATGGTTAGGCTGACTCGTTCCATTATTACTGGAAACCATGGTCAGTTCAAGAAAAATAAAAATCAAAGTTTTTTTTTAGATGAAGTAATCTTGAGAAGGACCATATTGATGAACCATCAGCTATAACCATTTAATTTTACTTATAGTTTTCTAAAATATGAATTTTCGAGTCAATCCCTGGGTTTTGCAATAGTAAAGTTCTTCTGGCACCGACAATCTGATGGATTTTTTCATGTTTTCGAGTTTGTCCGAATATTTGTTTGTGTTCAAAGGCACTGGTTCTTTGTTTCAGCAAATTAATTGGTTACATTCCACTTCAACGATTGTTCGTCTCCGGTTGTGAACAGATGATATAGAAGGATTGGAGATGGGGATTTTTCGAATGGGAACTTGGGCCTATGAATTTGACTAGAAAAATCCCCCTAACAATTCATAGGCAGATGTAGGATAAGAAAGCAAAGATTTTTCTTGAACAAGATTCAAGAAGTCCTTCAACTTAAAATTCGAGATCGAATTAACCTATGAGTATCTCAAGTACTTGGACAATTTGACAACGTTCTTGTTTGTTAACATCCCAAAAGAAGAATCAATGAATTTTTCCAATTTAGCCAGTTGGAATTTGGATTGGAGACCAAAATCTTATAAATACGAACTTATCAATCTGATTTCCTGTCTGAGCTGTAATCTCTGATGTGTCCCTTTCAGATTTGGCAAATATATATGTTTGGTTAACAACTTTAGAAATATTGAATTTTCAAACTGCTATAATTAAGGTCGCCTACTTCACGACTTTTGGTTGCGTTCCAGTGCTCAGTTTTATTCCCTTCTAGAACACCTGAAAAGTAAAAATAAAATAAAAAAATACCCTTCCATTTCATTTCAAGTAAATTTCCTTTTTGCGATATGCTGCTCTTTGGCTTACACTTTTTCCCCTTGGCTAACGCTGCCGCTTTTGCATGATCAGCAAATGGAACAGAAAATGGAGTGGAAGAGCAATTGGGAGTCTCAGCTATCGGGACTCAAGAGAAGAAGCATGCACAAACATTCAGAAGATAATGCGTCGTGGGGAGCACGAATGCGCAGAGAAAGAAATCAAGCTTCGTCTTGATCGTTGATCGCCCAAGCTTCGACCATAGTCTACTAGTTGGTATATAGCGCATATATTTTTCTTTCTACTTTGGTTTTCCTGACTCTTGTCTTAGAATTAGATGGCTCTGTTCGGTAGCAATTACCTAAAGAGCAGAAGCACTATATCAACTATTAACAAGTAATCTAAGGTATAGAATATTTGTATTAAATTCTATTATGTAATTATTTGCACTTTATATATATAATATTAAGCGAATTTATCGCCAATCTGAATTCTTGTAGAGTATTTCTTGATATAGTTTTAAATTCCCATGTTTTTTCCCACTTGTGCTCAATTATTTTTTGTACAAATAAATTATTTGGGGTATTTTTTTGGGAAAAGAAAAAACTTGGGGTTCTCTTATTTCTTATAGTGACCTCTTTTAGAAAATAAATAAATAAATCTTGGACAAAAACTTGTGTGAGATGGATCTCGCGGGTGGTATTTTGTGAGACTGGTATCTTATTTGGGTCATCTATGAAAGAGTGTTACTATATATGCTAAGAGTATTATTTTTTATTGTGAATATCGGTATGATTGATCCGTCTCATATATATAAAGATTCGTGAGATCGTCGAGACATGTTCTAATCTTGGGTTATTATTATTTTATTAGAAAAAAAAAAAAGAAATTTAAAAGACTTGTTCTTATAGTGGGCTTGTATTGAGGAGAATAAGGGCCACATATTTTTAGCTTTTATTTTATTTTATTTTTTAATGAATCAACATATTTGAGGAAATGATTGTTGGAGTGGCTTTTTCAAACATAACTCGAAAATGTTCGTCCTTGAGAATTTTTACTTTAAAAATCAAAATTACATATATTTAAAAAACTTAATAAATCATTATACCTCAATTTATTTAGACACGTCGATGCCAAACGTGAATTAGATCTCCGATTCGAAAACTAATTGTAACAATCTATTCTTACAACTTAAAAAAAAAGTAAAAAAACAAAATTAAAAAAAAAATCTATTTAGACACCTAAATGTTTATCATCTAAATGTTTATCATCTTGTCTAGTTTGATTCTGATAATGATCGGTAACAATTACTAATGAATGAAATATCATAATTTTTTGAAACAAAAATATATATATTCAAGAAATTTATAAAAATGAATAGTGATTGATACGAAACCACTTGTATGATATAAAATCAAATACAAAGACAAGCACATAAAATAAAAATAAAAATAAAAAAAGACATAAAATCAAGATCAAGATATCTCGATAACATATGGTTATCCATACACCTATTTATTTATTTTGTGTGACAAGTGACCTAGTAAATAATTAGACGTAATTTTCGTGTGGAATTTCAAATGACTTTAATATTGTCGATAATAAAGGGAGGCCATGCACCTGTTGTTTTTGAAAGCTACACGGAAAGACTTCTCCATTTTTTTATTCAAGTGAACCAATTGATATCAAGTTTGTCTTCTATCTTAAACATCACTTTGGTAGTGACTCTTGAATTAATATTATACATACATTATGAGAATATAAAGTTGAATAATTTTCGGTGAGTAGTTCTCATTTCAGACGATCTCACGAATTTTTATCTGTGAAACGGGTCAACTATGCATATATTCACAATAAAAAGTAATACTTTTAGCATAAAAAGTAATACTTTTTCATGGATGACCAAAATAAGATATCTGTCTCACAAAATACGACATGTGAGACCGTCTCACACGAGTTTTTGCCTTTTCTGGTACCCAAAAAAGTATTTATTTTATCATATCGAATAAATGTGAATATACGAAACCGTCTCACGTGTCGATTTTATTAGACGGATCTTCTACCAGATACGAACCATATCAAAAGTATTAATTTTTAATTAATATATAGACAGGGTCGACCCGTCTCACGAATATAGATTCTTGAGACCGCCTAAATTTGTTTGACGAATCTTCTATCTCAATATTTATTTCTAATTTCATCTTAATCTGAAGTTTGGTATCATTAATCTTTATATGTGCCCAACATCTTCTTCTTGGTGAATAAAAACAGTTTGGCACCCCTCAAGACGAATCTTCTATCCCAAAACAGTTGGCCCACCCTTGTCTTCAAAATTGGTATAGTATCTATATTCTGAAAATAAACTGTCTCATCGTCAACATGAAATTCATGTTTCATAATTAATTCTTTTCAAAATTTAGTATAAAAATATAAACCAAATTATATTTGAAGCTTTGTATGAAATTATTTAAGCATGAATATAGTTTGAGTTGAATTCGCTCGATAATTTGGAAGAAAAATCATATGATGATATTCGACATAATTCGAAAAGCTTGTATTTTATATTCTATAACATACACAAATAAAGTTAATTTGATGATATAAGTGTCACGCCCAGAACTCGGAGACATGGCATCAGCAATGTTCTCCAAAATTTTGGAACAAACTTTGGAGAACACTAAGCATATGTAGTACCAAATTAACTCGAAATGATAATTAGAAATTCCTTTGTGCCCAAGATTTGTTGAAAAGAATATATTAGTATTGGTAATATTGTTGATGGGACAAAAAGTCTAAAAGCTTAGGGATAAGTAAAATTGACTCGGCTCTCGAACCGTTCAGACTGATAGATTATTAAGTTCAGTCTCTCATAAAACTCAAATTTTTAAGTTTCGTCCTTCAACTTCCCCGCATCAACCGCTTGGCTGGTGTTGACAAGTTCCTACAATTAGACATGTCAAAACGGGTTGGCGGGGCGGGGCGGGACGTGTAGTGACCCGTTCCAGAATCACCTACTAGTTGAGAACTAAGCATGCAATTAACCTAATAAACAATAATCAGAGATAACAGCGGAAAAAGTCGACAACTATAATTATACAACCCAATCGAAGTCTAGAATAACTCAAAATAAAATATCCAATACAACCAAATCGAAATCAAAACAATACCGATAAACTAAACCAACCAGCTACTCAACGTCCTCCTCCTGCTCCTCCTGAGCTGTCCAACCTGAGGCCTGCCCCGAGGGAATGGGGTGTCCAAGAATAAACAAAACCGAGGACGTGAGCGATAAGAACGCCCAGTACAAAAGTATGAGTATACAGACCTATATGAAATGCACATGCTATGATCATGATACCGGGGTAGTCAAGAAACAGGAATCACAAAAGAATCTCAACAATGCTCAGTCTAGAGGCGCCAAGTGGATAGTGCCGCGCGGTACACCTCTGGGTCACTGCATCCACTACAAGACAGACGTGGACCTAAAATGTCCCGGACCACCGAAGCCCTCCCGACCCGTCGGCCACTGTGTACTCTCGGTGTCCATGCGTCCACAAGACAGGGCTGAGCGGCCCCAAGATATAGCTTATCTCGAAAGAGATATAGCTCAACAGCAAAGGCTATCTCGAAGGAGATACGGCTCAATATGAAATGCAACGTGCAGTAATAAACGTGACATAATAACATGCATCATATGACATATAACAAGGCACCACATACTCATGCAACACATATATGAATGTATACTCAACCAGGATATCTCGGATAGTACTTTCGTACCTCTATCACAGTAATCCTATTCCACTGGAACCACCAGACAACAGGTCTAATCCAAGCCTATTCATCAAGTGAAAACCATCACTAAACTTATCTACCAGACTTGACTAGATAATCCTGAGATAAATACTGATAAAATTCCAAACCTTCGTCCGTCGCTAGCCCGCTGATGCCGCTAGCTCCCAACTAGAGCACAGCTCTGCTACAAGACCAGCAGCTCCCCGCTAGTGCCCAAATCTCGGAACAAGACTAGAACCTGTCAGAAACGACTGAAATGCTATGGAATTCTCTGAATTGGCGAGTCAAAATGAGGAAATCCGACCACTATTTATAGGCCATGTTCGGATCCTCCGAACACCACTTCGGAACGTCCGAACGCTACGTGTCCATTGGCTCTTGACAGCTCATGATCGGATCCTCCGATCATACACTTCGGACCGTCCGAACATGCACGTGTCCAGCTGCTCTTGACACCTCATGATCGGATCCACCGAACCCACTTCGGACCTTCCGAACTCCCACGTGTCGATCAACTCTTGACACCTAATGATCGGATCCACCGAACCCACTTCGGACCTTACGAACTCCTCGGTGCTTCCGAACCATCTTCGGTCCGTCCGATCATGACTCGGTCAAAATTACACATTAAACCTTCTTAATCACCAATACTCCGTTAATTACCCAATTTGGAATTCGGGCTACTACATTCTCCCCCCCTTAAAACGATTTCGTCCTCGAAATCTAGGCAAGAGAATGAACAAAACGAAAATAACAACATCATTACCCTCCAAATCTAAGGAACAACCCATCACTAGACGCTTAGCTAACCCCGAATGACCCATCGGAGTAGAAACAGAAAGAATGACGTCTACGATCGTCCTGGTCACCCCAACGACCTACACTCCCCTGACTACTCCCGTCACCAAAGTGGTCAGCCATTGCTACAACATAGAATAGGGAAACTAGTAAATTGGTCAACGGAAATCCCAAAACAGAAATCTATATCCCAAAATCGTATGCATGCTCTGATACCATAAATGTAGTGACCCGTTCCAGAATCACCTACTAGTTGAGAACTAAGCATGCAATTAACCTAATAAACAATAATCAGAGATAACAGCGGAAAAAGTCGACAACTATAATTATACAACCCAATCGAAGTCTAGAATAACTCAAAATAAAATATCCAATACAACCAAATCGAAATCAAAACAATACCGATAAACTAAACCAACCAGCTACTCAACGTCCTCCTCCTGCTCCTCCTGAGCTGTCCAACCTGAGGCCTGCCCCGAGGGAATGGGGTGTCCAAGAATAAACAAAACCGAGGACGTGAGCGATAAGAACGCCCAGTACAAAAGTATGAGTATACAGACCTATATGAAATGCACATGCTATGATCATGATACCGGGGTAGTCAAGAAACAGGAATCACAAAAGAATCTCAACAATGCTCAGTCTAGAGGCGCCAAGTGGATAGTGCCGCGCGGTACACCTCTGGGTCACTGCATCCACTACAAGACAGACGTGGACCTAAAATGTCCCGGACCACCGAAGCCCTCCCGACCCGTCGGCCACTGTGTACTCTCGGTGTCCATGCGTCCACAAGACAGGGCTGAGCGGCCCCAAGATATAGCTTATCTCGAAAGAGATATAGCTCAACAGCAAAGGCTATCTCGAAGGAGATACGGCTCAATATGAAATGCAACGTGCAGTAATAAACGTGACATAATAACATGCATCATATGACATATAACAAGGCACCACATACTCATGCAACACATATATGAATGTATACTCAACCAGGATATCTCGGATAGTACTTTCGTACCTCTATCACAGTAATCCTATTCCACTGGAACCACCAGACAACAGGTCTAATCCAAGCCTATTCATCAAGTGAAAACCATCACTAAACTTATCTACCAGACTTGACTAGATAATCCTGAGATAAATACTGATAAAATTCCAAACCTTCGTCCGTCGCTAGCCCGCTGATGCCGCTAGCTCCCAACTAGAGCACAGCTCTGCTACAAGACCAGCAGCTCCCCGCTAGTGCCCAAATCTCGGAACAAGACTAGAACCTGTCAGAAACGACTGAAATGCTATGGAATTCTCTGAATTGGCGAGTCAAAATGAGGAAATCCGACCACTATTTATAGGCCATGTTCGGATCCTCCGAACACCACTTCGGAACGTCCGAACGCTACGTGTCCATTGGCTCTTGACAGCTCATGATCGGATCCTCCGATCATACACTTCGGACCGTCCGAACATGCACGTGTCCAGCTGCTCTTGACACCTCATGATCGGATCCACCGAACCCACTTCGGACCTTCCGAACTCCCACGTGTCGATCAACTCTTGACACCTAATGATCGGATCCACCGAACCCACTTCGGACCTTACGAACTCCTCGGTGCTTCCGAACCATCTTCGGTCCGTCCGATCATGACTCGGTCAAAATTACACATTAAACCTTCTTAATCACCAATACTCCGTTAATTACCCAATTTGGAATTCGGGCTACTACAGGACGGGTCTCTAAATGGTCAACTCAGCCCAACCCAACCCACCTTGGGCCGCGGGTTGGGCGGGCCGGCCCGCTTATTTTCTTTAAAAAAAAATTCTAAAGAGTATCGCAGTAAACATAGAAGAAAAATATATTTCAGTCAAATAGTTTCATAAAATACTTAAAAACATTGAAATAAGAAATTAAGAAAGCATACAACATAATCCATAAAAAGTAAAGTGTTTAAATCAAACATGAAGATTGAGACATGAAGAGAACATAAAGTCGAGAAAAGAGACGGTTGTAAATTTTAAAAAATATTATGTATTCAACAATACACATAATTAGCAAACCTCCGTCGGGTCCACAAAATTTCACTCCAACTCGTCGGATTTCAAACGAAACTGCTCTTGGGTTCACAAACAACTGCTATGCTTAATAATTATTTTAAGATTCATGAATAAAATTTACAGGAATTTCTTCCCTTTTGTTTTCTTTATGTATATTTGTAAATTTCTCTCTTTTTATTTTTTTTATGTATATTTGTTATAAGAGTAAATTATCAATATATTTGTTCTAAGACATGGGAGAGCATGAAACTTATTCCAATTTTTATATAAAAATTAAAAATATAAAATTTTATCTTAATGGTCTGTCCCGTTTGGGCCCGACCCGTCTTGACCCACAACTCAAACGAGCTCAACCCATTTGGCCCACCTCCAAACGAGCTGCTATTTTATCAACCCAACCCGTTCAATTTTTATGGTGGGCTGGGCCGGCCCGACGGGCCTAACCTATTTTGACAAGTCTACCTACAATACGATTTACCAGATTTTTATTTGTAATACGGATCAACCAGGTCCTTATTTACAATAAAAAGTAATACTTTTGACATAAAAATGATATTTTTCATGAGTGACTCAAATAAAATCTTCGTTTCACAAAATTGATCAGTGAAACTGTCTCACATGAATTTTTGTGATACTTTAATTCAAATTTGGCAAAAGTTTTTTATTTGTATGATTATTAAAAATACACTAAATTTTCTTTTAACCATGGTTGAGAGAGCATGTTTATTAATTATAAGTTAACCATGGTTGATAATACACAACATAAAAAAATCAACACTCAATTTAGGTAATATTTACAATAGTTTATTTTAAATAATTTTCAGCTTCTACTTACAATTTTCAAACATTTCATTATCTAGAAGTTTGAAAACTAAATAAAATCTTGCATATGTACCTTAATAGTAGGGATGTCAATGGTTCCGGGTTTTACCCAGATCCTCAATGGACCCGCGTGTATGGGCTGGGTTTGGGCATAATAAATGGGTCATGACGTGGGTCTCGGATCCAATTTTTCAGACAAGTCTGGATATAAGACGGATCATGGGTTCTATAATACTCACCTCATACACGCCTCATATATGTAGATATAAATATTCTAGGGTTTTGGTTTTATTAATTTTCATTTTTTTAGTAGCTCACCTCAACCATAACGATGTTAGATATTACCATGTCAACTGTTGTATTTGAATCTGTTTTTAACAATAATGGAAGAATAGTTGATCTTCATCTTAGTAGACTTAAATATTATCTACTTGCTGATTTTATATTAATCTGTTTAAATTATGTTATGACTTATTTTTGGGGACATCAAGATTTTTTTGGAGAGCTAGTAACTCTTTTTTTATGTCGTGAAAATACTTTGTTTGTAATTATTAAGTGTGGTCGAAAACATGAATTAATTTTCCACAATTTTGTATTTAGAGGCTTTTTCATAATTTAGTCATGTGAAGAGAAATATTACTTTTTTTATTTTAAAAAAGTTCGGGTCTCACGGGTCTACCCGACCCCATTTCGTATTCGAGGTGGGGTGGGTCCGAAGAATTTTAACCAGGGTGGGACGGGTAATGGGTCAAAGTTTTTTTCATGGAGAAGGTCTTTGGTTTAGTCAAACACACCTCATATCCGCCCCATTGACATCTCTACTTAATAGATAATCAAATGACTCAAGAGCATGTGATCTTGAGTTCAAATTCCACTTGTCTAGTGTAGGGTTAGTTCGATTATGGGTGTGGGGGCAGTGCCCACACCCCATATGAGTGGTTGAGATTCCACCTCATGGGGAAAAAAAAAATTAAAAAAAAATAAAATTAGGCCAGAAAAAATTCTGGCCCTTGGATGTACCTCTGCAGGCAGTGCCTGCAGGGGTAGGATGAAATAATCCCTAGTGTAGATATATATATATATATATATATATATATATATATATATATATATATATATATATATATATATATATATGAGCAATGATATCTTGCACACCACTTTCCTACACATCTGTGGACGTCTGTCTACGTGGCACGCCCACAACCACACAAAATTTTTTGTTTTGTTTTTTAAAAAAATTGCTGACCAATCATGCACCGTCACGTAGGCGTTGCACATGATACTCTGCACACCTCAGGGTAACAAATTCGTATATATATATATATATATATATATATATATATATATATATATATATATAAAATAGAGTTTACAATTTACTTTTGAAATTGAATAAAAGACTAAAACATTTATTTATATGAATAAAAATAAAAAATATAATATTTTGCTAAAGAGCAAATGTATAACAGATTATGATATTCAATTGCATAACCTAAAAAGATCAAATTAATGGAATACAACTATCAAAATTAATCATAATTTAAAGAAAGAGAAAGAGAACGTCTGCACGGCTCCCAAGTCCGAAGGGTTTTTTATTTATTAATAACTTAAAAATTAAAAAAAATTAAAAGTAATGCAAGTGGTGGCATGCAAAACGCCGCCATCAATGTCGTACTAACTACTAAGCAGCTTTTATTTTTTTGAGTGAGTCTCGTTTAAAACCGATGAATTCTATTCATATTTACAATAAAAAATAATACTCTTAGTATAAAAAATAATATTTTTCTATGGACGACCCAAGTAAGATATTCGTCTCACAAATACGATCCGTGAGACCGTCTCACACAAGTTTTTGTGTTATTTTTTTCTTTTTTTTTCCTTTTTGTTTTTTATTTACTTTTTAATTAATAAAATAGGATTTGAAGTCACGTATCAAACATGTTGAGTTAACTAACATATAAAAACAAATAATTTTTAAAAAATAGTTATTTAGTGAGATCGTCTCGTCTCATAGGTATTTTATCGGTAAAACAAATCAAAAAAATTCATACTTACAGTAAAAATAATTTAATATAAAAAATAATAATTTTTCATAATTTAGATTATGTCGAATAATCGTTTCACAAAATTGATCTATGAGAGATATATCATTTGAATTTTTGTCAATCGGTAAACCTATCATATATCATAAAAATAGTAATAAAAAAACCTTAAGTGAATAGACACATATTCTTTTATTAATTTTTTCGAAAACTAAATCAACATATTTAAATATATAAATTTTAAAAAAATAAAGAGAGAGAATTTTTTGAAAATTTTTTGTTTTGTAAAATAGTTAACTCGGTATGTTTGATATAATATGACCTCAAATCTTATTTTTTTAAATAAAAAATGACAGTAAGTAAAAGGAAAAAAAAAATAAAATTAAAGCAAAAAAAATTATAATAAAGGCTGCAGATAGCAGACGCTGCAATTGGTGGAGGAGTTTTACGGTACTACTGCGGTACTGCAGAATAGGGGTGGGCATTTATTTTCGAATATCGGTTACTCGAATAGGGTTTTCGATCGGGTAAAACCCGATCGGGTCGGGTATTTTTAAAAAAACCCGGGTTCGTCGGGTACCCGATACCCGAAAATAATTTTCGGGTTTGGATTCGGGTATTTTACCGATACCCAGATTGGGTATCGGGTACCCGAAATGTTTTAATTTTTTTTTTATCTATGTCTGTTTATTTAAAAATTACATATTTTTTTTTATGGTTAGTCATAAGCCGATATAATGACAAATGACTAATCATAAAATGATATAATGACATGATATTTTGTGAAATATGAAATATACATGTGTCTTTTTTAATTTAGTAGACATAATATGATAATGTCTAATCATAACTCGAAAAAATACACATATAAGTCATTACCAAAAATTGTGTGTATAATACAAAAAAAATATTTATATACAATATCTAAAAATCTAAAATTCTAAAATTGAAAAATAAAAAATTATTGTTAAAATCAAACCTCCAGTCCCGTACATACAAGAACACCTATAAGTCATTACCAAAAATTGTGTGTATAATACAAAAAAAATATTTATATACAATATCTAAAAAAATTCTAAAATTGAAAAATAAAATACACCTATAAGTCATTACCAAAAATTGTGTGTATATTGTATATAAATTTTTTTTTTTGTATTATACACACAATTTTTGGTAATGACTTATAGGTGTATTTGACGTGATTTTTTTTGTGAAATGTGAAAAATATATATATTATTTCAAAAAAAATTTAAAAAAAATTGATTTTTTTTGGGTACCCGATATACCAGATCATTTCGGGTACCCGATAGTCGGGTACCCGTCATGATCGGGTTGGTGTCGGATAGTAAATTGTCGGTACCCGAAAACCCAACCCGCGCCTACCCCTACTGCAGAATGCCACACCTTTCATTACTTTTAATTTTTTTTATTTTTAAATTATTAATTAAAAAAAAACCCAAGTCCAAACTTCATTTCAGATCTCGAAAGGAAAGAATGATAAAGAGAATTTGCAATAAGTAAAAAGTCTTATGATATAAAAACTATTGATAAATAGATATATCGGTACATGAATTATTGTATATGATTTTGTTAGAATATTTAAATTTTGATGATTTAACAAAGATGTTGATCCAATAGATAATTACAAAGACGAATTAAACTGAATTCAAGAAGAAATTGAATATTCATGAGCAAATATTTTATACGTTAATTAGAGTCCAACTGGATACCTAGACAAAATGATAGTGAAATTAATCAAAGGCAAAGGGTTATCTGATAAAGTTTTCCATAGTACCAGTTAATGATTTCCAACAAAATGTCAGAATTCATGCGCACTATAAGAAATATACGATTAGTCATAAATACGATGACATGACAATAACGTCGTCTGTATTTGAAAAGGTATACATGATTAAAAAAAAGGTAACTAGCTGATGCGATTCTTCAAACACGAAAAGCAAACGCGCTCAAAATACGAGTCACGCCCTCGATTCGATGGAATAAAGAAACTGTTGTGTTGTCCCGATCTTTTTGACACAAGTAAGGGTGTAATATTTACCTCTAAATTAACAATAATTTAGCAACAAATATTAACGAGATAACAATCGAAATTCAAGCGAAACTTCAAAGAACTCGTCTTTGACAATCCGAGTGAAGAACAATCGACAAACGCCACAAAGTAATAAACTTTGATAAGTTTGATTTGAGAAACACACAAAGGTGTATACAAAGCCAAACTTTGAAATTGAGAGAAAACTCTATCAATATGATAAAACTCAATGAATAATGAACCAAAGTTGTCTACAATGATAGATTTTCGAGTATATATTATTCACAAATCTCAAAGATATTAAATCTAGTCACCAAAATAATTAAAACTCTAAAATAGGAAAAATCTTCTCGCCAAAACATATGGGACACGGACCCCGTGTATTCCTCCGGGTACGGGTCCGTGTATACTCGGGCAAAATACTCTCCGGGAAACAATGGACACGGACCCCGTGTACAGGTCCGTGCTCGGGTCCGTGTAGGCTCGGGATTTCTCTTCCTCAAGTGTGATGGACATGGACCCCGCGTGTAGGCTCGGTTTGGGTCATTCTTTGCAAGATAATGGTATTCGGAAATCCTCTCAATTATTGCTTGAATAATGTTCCTTTGTAGCTCCTTCAAAAGGTTGAACATGTTTGATACTTAATTATTAATCATAATCAAGCTTGAAGATCCGAAGCAACACTGCATCTTAAATCTCCTTTCAACCATTAACACGTCATGCCCGGCCAGATTCACATCATACTCCCCTTCTTCAAAAAGATTTGTCCTCAAATCTTGTCCTCCTATACCAAAACGAAGCAAGTTAGTAATAACAAGGATGATATTATCAACATGCTTACCTTTAAGCTCAAGTTTGTAGACTTTATCATTTGCTTTCTCCTTCAGCACTGGAAATCCCAACATCACTGTTGTCTTTCCTATAAACTCTTCAACTTCACCACACACCAAATAATAATTGACACCAAATGATAATATATCATTAAGTATCACAAAAATTAAATTCTTCCCCTTCTTAGACTTAGTTAACACCAAAGCAAGTATCATACAAATGTAAGTATATTGCTTACTAGGACTAAGAATTAAGTCATGCATGTCATAAAACCCTAGCCTAGTTGCTATCTTCATACATGCAAGACCCTCGTCACAACACCATTCGACATACCTCTTCATATATAACCAACATAGAAATTCATGCATCTGATCAATAATGAAATCATAACAATATGCATCACTAGCGGGTAACTCATAAAATGAGCATAACATGAATTTGACCTCCTTAAAATTATATTCATCATGAACAAAGAAATTCTTATATCCATTCATGCTCTTCCCAAAGTCTTCATCAAATAAGTAGGAATCATGCAAATAGAACACACTAGGCGTACTACCCATGTAAACATTTAACTCATCACAAAGGTTTGAACACAATGCATACAATTCATTGTTATAACAAAGACTCATCAATTTGACAAATTGTGAAGGATCACCATCAATAATATCTAAACTTAAAGCATGTGGTTCCTCACTAATATCAAACCCATAAAAACTAAAACTCACATAATTACTAGGGAGAAATAGCTCATACCTCATAGTCGTTGCGTTGGCAACTAACATTACCTCCTTGCGATCGCGCTTGCATTCGTGCGGCTCAGCCCATCGGGTTCTCCCTTCAACAAGACCCATTTGCCTCCTCGTCATGACAACTCCAAGATCCTGCAAATAAGAAATGACAATGCTCGGGATTGAATCGGCTATATCATCACAATATGGATAAACCACTTTGTACAAAGGTATATGAAATGGTTTATGTAGGAATAAGCAACTCTCAACCTCACTCTTTTCACTCATTTGGGCCTTTAATTTATTTTTCTTTTTCTTTTCTTTGGCCTCTTTTTCTCTCTCTTTTTCTTTCATCTCATTTTCTCCACCTTTTTTTCTTGTCATGGCCATCTCACTCTTTTGTTCTCTCTCTTTCGGCCATTTCACATTTCTTTTCACTCAATTCATGAATAAATTTCAATTGATCATCAAGAACATTTGGATTCAATTGAACCAATGAAACATTTTGTTCCTCAAGAAATTGATGTACAATAATTGCTCCTTGCCTCCTCCCCACATCCATATTAGACAAATGAAGCACTTCTCCTCCATCTAATGACTCACTTTCCGCCGTAAATTGTTCAACCACAGTCAACTCACTAACGAGCGGACTACCATCATCATCAACCCTAGCCTCAACTTCAGATTCAAGTTCAACTATGGCATCAACTTGAGATTCAGATTTAACTACACCCTCAACCTCCACTTGAGATTCAAGCCCAACCGCAACATCAACATCTATTTGAGTTTTAAGCTCAACTGTTGATTTTACTACAGTCACCTCCTCACATGGACATTGGGTGATATCATGCCCAACTTCTAAACACCAACAACATATAATATCACAAGTACGAGAATTTGAGTTTTTAAATGTACCTTGATATTCATGCTTCAAAACCAACTTCGGTCTAGTTATGACCTTCTTCTCTCCAATCGACCTTCGTGCGGATGTCAATAACTCCTTCCACGAGTCAATTCCCTGCCTACCACTCGATTTGCACCTCCTATCATCACGATCCAAATGCAATGCTCTATCCCCACCCAATCTACTATCTGGTCTCTTCTCATTAATACTACCCTCAAGCCTATCCAACCTTTCATGTAAAGGCTTAAGCCCCTTCTCCCATATTCTATCAAACCCCCTTAACATTGTTTGAAATTGAAGATCGTCAATCATTATACTTGCAAGAAAAGGTCAGTAGAAACAATAAAATAATAAACTTCCTCATCACAAATCCTCACAAATCACTCCAATGAAAATTCACTCGCACTCGTCTTTTTTTTTTTCTCTTTTTTTTTGTCCTCACTACAAATACCTCACACGTCACTCCAAGAACTAAAAACTCGTCCTCAAGTATTTCACTCGATTTTGAGAATTCTCTCGTAGGGTATGCTTTCAGGCTTTGTAGCTTGTGTGCATCAATCTCACAAGTTCAAAATATATATATATATATATATATTTATTTGATGGTGAGAGTCATTTGAATATGACTCACAATAGAGATAAGAACAAGATTGAATGCTAAATAATAGCACAATTTTTTTTTGACAGTATGAGACACTTTGAAAGGATCGGTGACTAGAGTGAAGAGTGTTTAGAAGGGGGGGTTGAATAAACACTGCTCAATTTAGTCAATTCTTCGAGAAACTAATTTCAGTTATGTTATAAACTGAATCTATATATCCCGTCGGTCAATAACAATTAGTTAAACTGACTAAACAGTTGCGGAAAACTTACTAACTGAAAGATAGAGTATCTAACTGAATATGATAACTGAGTAATAAAGACACAGTTTGTTTCTGGATGTTCGGAGACTTGAATAACTCCTACGTCACCCCTTCTATCACGAAGATAGGATATTCACTAAAAGACTTTGATCAAATACAAAACAGTGTACTGACCCACTTCAGTTTGGACTTATCACTTTGCCAAAACTGAAACTCTTAGTATACAACACTTCTAACAGATCGTAACTGATCTTAGCACAACTTGAAAAATATATCAAATGATTACAAAGTGCTATGAAAGCTCTAGAACGTAGTCTTGAATACTACTGATATAACTGTTAGGGGAGAGCTTGATGTCTGAGTGTAAACGGATATTTTTACAGCGTAACAGCAAGTAAGATAACTGAGAATTGCGAGAGCTGTATCTTTAGCTGCTGCCTTCGACTATTTATAGGCTTCCCTTTCAACGGTAACATTAAAGATATTTGAATATTCTACCCGTTGATTTGCCACGTCGATATATCCTGACAATAGTACACTGTTCATTTCTGAAATGCGGCGAGCCACTACCAGTTCACAGATGGCTGTACTATTTGTCGGTTGTCGCTTTCAACTGATGATGTGTACAGTTGAGGGATCAGTTGACTGATGAAGTAAACTTCAGTTGAGGCGATCACTTGACTGATGAGCAGTTAGTCCAATTCAGTTGCTGTAAATAGTTGTTCAAACTTTTGTCAAACGCCGGAATTTCGTTCCCAACAATTTTCTCCCTTTATGGTGTTTGACAAAACACTAGAAAGAGACACTAGATGGAATTCTCATTAGATAAAATGTCGAATAATCAACTGAATACAATAGACTGTCGAATAATCAACTGAATACAATAGACTGCTCTTATTGTCTCTTCTCTTCCCCCTTTTTGTCAACTGCTCCATCTTGTCAGATAGCTTGCGAACGTGAGAAGAAAGAACTGTGACAGAGGATGACATACTTTCAATAGCAGTTGACTTTGTGACTTGCAGTAGTTCAATTTTCCGAGACACAAGCGATTCCACACTGTTGACGCGTTGGGTAATTAATTCTTGAGTGGCAGTCAGACTGGACATGATACCTCTATTTTTCTGAATATCACCAACTGCAAAAGAGAGAACGGTAACAGCATATTGGATATCCTTCAGTCTTTTCAAGGATTCCTGATTATCATCCAACTTCAGACTGTGCGAAAGTTGCGTATTTGAATCTTGGAGATGGCAGTAATTATTTGACTCATAATGTCCTGCATATGTTGGACTTCTTCAAAAATGAGATCAAAATCTGCTGAAGATGGAGGATTGGATTGTCAAGAGTGCGTGGTTCACTTGTATTAAGCTCAGAAACGATCAAGGCTTGATCAGTGGAAGTTGTTTCAGTAACATTTCGAACTGAAATATCAGCAGCAGGGATTTCTGCTTGATCCCGAGGTGGTGAGGAAGGATTTTGTTCAGTTGATGGTGACACAACCTGAACTGATGTCTCTAGGGAATGATCGATTGAGTCATCTGGCATATCAGTTGGTATGACCTGATCAGCAGATTGATCTGGTGACACAATTTCCACTGAAGGAATAGTGACCTCTGGATTGGTTTGATCAGCAGAGTGATCAACTTTATCATTAACTGGTGCACTAAGGTGGGATTCCTCTACCACGGCTTGAATTACTTCATCAATATGAGCGAAAGACATCTCAGCTTCAGTATATAGTTGTTGTTCAACAGGCGGTGAAGGAAGCTTATCAGAAACTGGCTCTTCAGTTGGAACAAGAACTAAAGCTGATGATGGTTCTGTTTTGTTAGAGGGTGCTTCTTCAACTAGTTCCACATCGTCATCATCTGAATCTCCTTGGTAGACTACCAGTTCTTGATTCAATTCCCAAAATTTGATTCGAGATAGTAGCCCTATAAGGTCAGTGTCAAGTTGAGTAATTACAGCTTGATCAGCATATGCAGTAGGGCCAGTTGGCAAGTAGTTGTTTTTAAGCTTAGCAACAATTTGAGCCAACTTCTTCGCTCTCATCTGATCAAAAGAAATAACTTTCCTCTCCAAGGCTTGAGCAATAGAGGCAGCTTTGACAGTTCGAAGAACAAAGGCTCCCAGCTTGATGAATTTTCTCAGCTCGGACTTTTTCCTTCAGTTGCTTGGAAAAAAACCTCATACGATAGGCTACCCAAGCATCATAGAACTTAGTTTTTGCAGCAGCAAAACTGTTCACTTTTGCCCATACAAGATCAATATGAGTCTGAATCGGGTTGGAGGGTCTGGGTTCTACAATCAATTTCCCTTTCCCTTTATCAGTACTCATGATATGAGGAATTTCCAGTCCGGTTCGAGTTGATTCAATCTGCTCTACAAACTTTATTCCTTTGGGTCTGGCAGGTGCTACACCAATTGGTCGAGATATTTGAGTAACAGGAGCTTGGGTCCTAACTGATTCCTTTATGGTACTTACTGAATCAGCTTGTGGAATAATCTGCAGAGGAACTGCTTCTATAGGCTGCTGATCAGTTAAGGAAATCATTTCGTCAGTGGGAATGGATACCTCAGAAGTTGTTTTAAACTCTTTGAGTTCTTGGCTTCTTCGCAATTTGAGGTGATGGAGTCTTTTCTGACTCTGATGTACTCAAAATCAATTTCCTTTTGGCAACCTTCAGTTGAGCCAACGTTTTGGCTTTCTTGACTGATTGGGAGCAGCTAACTGAGTCCCAATTTCCTGTTTGATTCGCACAAACTGAGTAGGATTTATGTCCATTTTGGATTTGATTGACATCGTGTTCTTTGCATTGACACCTTAAATTTCGATGTCTTCTCAGAAGTCCTCAGCCACTAACCTTTTGCTTTCAGCAGATAACTGATTTGAACGGCAAAACCCTTGGATTGTTTAGAAGACAGAAACATATTCTTCAAAACATTAAATATGAGATGCTTCCAGTTAAATTTGTGATTAGCCATAATAACAGTAATGGCCTGAAATTTCTGCCCAAGTTAGGGCAGCAAATGATCCAGCTTTTTTCCAAAGCCCTTTAGCCAATACATCAGCCAGCAA